>NC_143552.1:59070833-59436666 GCF_054136105.1 Typopeltis vanoorti | reverse complement strand
AAAACCTGCTTGCCCGTGCCAGAGATCGACTAACTCGGGAACCGGTCGAAAGAAAGCTTAGAAAAATTTCCTCTAGTCGCCGACTAGACTCGAAACCAAGACTTCCTTCGTGCGGCCTAGCGCGGTGGTGTGCAAACGTCACATCCACTGAGCTACACAGGCTCTGGATTTTTTTTATTAAAAAAAAAAAAAAAAAAAAAAAACTTTTAATAAAAAAAGTTTTATTAAAAGGCCGGTTCCTGAGTTAGTCGATCTTCGGCAACAGCAAGCGGGTTTTTTCACCCAGAATCTCAGGTTTTAAGTCCCATAAACTGAAGAAAATCGACCGTAGAACCCACATTATTTCAGAAAAAAACATACCGTTAGGGTTAGATACCCAGAGATGGAAGCACTTGTTTGCTGTCTCTTCCTCGGCTGCCAATTATAATTAGTGATAGTCTTGGGCAGCTATCTCTGATTGGTGAATGGTGGAGATTGAACTGCCCATTCGGTCCTCAAAATATAGATAGGATTAAAAGCCTTTGCCTACTCCCTAAAAAGAAAATAAAAGGCATTGTTTCTTATGTTTATTTAATTTTTTTTGAGGATGAGGAGACTATGAGTGTGATCTGTTAGTACGAGGAAATGCTAAAAGTATAAATAAGCCTAAAAAGAGAAATGCAATTCTTAACTGGTAATCTGAGTATTAGAAAGCCAAGGTAACTTACGTGAAATCTTGCTTACAAAAAACGAGACAGTATCTTCCATTCCTCTACTTTATTCAATAAACCTTGCAGACCTAAATGAATTCGTGCTTCAATATCTCCTTACAATTCATCAGTGATATCGATATAATCAAGGTTTCTTGGATAAAGCAGGGAGTAGCATAAAGCATCAATAAACAACCCATAGATTGGATTTTAAATGTGACATACAGTTTTCAATATATAGAAAGTGTAAGCATAAGAATGCATCCTAATGTATCTAAGCATTGAGTGGGAGTCAAAAAGAATAAATTATAGACCATGACACAGTGGCAATCACTGGAGAAATTCAAACTCCAATTGCAAAAGAAAGACAATTTGATGACTTGGAAAGGAGGCCTGTATGTCAGGATGGATCTAAAACCTATAAATGCCAGCAATTACCATACGAAATTATCCAGACCTTTCCAATGTATGTGTCAAACAGTAACCCGACTCACATATACATACACTGGCAGCTCGTGCATAGGCACTGCAGCACCCCCCCCCCCCAGTCAGTTTTTCTCGATATACCGGGTGATTATAAAATAACGTCAAGTGTTCATAGCCCACTAGTGAGTAATGTATTATTAGACGAAACACACCAATATTCGGTAGACGTACACAGTGGAACATGGGGATTTGATCTAATGAAAAAAAATGTACCACAAATCGCCAACAGGGGAAATTTTGGCGCTGCCAAATTCATTTTAGTAGGTGTGACTAATGAATGACTAAATGGCAAATGAGAGACAGCACCCATCAATTTCATGACGTTTAATGTTAATTTCAAATGAGGTTAAATATGACCACCATTGCGATGTTCCAGGAACTGCATACGGTGCACATTTTCCACAATGGCTCGCAACATATCAGAATTGATTTGTCTCACGTGTAACGTTATTCGATCTTTCAAATTTGGAATATCGGGTACATGTCCTTGATACACAATGCTTTTAAGAAATCCCCACAGCCAAAAGTCGCAAGGATTGAGATCAGGCGATCTCAGTGGACATGGCATGGGAAATGCATGACTAATGATTCTTCTGCCAGAGAAATGTTGTCGCAAAACACGCTGTACCTGAAGTCTGATGTGAGGTGGTTCACCATCCTGCATGAAGAGGGTCGAATCGAGACATCCTCTTTGCTGCAGTTGTGGAACCACAACGTTCTGTAGCATATTGGCATACTTGTTAGCATTGACAGAACAGGTCACTGGTCCATTTTGGTGATTTTCCTCGTAAAAGTATGGACCGATGATAAAAGATGCCGTAAATCCGCACCACACTGACTTTGGGCGAGTGGATAGGCATCTGGAGGCACATGTGCGGATTAGTTGCAGCCCAAATACGACAGTTGTATGTGTTAATATTGCCGATCAAATAAAAGTGCGTTTCGTCACTCCATAAAATTTGCCAAGGACATGCATTGCCACTTTCATGCGTGCTAAGAATCTCAAAGATAAGTTGAGTCGTGTGGTCGCATCACCAGGGCACAATTCTTGAACATCTGATGTAGGATTTTTCACGCCATTGTGTATGCGATATCGGTTTGGTGGGATATTGTTCGTGCACTGCTGGTACCCTGCACATTTGTCATCTCTTGATCCACAATAGCAGTTGCAACTTGTTGGTGATTGATTGGTTTGCATCCCCTGCCTACCTGTATTGCTAGAGTTCCAGTAGTTTCAAATCGCCGAATCAGTTCTCGTAAGTTTGTTACGCTAATCGGTCCTTTTCGTAAATTTTTCATACACCGAAAATCACGAAGACAAGCACTGGTATTATTGTACTGCTGATAATAGTTTGACTAACGAAGCACGCTCACGTAAGGTAAGCGGCATCGAAAAGAAGTTCGTCTATGAATGATAAGAAATCTCACAGGCTTTCCTTTTATTGCATGCTCACTCACAAGAAGCGCGATAATGCAAATTAATGCATTTTATTCGGTAAACAGTGCCAAAATTTCCTCTGTTGGCGACTTTTGATACTATTTTTTCCCCCGTTAAATCGAATCCCCATGTTCCACTGTGTACGTCTACCGAATATTGGTGTGTTTCGTCCAATACATTACTCGCTAGAAGGCTCTGAACACTTGACGTTATTTTATAATCACCTGGTATATAAATAATGTAAATAATGACCTCCACGTCCTGAAGCTGGCCCCCTACCTGTCGCTCAGGTTAGGAGAGGGCATTGCTATACAGTCTACAAGGTTTAGGATCAATTAGTTTAAATGATAACACAAAAGTAATATTTATTTAAAAAACTAACATCTACATAATATAATACAAACTAATAATATTCAAAATTACTTCAAATTATAAGGAACCTGTGTAGCTCAGTGGATATGACGTTTTACCTCACGAGGGAAGACTGTTTCGAATCTAGTCGACGACTAGAGGAAATTTTTACTAAGCTTTTTTCGACCAGTTCCCGAGTTAGTCGATCTCTGGCACGGGCAAGCGGGTTTTTTCTCCCGGAAACTCAAAAAAATCTATCGTAGAACCCACATTATTTCAGACATTAAATATATTGTTAGGATTAGGGACTACGAGATGGCTGCACTTGTTGAGCCATATCTCTTCACTGCGTGCCGCTTAATTAGTGATAGTCTTGGGCCAACTATCTGTGATTTCTGTGATTGGCTGCCACTGGAGATCGAACTGCCCACTGTCTCCAAAAGTTAGAGCTAAACCACCTCGCCTTCTCCTTATATATACGGGAATAAAAAGGCGTTAGCTAATTTATTTTTTTTTTTTTAACTTTAAAGTATATTTTCTACCTTTTGTCGATGGAAATGTATCAATATTGTCAGTAAAATCAACTCGCTCAGCCAAATCATTTTCGATGCGCTACGTGATTAAGTCCATCTTGGCTACTTGTGCTTTGCCATGTTTTCAATGAATTGGCCGTTTCTTCAGTTGAGAGATCATTCTGCTGAATGATCTCTCAACTGAAGAAACAGCAACCGGTATTGTGCAAAATAGTTTAATGGCGAGGCAGATATTGTCAAATATTCTTTGCAGGTTTTTGTCATAAATTGCGTTCCGAAGTCTCACCAGACTTGTTTCTATGCCAAAAATTATCTTATGAATACTTCAAAGGTGAAGAATTTCATTCAGCAACTCTTCTGACAGATCTTTTTCATACATATACATATTCACGAGTTTGGCTGCTCTTGCGATAAGTTGACAATCGTTCAAGTTGTGGAAATTTAAAATAGGTGAGAATAATTGACATATATTATCTGCTGCTTCAAACCATGTTTTGAAATCATTCAATGCTGAATAAATTATAAAAATTTTGAAATCTTGTTCAGGTTCTACAGTAGTTTCTTGATTTTCGCAAAATTGAAATTGCACACTGATTGCTTCAACTACTTTTGCTTCTTGGACAACACTTTCCCACGAGTCACGCAGGTGTTGTATCTCTTGCATCAAATCTCTTATAAGTGCGGACTCGACCTGAAGAGATATTCCTTTACTTTGTATACTAATGTTCTTATTGTCAATTAATATTTTGTGCCAAAATATTATCATACCTTTATAAGATCCGAGATATTTCTTCAAGCCTTTAATTGTGTTCAGTATTGAAGGAGAACGAAAACTAAAGTAAATCCTTTCGAATGGGAAGTTCAGTAAAGTAACCATATGTCTGAAAAGATGATAATGGGTTGGAAACTATTGCAAAAGCTAGTAGTCACTCTCAACACATATTCATTCATATTTTAGTTTCTTTTTGTCTTTTGCTAGTCTCACTTAACTGGCGGACCCAATAAGATGGGCTCCCTAATTCCGGGAACCCAGCTAGCGCCCTGTCAGCCTCACCCTTGTGGGAGCCATGATATAAATATACATACAGTGTTTATTAATATTTGCTTGTAATTTTAATTTTATTAACAATCCTATACAATTCTCGAGGACGAAGGACGCCAGCAGCACTGTTTTTACCACAGTGTCATATTACTATGTGCACAAGCATATGCACGTCATAGTGAAATGCGAGATATTAGCGTAATGCGGCACTGTCCATCGCGCAGTTCCAGTGATTAATTGCAGTTTGCGCCAGTAGCAGTGTTCGTAGTGCTTATGTTCATTCCGTCTCTATAAATATTTGGACATTAAAGGATTTAATTATTTTTCGTGACACCTCCAAGGTGGTGTCACGAATAACACCTCCGAAGATTCATTGCGGAAGGACACCTACTGTATATCTCTCCGTCTCCGCTACTACACCGAACCTCTACTACCAATCACTTACATCAACGCCATCTACTGCCCACAACCGCCACTACCACAGCTGGTATTTTTGTCTGTATGCGGGATAAAAAAAAACCCTGCTACCACCGTATGAGATCGGCAAACTCACCTCCAATTGCGCTAAGGAGGCACTTAAGTATTGCAATGTCCAAAAATTTTAAATCCATTCCTTTAATTATAATTAAAGGAATGGATTTTAATTTCGAATTATACTAAACTGTATACTTTTATCGATAATAAGCAATATTTTTTCATGTTAAGTAGGCAGTTAACTATCTCCTCAATTGTTTTCTAGACTTAAGTTTATATCAATCAGATGATAATTTGATTTTTGGTATAATTTCTATTTTATAGATAGCGTGTACATTGGCTTGATTTCATGTTTCTTAGTATCTGACAAAGCATGATTGGCTTATACAGACAATATACGTGTTATTAATTCTGGGGCAAAAATTTTGAGTAGAACCAAGGAAGGGGATATCATTTGAACTAGCACATTTTCCCGTCAATGATTATTCTTCTGATTTTATTTTTTTCAGAAAAGGGTCAAACGAAGCATTCAGTAGGCTATTCTTGTAAGTTTTAAGAAGACTGTCAGGTGATCACCCTTTTCTCAGGGTGTATTTTCATACCATCTAGATATGTGTGATAAAGAAGTGGAATGGAGCAAGTTGTGCTCAGTAGGCTTGCTGAGGTCCAGAAGGGTCGACTGTCATTTGAGTAGAACATTTTTACGCATTTTGCTTTTTCACAAATCGATTTTTTCACTGACGTTGGGTTTTCAAGAGAAGAAAACCTTTGGGAGAACCATGGTGTGTTATTTTGTTGAAAATCTATAATTCCAGCAAGAATTATTTCAATTGCTGTTTATGCAAGATTTACACCGCAGAAATGGTCATTTGACCATGAAAAAGTGGCATAATTATCACTGAGGTCGACATGTTTTGCAACATCTTAAGTACCAAAAAAACACAAGGCCGAGATCAACTCAGTAAAGCACGAATTTTTGAAAAGGAAACGAACGTGAACAAAACTTGGATTTGGGTTAACGAGAGGACACGTAACATCTGTATACGGTATATTTGAAGGGAACGCTAGTTAAAAAAGGGGTTCAAGATGTTTGTCGTAGATGGACAATTTGATAACATCATTAAATCTCTGATTGGCTACCTACCTGTGGGGTTATTGGTACCACTTCAGTCTAAAAAAACGGCTTTGCCTATTCCCTATAGGAATAAAATAAAAGGCATTATCAGATGTTTTGAATGACTTACATCAGAAACAGTCTTCTCTTCCAGCTTAATCTGCGTGATTAAAGGGCATCTAGTATAATTAAATGAATATTAACTTCACAAGGAAGGTGTCCCCATCTCCGAATAATTAGATTTTAGTAAATCAACCTGCTATTATAAATAGAGAAAGTTGTCAGAGTGCTTATAAGATATAAGAAATGAGAGATAAATGCAGAATGAAAGGGAGGAAGTCTGGCAAAGAAATTTTAATCCAGAGAAAATCTTGAAAGGGATTCTAGTTTTAGTCACTTATGGATGGAATCATAAGAAATAGTCTGTACAGTTGAAGTGAACAGAAGTCGCTGTCCATCAATTTAGGCTCTGTGATAAGTTTAATGCATGTAGATGATGGTGAAGATAATTTAAATAAGTGTAAGGACTTGGTATTTTTCCAATCAATTCTATGGTATGTTTGGAGTGCATGGTCAGAAAGGCCGGTTTTCCAAAAATGGAGGTATTTAATGTGTCTTTTGTGTTCGTCTTGTCTGATTGGGATAGTTCACCCTCTTTCCCCCATGTATGGTATGTTACATGTGCATATTTTGTATACCCCTGGGTGGGCTAGGTGTGGGAGAGGATCTTTAGAACTATGTAGGTGTCTTAACTTGTTTGGGGGTTTAAAGTTGGTTTTAATGTTGTATTTGCATAGTGTTCTGTCTATTTTTTTCAGAAATGCCTCTAATATAAGGAATGGCAATAGTATTCCTGAAATCTTTTTTGTTCTTACTGGTCTCTTTATGGAGGATCTTGTGAATAGTTTTTTTACCATTTCCATTTTTTATCAATGTTTAGTTGATGATCTTGTATTCCTGGTTTAGAGCTTGTTCATTAGAACAAATTTTTAGAGCTCTGTGTTTAAGGGTGCTTATGACACCTAGTTTTTGTGTTGGGTGGTGGTAAGTTTTTGCGTATGTATTAGCCTGTGTGTGTGTGTGTAGGTTTGCAGTAAACTGAGAAGGAGAGGCAGCCAGAGGGAAGACGTGTGACAAGTGTATCTAGGAAAGGGAGTTGTTTTTTTCCCATTTCAATGGTGAATTGGATACATTTGTAGTTGTTTGTTTAGGTGGCTAAAGAATGTATTTAGAGCTCCGCAGCTGTGGGGCCAAATGGCGAAAATATCGTCAACGTATCTGAGCCAAATTTTGTGCTTTAGACATGCTGTCTCTAGAGCACGTTGCTCAAAGTCTTCCATATAAAAGTTAGCTATTGGGGGTCAAAGCGGTGAGCCCATGGCTGTACCTTCTTTTTGAAGGTAAAAACTGTTTTGCCACAATATCCGGAGCGGAGTATGTGGGAAAAGAGGGCTGTGATGTCGTGTGGAAATATGTTCTGTAGGAACAAGATAGTGTCATTGATTGGGACATTTAAACATGTGAAATGCTCAAACACAACCCAAATCTCAACAAAAATGATGGCCTAACTATTTCAAGAATGTGGAGGACCCATCTACAACCTGTATAACAACGTAACCTAGCCATAGAAAAATCCCACTACAAGAAGACAACCTGGTGAAGTGTTTGTAACATTCAACAGCAACTGAAAGAAACCATATTATAACAATCAGAACTGTACAAATCCAGAAGAATATTAATAAATGAGGACTCTAGCAGTTTATTGTAGTTGTATTTATTTTTTTATTTAATTTTATTTATTTTTAATTTTTTTTTAACATTAGAGGTCAGGCTAGGGAAAAGGATTAATTAACTACATAGATTTAACTAGAGCTTTGTTCCTTATCCTTGTATCCTTCCGATGATGACCTCGATACAGAGGTCGAAACGTCAAGTTTTATTTTATTAGTAATTAATAAAATAATCTGTTCTAGACATGTGTTTCTGTGTCCCTCAATTTATAAATAAATATGAATGCTGATCACCGTGTAACCTTAAAAGAAATGAAAGAACAGCTCTACTGAATGCAGAGGCTTTGCGATTAACAAATGCAGAAGAGATTGTTCAACTAACAAACCCATTTTGCTATCAACCTGATGAATGCTAGGATGAAGAAGCTCTGAGGTAGAGGTAGTACTACAACTGTTGCATAAATTGAATAAGAATTTGGCAATAGAGATTGTTGGGTTATCAGCACAGATGCTAAAAGGGTGTTAAGCTGAAATGGTTGTTTCTGTGATAAGACTATATAATTTGAGCCTCAGAACAGGAAAAATTCCATAGGAATGGAAAGAATATATGATAATTATTAATATCATATATTCCAAGAATATATGATAATTACATTGCACAAGAGTGGTGCAAAGACTGATGTGTCCAACTATTGACCTATCAGCATTAGTGGAGTGGTGATAAAGATTTTGAAAAAGTTAGTAAGAGCATTTATTCATGTCGAAGATTCTGGAATAGAAAACTACAAAGCCACTGGAGTGTAAATAAATATAAATAATTTATGTGGGACTCCCTGAGGGGGGGGGGTGAGTTTTATTATTTTTTAAAAATATTAAATTATTTTTATTATTATTAAATAAATAAATTATTTATAAATTAAGAGGATATTAAATCCCACAGTTTTAAAACCGAATATGAAACTCAAAGATTGGAATCAGAGAGTCTCATGCCAAATATAGTGTATATATATATATATATATATATATATATATATATATATACTCGATTACTAGCGTGAGCTAATGCAAGTAGTCCTAGTCTCGGGCAACTCGCAGCAAAGGTGGTAAAGTTCTGATCACTATTCTTGGTATTTTCCATAATGTAAAAACACATTTCCTAGGAAATGTATGCTGTTATTACATTATGGTGGAGGTCACTACCCAGACCGGTTTCAGCTTTTATTGAGGCTTCATCAGTGAGTAGCTAGACCAAATTAATACCAAAGGGTATAGCGAAAAGAACTTATACTCTGCTATACGAGTTGTCAAAAAGGTGCACCCATTAAGTTACTTAAATATAAAGAGCCAATAGGCTTCATTTCGGCGATATAAACATTATTTAAATTAAGGGGATATTAAATCCCACATTGTTTTAAAACCGAATAAGAAACTCAAAGATTGGAATCTGAGAGTTTCATGCCGAATATAGTTTAATAAACTATAAAAGTATCGGCGATTACTAGCGTGAGCTAATGAAAGCAGTCTTAGAACGTAGTACAAACTTGGGAAACTGGCAGCAAAGGTAGTAAAGTTCTGATCGCTATTCTTGGGTATTAATTTGGTCTAGCTACTCACTGATGAAGCCTCAAAAAAGGCTGAAACCGGTCTGGGTAGTGACCTCCCACCACAATGTAATAACAGCATACATTTCCTAGGAAATGTGTTTTTACATTATGGAAAATACCAAGAATAGCGATCAGAACTTCACCACCTTTGCTGCGAGTTGCTCGAGTTTGTACTACGTTCTAAGACTACTTGCATTAGCTCACGCTAGTAATCGCCGATACTTTTATAGTTTATTAAACTATATTCGGCATGAAACTCTCCGATTCCAATCTTTGAGTTTCTTATTCGGTTTTAAAACAATGTGGGATTTAATATCACCTTAATTTAAATAATGTTTATATCGCCGAAATGAAGCATTGGCTCTTTATATTTAAATAAATTATTTAATAATAAGAAGAAAAAGAATGTTGATTTTTCCTGGCTATTAATATTTTTTTAAAAAAATAGTAACAACTTGTATGCAGAATTGGGCAGATGTGAGTAACATTCATGAAAGCTAGCATGGATTTCTAAAGGGCTGCTCTTATTTTAGTAAATCTGGATCTTCTTTATAATAAAGAAATATGGCAGTCCATGAGAGGAACATCATGCATTGTTATTTTTGGGGAGGGGTTTCAAAGGCATTTGATTAGGTGCCATATAAGTTGCAATATATCGGTTTATATATTGGGTTATGCACTTGATTCCTCATATACATTTGAATGGACTGGAAATAGATTCCAATGCATAGCGATGGAGCAGTATCACGGAGCAGGAAGATTAGAATTCCACAAAGTTCAGGAATGAGATTGTTATTTTTTTTAACTATTATCAATGATAATGTCAATGGATTACAAGCACATATTCAGTTTTTTACAGACAATGTTGTATCTTGGGAGGGTTATTAGTAATTGTACTGATGTTGTGGCTCTTAGAGATTTGAATAAGCTGGAAAGTTGTTCAAATAATGGGAATGTCAATTTAATACATCTAAATGTAAGGTTTTGAAATCTAAGATCCACAGATGAGAGGATGCATACTTTCTTGATGATGCTATACTGAAAGAGGTGGAGAAAGAAGGACATATTGGTGTGGTAACAGAAATTTTTAGTTCACAAGACATACTGTAAAGTTATGAAATGAATCAGAGAACTGATATAGTACTGAGGAGGAATGTTGACTAACAGAAATAGGAGGCTTGTAGCTCTATTACATGTGGAAGATGTGGTTAACAGGATTTGAAGGGATGAAGTAACTGTGAAGAAACTAAAGAGACGGAAAACAAAAATAATATCAGGAGATTACACAACACAGTTATGTGGAGAGACTAAGGGCATATAATCTGCAAAGTTTGATGGAATAGAAGACAAAGGGATGATGTGATTGAGACATTTAAGTATGTCAATCTGTAAATATCTGTTGAAAAGTATTTAAATTGACAGGGAGAGATTTATTATATGGTAGAAAAACAGAAGTAACCAGTATAAGGAAGCATTCGTGGAAGTAGCTCCCCCCCCCCCATCCGCATGGAGAATGAGAGTGGAAGTATCATGGAATCCACAGTCTCTCTCTTAGAGACTAGCAAGAGTGTGGACAGTGAATTAAAGGGGAGGCAATAAGATTGACAGCCTTTGTGTTATCTAAAGTGGATCCCCACCACAATGTGCCAGAATGATGATCATTATTTTGAAACTAATACCAAGGTACAAGGAGTTTCTGAAAAGTAAGGTAACACATTTTTTTTCTTAATATTGGTGAAAGGGTGAAAGGGGATGAGATAAAACACGGTGGACAGAGAAACCTGTTAAAAAGTGTTGTTTAGTGAGAGTTTGGAAATGCAAAACCAGGGACTATTGCCTTACAGTTAATTCCAGTTGCAAGTTGGTGGCTAGTGTGCGAGTATGGTCCAAAACAGGTGTCCGTGAAGTTGTTCATTATTTGCAAGCAAAAGGAACTTCACCAAGAACTGGTAGGTGTGATTTGGTGCAATGAGTTTAAAGCGAGCCATGGTGACAGTGAAGATCAACATCAAGCAGGCAGGCCTTCACTGAGCAAGACAGAAGACAAAATTTCGCACATTAAGGACATCGGTCTTGAAGACTGGCGAGTGAAACTGTACGTGGAGAATTTGAGTAAGTCCACTGTTTATGAAAGTGTTCACGATGTCCTTGGCTTTTGAAAGGAGTGCTCCAACAATTGTAAGAGGAGCACAACACGCATGGGCATGTAGCTGGAGAATCTGCTGCGATAAGGTGAGGATTTTCTCGCTTGCCTAGTTACAGGAGATGAAACGTGGGTTCATCACTTTACCATGGAGAGCAAACAAGACTCCATGACCAGGAAACATCTGGCTCTGTATGATAGCACAGAGTTGAGAAGGACCATGATTGCTAATTTGTCAATAAGAAAATGTGTAGGAGGAGGAACAGTGTATAGATGTATGGAGCAAATTTGATGGACAAAAGGAATACCACATGGAAAACTATTACAAAAGTTGGAACAAATGGGAATGGATAAGAAGCTAGTAGCATGGATAGGACAGACACTAGAGTGTAGTACATGGTGCAGTGGAATCTAGAATGAGGGTGACTATTGGAATACCTCAGGAATCTGTACTAGGACCACCACTCTTTAATTTGTATATCAATCACATTAGGGCAAGATTTAAGGAGGGATGTTCAGTTATTTGCTGATGCAAAATTGGAGAGAGCAACAATTGATAAAGATGATAAAATCAAGTATAATATTCTATGTATCAGAATGGGAAAAAAAAATCAGAGAATGTATTCTTTAAATAGCATAACTAGTTTCATCTTACTAGAGGACTTCATTGGGTGCATACATACAGAATAGGAAAAAAATCAGAGAAATATACTAAACATTAGTAGTAGTAGATATCCTGCAGGATGATTTAAATAAATTGCCATTGTGAGCGAAGGATAATGATTGTCAATTTAATGTTGCAACATGCATGGTTATGCACTTCAGGTTGAAAAGGTTGCATACAATTTATCAAAATGATGGTACTGGATTGCAGGAAATTGATGAGGCTAGGAACTTGGGGATAATAGTGCACAGAGGGAGAGAGTTGAAGTTCAGAGGGCATACTGCAAAAAAGTTGGTAAAATAGCTGAAAGGATTACTTGGATGTTGGAAAACACACTAATAAGTGTGTATTAAAGTTAGTGTGGATCTCCCGAGATGTGTTTCTGGTCTCCATGTAGATATCGCATAATACTACTACTACTACTAATGTTTATATCGCATAATACTACTACTACTACTAATGTTTAGTATATTTCTCTGATTTTTTTTGCTATTCTGTATGTATGTATGCACCCAATGAAGTCCTCTAGTAAGATGAAACTAGTTATGCTATTTGAAGAATACATAGAATATTATACTTGATTTTTTGTTCTCCCTCAGCTTTTATAGGCATAATAAATACTTTCAAATATCTCAGATTCAAGTTTTTTTTTTTTTTTTTTATCATATGCCTTATTATTATTATTCCTTCCCTCCTCTTTTACCTTGGTGTCTAGGATTTCTATTCACTTTGGTAACTGCTACCTATTGAGGATAAGGCAGTTAGCCCTATGTCTCTTGGTGCGTCCTATGTCTGTAGATGCGTGTGTTCATGAACTGATTTATCTGTTCTGGGGGACGAAAAACCAGAGTTTCTTGGTGAAAACACCCCTTACCTCTATATGAGACTGGCTAACTCAACTTTAGTCAAAAGAGACTAGATAAAGGTGTTCCTCAAGCCACTAACAGGAATCAAACCCAGGTGATTCCAACCAAAGGGGTTCGTCTATACTGACTGAGCTATGGCGGTTCCTACGACCTTCTGAAAACAGGGATATATATATATATAATTAGCATTGATGAACAGTGTTAAGCAATACTACAACCTTCCGAAAACAGGGATAACTGCAGTCCTGGACTGGCCAACATAAGAGAAACTTTATATGTAAAGGATCTGCTGAACACCAGAAATGTCAATGGGGAAGCTTATCTTTTGCTGAACTTAAAAATGGGGGAAAGCATTTGAACAGGGTGAGAATGCTATTTAAACTGACAGTGTGAAAGGTACTTTATAGATACTACCCTATTTATGGGTAACGCTATGGTGTCTGTGGCGGTACTTCCTGGAAGACAAAGAATAAACTCTACAATATTACAAATGTCTTGAAAGTTTGTGTTTTTCGCTCATTTCAGAAATAACCTGTACCCGTCTATCAGATACAGGAATTCTTTCTTTATTCCATGTATCCAGCTGTCTCACAACACACGAAACTATTACATGGTTAACTTTTTCTTGAATGAGGATAAGTTCTTTTGTTTATAATACTGTTGATGAAAGTATGAATGAAATCATTACATAGAAAAGCAGATTTTATATACAGTATTTTACTTCTTGTTGCAGTGAAGTTGCTAAGGAACAAAGAGTTTTTTTTTTATTTCAACTTCATTAAAATATACATTCTTACTATAAGGTGTATTAAAATGGACTATTAATAACATTTAGAAGGAAAATATATTTCTGAAAAAGATAATATAAATACATAAAATTACATTTCCCCTTCCAAATGACTAATTTTTAAATTATAATTTAAACATTTAATTACGAATACATATTTCTTGAAATGGCTTTTCACAAGAATGATGAAGTTTTGTTTTCTTATTGCACTTGGGAGGGAGGAGCAGTTTTCATTCCTTTTAATCGTGATTGTGAAGAGTAGACTTGTTACAAGAGAATATTCAACTGCCTCTTTCAATGTTGATTGCCATCACTTAGCTATCTAAGTATCCTGGCAAATTGAAATTGCCAGAATACTTAGATACCTAGACTACCACCACCACATTTTCTGTGGTGGTGGTATCTAGAAATAGTCTGCTGTGCAGTTTTATTCATAGGCTGCACTGAGTTTTTCCTGGATTGAGTGAGTGAGTGAGTGAGTGATGGATCATCATTGTTTCTTGTATTTTAGGTGGAAAATGGAGATGATTGCTTTGTACTGATGAAAAGGTAGTTACATATTCAGTGTCTTGCAGATGCTAGCAGTCTCTAGGTTTTATGACTGATTGATTGATTGCAGGTAGTTGAGTCACTATCAAGAGTATATTTGATAAAAGCAGTGCTTAAAGGGGTGTGTGGTTCAGTGTTCCATGTACAATGTAGTAAATGCAAAGATCTGGTCAATAAGTTTGAATCTGTACAGCTTGGTTGGCACTGGTAGGATCCACTGGAAATTGGATGGTACACACATGATGGTGAGGAAGCAGATACAGGTAGGATGTAGTGACATCACCCAGCGATATATTTTGTATAGGTAGTTATTATTATTTGTCACCTCCAGGGAGTCCAAGGACTTATCGAGGGAAGGCACCTGCTCTACAGCTCCATCTCCACCATTCAATCACCAATGCCATCGCGCCGACCACTGCTATTTTCACAGACAATCACAGACATCCATGCTCACGGTGGGATTCGAACTCGCAGCTTGTTGGCCGGAGAGCAGATACGCTATCCACTCGGCCAACCAGGCCGGCAGTTGAAATAAAGAGAGAGAGAGAGAGGTGTACCAATTGATGTGAGTTGAAAAGTAGGTGCAGGTGAATTTAATTTTCTGGTGGAAATTTGGATGACTTGTGCAGTTTGCAAGGTCTAGAAGAGCTTTAGTGACTGCTAATCTCACTTGGAGTAAAGAGATGAATACAGAGAGAGCATAATAAATGAGAGTACGTATAATAAATACCAGATTTTTGGCATGGAAGATAGTGAGACAGGGCATGAATGTATACACTCATGTTCATAGAAACTGCATCACCTGCTGCAACCATATTTTTTGGTAATTAAATTTGAACACCTATTTGAAAAGGGATAATAACACAATAATTGTCAGAAATAATGAAGATGGTAATATAACCTTTTTATTTTTGATTAATATTTGGTTCTTTTTAGTACAAGATGCAGGGCCGGTCCAAGAGTGTCTGATGCTCCTAGGCAAAGAAAATTTAGACGCCCCTATACATTCTCTCTCTCTCTATATATATATATTTTGTCATACTCACACAAACATAAGCCATAAAGTCTTAGCACCCCTAGGCAATTGCCTAGGTTCACCTAATGATAAAACCGGCCTTGACAAGATGAGACAATTAGGAAATTACAATAAACTTGACAAATTTGCAAATATTTCAAAATAGAGTGGACAGTGATATTTTCACTGGAAAAACAAATACCGGTATCAAAATTTAGTTCAACTACACAGTTTTACTAACATTCAAAGTTAAAAATTCATTTTTTGCTGTTTAGTACTTTGTGGGTCCTCCTCTTACCTTTATTACAGCTTGGCATCAGCAGGACAGTGACAAAATCAATTTCTTGATGACTGTAAACTGTCAATTCATGGTTCCATAACCTTATAATGGCTTCTTGGAGGTCCTGAATTGTTTCCGGCTTCTGCTTGTGTATTTCAGCCTCTTATGGTACCACAAATTCTCAATGGGACTGAGATCTGGGCTTTTTTCTGGCCATGCTAGTTCACTGAGCCACTTATTAACCTGCAACAAAAACTAAAGCTTTTTTAATAAATTCAATAAATAGCATTACTTTTTGCCCTATGACAAGGGGAAGAGTCATCATGAAAGCTGCAGTTAGTCATTAGGGTTAAGTGGTCTCTGGTAGTAGGTAACAATTCTAAAATTTCTGGTACACTTGTGCAGTCAATGAATCTTTTGTGAAATGTAAGTGACCAACACGATGATACAACATGTAGTTCCAGATCATCTGACTGGCTGAGAATTTGACTGCTGACACCAGACAATCAGGGGTTGAATTTTTTTTCCCTGATCATCTTTGAACTGTCTGTCTGCTGTCAGTTGCCCTGCAGGTTAAACCTTTTCTTATCAGAAAAAACGACTCTTTTCTGCTAATCAGAGGTCCATTTGTCATGCATTTTGTACCAATGTAGCTGAGCCAATCTCTTTTTTTTTTGGTTAACAAGGGCCTTTTTTTTAAGGACGCCTGACTATCAATCCCTTCTAATGAGTCTTTTCCTGACAGTTACAGAGCTTGCCACAACTCTCATTTGTTCTTCTCAGTTCCATTTCAGTTTTCTCTGAAAGACCATACAATGATTTCTGAGGCAGGGCCGCTTTAGAATTCAATCTTGGCATGTGTAGACAGTGACTTTCTTCCCTGTCCCCTTCTTCCTTTCAGCAGATCTGGTTTCCCTCACTTTTGACAGCAGCCGTATCACAGTAGATTGACTACAGGACACCCTTTTAGCTATTTCATGAGAGGAATATTCTTCTCTATTCAAAGCTTGAATCACACTTTTTACGTGAGTGTTAACTGCATGTAATGATAGCCATAGCCATCTAAGCATGAAAATGCAAAAACTAGCTCTTGCTGTCTATTTATAGCATAAAAAATTCTGATGCAATAGCAGCAACTATTACATTATATAGAAACCTGTGGGAATGATACATGATGCAATATAAAGAAATATCTAATAAAAAAAACAATGAAAGGGTGATGCAGTTTCTATGAATATGAGTGTATGTATATTCCTTCATTCCAAAAAACAGACAACTAAAAATGTCTTTGGTGGTTAAAAACGGAGGTAACAGAAAACAATTGTTGCTTTCCATTGCAGATATAAACTGTTTCCTAAGTCAAATGCTATTAATTTTGTTGATAAACTGTGAAAGCTTGACTTTCGAGACTTGCCATACTATAAAATGACAGCAACATATCTGTACCATATTAAAGGTTAGGGATGATGATGTGGAGAGGACAGTGATCAAAATGCTCCATGAAGTAACTGTAGAGAAAGAGAATTTCCTTTTGCTGTCCCTTACACTTGTTGATAAAGTGTTTTGACAACTGAAATAGCCAGGATGAATTACAATTTCTAAGTAGCATGAATTCTTGCTTCAGTAAATTAAAGTCAATCATATCTTCCGAAGGTATTATTATACAGTTATCTCCATGGAGTCCGAACACTCACTGCAAGAGACCCATTATTCAAACACTAACCATTATTTACACAATACTTATCATACCTCTCCTTGAACTCTTTCACTAACAAAGCACTTACAACCACCTCTGGCAACCCATTCACTCCCCTCTATGCGAAAAAAAAAAAGAAGTCTTAACACCCTTTCTAGTCACTCTCATACAATTTCCCTTTCTGTCATGTAGTAAAAAAAAAAAAGTATTTAGTCTCCAATCATATAAAACTTCTTTAATAACTTATGTTTCTATTATGTCCCCCTGTTATTCACCTATCTGCTCATTTTTGAAGCCAATAGAACTTCAATCTATTCTCACAGGGAGCATCCCATAGACCTGCTACAATCTTTGTCACTTGCCTCTGAATCCTCTCCATTACTTCTTAATCCCTATGGAATCCAGATCTGGGTGCATTACTACAGATATGACCTTATTAGAGCTTTATAAAGGGGAATAATAACCTCCTTATCCTAGCTTATTCAACAATAATCTGATATGCTGCTTTAACCAGCCACCTTTGCAATAATATTATTATTATGATCAGACCACCATGGAGTCAACCACTCATCGCAGGCGGTACTTCATCACACAAACACACAGCTCATCGTACCATATCTTGAGCACATTCACTGTCTCCACACTCACCATACTTCCATGCAATGCATTCTAACTATCACAACTCTCCATGCCAAAAACCTACTTCTCACCCCCTTTGCTCACATCCTCCTTATACAGTTTCCAGGGATGGCCTGTTGTTCTCACTCCATTTTATGAAAAATCTCATCCAGATTAATCCAGTAATAACTCATTACCAAATTATATGTTTCAATCATGTCTCCCCTATCCACTAGATCCTAGATGGCGAACCAATGGCACGAGTGCCAGAGGTGGAACGTCTGAGAATTTTGCTGGCACGTCCACAATTTACAGGTGATATCCTTTTATACGCTAATAAATTATTCAAACTTTTTTTAATTGTTACAATACGTACAAGTTACCTTTTTTGTTTTACCCGAAATGGATAAAAACGGGTAAAAGAAATGGGTAGCCAGGCTGGCATATCTCAACGACATATTTTTTTTACATAAACAAGTTGAATTTAAAACTTCAAGGTTCAGACAGATACAACAATATTTAATGCTTGGAACAAGATCAAATCATTCAAAAAGAAACTAAAACTCTGGCTTAATATGATTGCAGAAAGAAATAATAAAATATTTCAGCCATAGATTATATTATGGAAGCAGATGACTTCTATTCACAGAATTCAGTTTCAGATATTATTGCAGCCCACTTGAAATTGTTTTTGTTGTTTGAAAAGTTTTATGTAGAACATGAGGATCCCCAGAGGCAAAATATGTGAACTCCTTTGTTGAACACAAAGAGACAGCCTTTTCCCATGAAGAAACCCCCTTCAACTTATTGAATTATCGGGCAAAGGACTGGAAAGTACTTTTAACTCTATGAGTAATTCGAAATTCTGGATAAGAATGAAAACTGAATATCCAAATTTGCATGAAATATTAATGAGATTTCTTCTTTGTTTTCCCACCACATATCTTTGTGAAACTGCATTTTCTGTCATGACTGTGCTTATAACGAAACAGAGGAACCGCCTGCAACATTCTGACTGCCTATGTTTGGCTATCACTTCAATTCATCTCAGAATTAATAAGCTAATGGACAGAAAACAGCAACAAAAGTCTCATTAGCCTAACTAAATCAAAAACTCATTGTAGTAAAAGAAACTAAGTTTAACTTTTTCAATAACTTATGATTGCTGCTTTTTTAAATTCAAAATAATAATTAGTGTTGGAACTAGTGTTTAGAACTGAGAGCGTCATACATTTTTATTTATTAAATTACATACTTTGCATATATAAATATTTGGAGTGTGTATGTGATCATACCAAATTATTCGAATATAATTCTCACTTTTTTTCCCCCATAATTAAAGCTAAAACTGTGTAGTGCGAGATATATGTGGGGATTTTTGGCAACACAAACAGCATCATCATCTTTCCCATTATTCCAAGCAAAAATTACCAGTAATTTACAAGACTGCATTGCGCAAAACAGACAGCAATGGTAGGCCAGTATAGATAGCTCAGCTATGAAGACGTGCATATGATTGGTACCTTATTAACAAAAGATTGCACGATCCAAAGACAAAGGCAACCAACAATTGCTGAGTTGAAATGCTAATTCTCTTCAACCGAATTCCATAACATCTGAAATCATAACAACATTCACTATATATTTCTTAGTTTTAACACATTCATGAAGGGGTGTCATTGTTCTGATGGAACTTCTCATTACCAGCGGGCTCAACTCGCACAGTTTCCAGCCACCACTGCCCTAGATCCCACAATTTGCATTCCCTCAATCTTAATATGCAACATTCCAAAGCCTGAACCACCTTAGTCCGTCTGAAACCTTTCCAACATCTCTTCATTATTTCAAAAACCCAGTGACCAAATCTGTGCAGAGTAATCCATATGTGTGGTCTGATCAAAGCCTTATACAATGTAATCATACCATCCTTACTCATGAATGTCAGTGCTCTCTGCATCGTTGCCAAATGTGCTGTGATGTCCTCACAATTTTATCAAAATTGTCCCTGAAATTTCAGGTCCTTATCAACCAACACCCCCAAAATCCTTAATTTCCTTCACCCCCTCTAAGATAACCCTTCCAATTTTATACTCTGCATCCAAAATTTAAAACTTTACATGTTGCTACATTGAACTGGTAGCTACATTTATTTGCCCATTCAGAAAGCCTATTCAAGTCCACTTGCAGGGCTACAACATCCATTTTGCTCCTCATAATTCTTTCCAATTTTGCATCATTTGCGAACAACTGTATATCACCATTCAAATCCTTTCCAATATCATTTACACACAAATTAAGCAACGATGGTTCCAAAACAGACCCTTGGAGCACATCACTAGTGACTTTCCTCTTATGGGATACTGTTCTCCAATACACAACTTGCTAATACCTATCTGGCAACCAATCTCCAATCCAGTACACTGATCTACTATCCAATCCCATCTGTTCCAGTTTAATATGCCTCAAAGTGTATCACCTTATACTTGGCTACATTAAACTGGTAGCTATTTACATTTGCTCATATTAAGTCATCCTACAGGATCTCTGTATCATTAGCAAAATACTAAATATTGTCCTTCAGTATGGTTGATTGGTAGAGCCTCCTCTGCTACTAATGGCTCAGCAAAAAGTTAAGCAAGTTTGAGCCCAGTTAATAGTTGGAAGGGGTCAATCGTTCGATGCTTGGCACACTCTCTCAATGAGTCTTTGGACTCCCTGGAGATTTCCAAATTCTTCTGGATCTCAATTCCTTCACAGATATCAACCCTCTAATCCAAATCACCAGCTTCATATCCATCCCCATTTGCTCTAATTTATGCAACAGAGTTCCAAGGGGGATCCTGGTAAATGCATTTGCAAAGTCAAGTAGCCATTTCTCTTTATCCAACTCAAATATTATTTTATTATATAAAAAAAGTAAGCAAATTACTAATGTAAGACCTACCACATCTGTCATATTGCCACCTGGATGTTACACTTCGCAAAATGATCACTCAGTAACTCAATTATTTGGGTTGCTTCTGTTATCTCCCTATCAGTTAATACTTGTTAGTCATTTTTCCTTTTACCTGCCACATTGTTAAAGAACTCTTTAGGATTTCTTCTGATCCCATCAGCTGGCTTCCTCTCTTAATTAGCTACCAAGCACATCAGATCCATGGCCTCTTCTGCCTCCAGAAAGCTTGGCATTCTATTTTGCTCGAAACAGAACTTCTCAACTCCTGACACTTTATAAAGCTTAAATCTGCCTGGACTACTGGTTCCATATTTAGGATGGTATACCTAGCACTTCCCTCAGAATACTTGATTCTATTCAGAAGAGAGTAATTGCTTAATTGAGGACCTGCTCTCTCTCTCTCTCTCTCTCTCTCCTTCACTTACTGAATCTCTCCAGCTGCTTCCCCACTGATGCTGTGTTGTTGCTTTGTCTTTTCCACAAGTATTTCCATGGACACTGCTCCACTGAACTAGCCACTACCATTCCTCTACTTTCTTCTAATAACATACGAACATCAACTCCAAACTAATCAAATCAATTTCTTAAACAATAAATTACACAATAACCACAATAATTAACTTTAATGAAATGAAAGTACAAATATTTCGTACTGAAAATAACAATACATCATCAGTGTCTCCACCTTTGGCAAACTATTTTTTGAACCATCTGGAAGATACCTTGTTCTCATCCATTCATCCCTAACCCTCTCGTTGGTTTCGTTATGTTGATGTCTGGACTCATTCTGAAAATGGACTTGCCACTTTCTTACAACAGATCATAGTGCCTTCACCCACGCATTCAAATCACCATGGAAAAAGAAAAGGCTGGTAGCTTACCATTCCTGGACATCCTTCTTACGTGCACAGCCTTCGGTAATTTATCAACCAGTGTTTAGCGAAAACCTACCTTTACTGGCAGATACATTCACCAAAAGTCCGCTCATCACACATCTCAAAAAATTGGTGTTATCAAGTCTTTAATTAATAGAGCACATAAGGTGTGCTCCTCTCTCTCTCAAGCTTACAACAAGAACTTCTCACTATCAAAACACTAATGGAATTTAATGGTTACAATCAAATCCAGCAGATAATTGACTCCTATATTCCGACACCTCAGGATTCTAATCCCTTATATTTCTGGCATCTCTGAACTGATTGGTAGAATTTTGAAGACGTATCATCTCATTCCCACATATTTTCATATCAACAAAATTTCTCATCTGTTGCCATCTACAAAAGACAAACTGTCAACTCTATCA
The DNA here is from genome assembly GCF_054136105.1 of Typopeltis vanoorti. NCBI lineage: Eukaryota > Metazoa > Arthropoda > Arachnida > Uropygi > Thelyphonidae > Typopeltis > Typopeltis vanoorti. Next base: position 59,414,328 of record NC_143552.1, on the reverse strand, counting down.
TTATCTGGCATTTACCAGATAGCTTATGAATATAATCTAACATACTTTGGGCAAACAAACTGTTCTGTGGATAAAAGAATTAATGAACATCAATATTATACTGAATACATGAAACCTCAAAAGTCTGGTCTGGCGCAACATAGTATTGACACTAAACACAGAATCCAGTGGGATTAAGCTTGTCTTCTCCATAGAAGCAAGTTTAAATAAGAAAGTTGCAAAGCCCTTTTTACATCGGCCAAATCTGAATTAGAATTCTCTCTCTCTCTCTCTCCCCCAAAAGTTTGAGAGATTCTCATCTTACGTAACAATCAAAAATAGTTTTTAATAATATTATTTATCAATATTAATTTCTAGCAAGTGGCAACAGGTTTTCATTGGTAAACCACAGACTGCTGTATGTACCTTGTATTCCCATTTCTTTGATTTGCTTGTTTCTACACACTGATGATGTAGAAAGTACAAAATATCTGTACTTTCATTTCATTCAAGTTAATTACTGTGGTTAGTGTGTAATTTATTGTTTATAGTCATGCCACAGGTACCTCTAAAGATTAAATCAATTTCTTGCCCTCCACCTCCTTCATTTCCTACACCTCTGCCCTTAAGGAACAAACTTCACCCATACTGTTTTCTCTAATGATTATAACTTTTAGGTCTCCAAGATGCACATCAACAAATTCCTTTCTTCTTTTAACCATGTGACCACAAACAGCACTTTTGTGTCATAAGTTTTGTGGTCTGTCACGTGAGGAGGTTGATAAAAAAAAAAATTAAAAAAAATACAGGTTATCCTTCTTCTCTGTGCCTTGTACTGGTATACCGATTACAATTTTCTTTATATTTCTTCAGAAATTTTTCTTATTCTGTAACTCCTGCTTAAATAATGCACTTCATCCATCTATTATCTACCTGACTTATTATACTGACAATGGGTGATATTACTTTCTTTGAATATCCTTTGACCACCTTCCATGAATTGTCAAAATCTCTGCTCTCCAAATTCTTATGCCATAGCACTGTTGCATGCTAACTCCTCAGCTTTTCATAATTACACATGTTAGCAGATTCTCTTAAAACATACTGTGAAATCCCATCATGTCCTATTACCCTATTGACTTTCAGATTACTTGGTATTTGAAACTCATTTCCTCATGCTCTTCTAACACTTCATCCCCCCCCCCCCCCCATCCCTCCAGGAATAAAACCTGCTTTTCCAAGATGAAAATGCCCCAAATAAAGTGTTCATTCAACAGCTCCTCTGTCATTTGAATTAGTCAAATGACCCTCCCCCCCCTTTCCGTCAAACAGGGCCATTCATCCATAAGCATTTCTTCTCTTACTGGCCACATAATGAAATAATTAATTAGGAATTTCCTTGGACTGTAGTGCTAATCTCCTTATTCCATTTTTATCTTCATTACAAAACTAGTCACTTTTCTGGATTGAACATTTTATATTCTCCACCTCTCTATACTTTATCCAAAACTTCTTTTTTTCACCTGCAGTTCCCATTTGATTTTATGCTACATCCATGTTATACCAAACTGCATTATCTTTTTCACTTGAGGAATGCAATTTTCTATTGCTGTTGATAAATATTTATTAATGAGCTCTCATACATTGCTGATATCTTGTGCAATTCTTCCATCTGTGGAACTTCCCAGACTGATTTCTAAGATTATTACGGTTACCTTATAATTCTGTGAAAATTACTTTTTCTTTGATACATTTCTGCATATTTCTATTCAGCCTCCAAACCAATACTATATGATCACTCTCACCAATGGAGACAAGACTGACATCTCAGTTACAATCGGATTCTTTGATGAAAAGATCAAATTCCAAACTCTTGATCCTCGCATTCTCTCTACATGTTGACTGAGATATCTGTCCTTCAGGAATTCTAGAAATTCTATTCCCTTACTCCTCTATGCTGTTTCCCCTGTTCAATTTATATTGCCATAGTTAAAATCTCTCATAACAATCACTCACTTTTTGTTCCAAAAACTATTCTGCCTAAGCGTTTCTTACTCATCATCCATGCATTCCCTGGTCTATAGCAACATCCGCTTAAACATCCTATCATGCCTACCTCCATGTCACGCCTTCAAAACTATCATCATCGACATCAAATTCCTGACATGTACCCTCAAGGGATGTACAGGATATGATAGTACTACATGAAAAATTTACATCATTACTAACTTCCTATCTACAATTTTTATCCAAATCAATCTGTTACTAGTCAAGACTCCACACTGTCAGATTTTTATATTTCTATCTTCTAAGGTACTTTTTTACCATATTGATCCACCTATATCTTGGTCTTCCTCTGGGTCTTTTCATACCAATCTGGCAGAGAACACTTGTTTTGCTAATCTTTCCTCTCCCATTCTGTTTAAGTGACCATACCACCTGAGATTAGCTCTGCTAACGCATTCCTGGATGATAACAATGTCAAGTTCTTTCCTAATATCCCCGTTTTTAATATGATATTGCCATTGAAGCCACCTGTTCATGCCCCTAATCTTTCTCAGGACTCTCATATCTGCATTCTCTAGTCTTTAGTCAAGTGTTTTACTTCTGACCCAGCTCTCGTATCCATAAATTAAAATTGGTTTGAACACTGTCTTGTATACAGCTAATTTAGTGTTCTGACTAATTTCTCTCTTGCCCCTTATAAATTTATTCAGTTGACTTCCTACCATACCAGCTTTGTTAATTCTGTTGTCTATTTCCATATTTAATTTACCATCTTCACTAAAAATTGTGCCTAAATAACTGGAATGTTTTCCTCGTTCTATAGGTTCACAATTTACAACAGTTGATATTTTCAATGTTTCTACCTATTTTCATTGTATTTGTCTTGTTATTGCTGAACTTCATACCATATCTATTACAGTAGTTATTCAATTTATTTAGTCAGGGAATCTTGCAAACTTGTAGCGGATTTATGTAGACGTATAACATCATCCGCATAAAGCAAAGAGCTGAGATTAACCCCTCTGATTTTGATATCAGGTTTAATACCACTTTCCTTCATAATGTGATCCATATAGATAATGAATAAGAGAGGGGATAATGTACATCCCCATCTGACACCAGATTTAACATTAAACCATCTTCCTGTACTTCCTTCAGTTCTAACTGCTAACTTACAACTCAAATAAAGACTAAGTATTGCTTGATATAATGTCCCGCTGACACCATACAACTGTAGCATTTTGAATAGCTTCTCTCTTGGCACCTTATCATATGCTTTTTCCAATCTACAAAATTAACTAATCTTTGTTATACTCCCATGTCGTAAAATTAAAATCTGATCCTGACAGCATCTATTTGGCCTGAATCAAACTTGTTCTTCACCAGTCTTTTCTTCCATAATCCTTCTCAACCGTTTCTCAAGTATACTGGCATAAATCTTACCAGGAACACTCAGTAGGGAAATACTTCTGTAATTCTCACATTCAGTTTTATTTCCCATTTTATATATGAGTACTATGAAAGCTCTACTCCAATCATCTGGAATCGTCCAGGGCTTCTGAACTATGCAATGCAGCCACTGAGACATTTACACCTCCATACTTGAGCATTTCTGGTCGAATATCATCTATTCCAGCCTTTCCACATTTAGGCTTTTTTCTACTTCAAGTATGGATATGTATTCCTGATTGCATGCCTGTTTTTTTTTTTTTTTTTTAATCACTGTGCTGTCACTGATTGTTTCATTTAGCAATTTTTCGAAGTAATTACTCCACCAGTTTTCATGTCACTTTATCATCTCTAATTCCTTTTACAGCACTGTTTACTCCATTTCTGAGCTTCTTCAACAACTTCCAGAATATCTTCTGTGGGACCATAGGCACAAATAAGTCTCACTGTCCAGTTCCCCATTCTGATATTTGCCCACATCACTCTACTTCAAATTTGTCCCATTCAAGAAGATTAGCCTCATATTTAGTGTTGAATACTATGGCTACTCCTTTTCCTTGATTGTCATTGCCAGAGTATAACATTTTGTATTTATTGCTCAGAAAGATCTCACCAGTTTTTGTCTTCTTTGTTTCAGTCACCCCTATTATGTCAATCTGGTACTTATCCAATTCCTCAGCTAGCTCCATTCCTTTGACATTCAGGCTTCTTATGTTGACAGTACTGACCTCGAACTCTGGTGATATTGAGTTGGGGTATGTTTTAGGATTTGTTCAAAACTATTAGTGCCATTTTATTCCAAATTCTACACTCTGAGAGGATGCTCATCAATTATAAGTAATACACTTTTTGTCCCTCCCATCCTGCCAAAAATGCTATAATTTCCAATTTTCTATTCCTATCAGGACATATCTTCAGTCAATCATGTTTCGTTGATTCCAATAATCTTTGGACAGGGAGAGGCTATCAATGCCACTAATCAATTTCCTTTATTTAGTAAAGGAAATGAATTAGTTCATTTAGTATTTCTATACCTATTATTCTTCTCTCAAGACTCCATTTCACTCTGGAATATGCTATCTGCAGTTACTATCTCCACAAGAGGTTAGTCCTGCCACCATTCACCATAGTAACGCTAGTTTCCCTGACATAACACTCACTTTTCCAGAGAATAACATCTTTTCAGATGCCTACACCCTTCCATGTTCAAATGCAGTCCATCTCTTGCATACAGCTGTCTTCTATTCTCAAATGTACTCCAAGTATTTATATACTGCAAACCTCTCTTTAAGCACATTCTCACTATTACATCATTCATTATCGTTGCTCTCCTTCTCAATTCTACATTTTCATATCTCAGCAACATATTCATTATCTTCCCTCTCACACTTTTCTGCTGCATAGTTTCCAATATTAATCTCAAAATTTTCACCACCTGATTCACACACAATCTCTCAGATCATTTGTACCAACCATCAATATCATCTCATCTGCACTATCACCTCTCTTTATTGCTAGAGACACACTTTCTCTCTCTATCATTCCTCTAAGCAAGCACTGTGAAAGTTCAATATAAAATGCAATTATAAAGTGCTCATTAATTTCACTATATTTATTTGGAGTGACCGTTTTGCCATCCACCAGCAATATCCTTCTTCTGCCTGCTTGTCACATCATAAAATGACCTTCAGGGATTTCCTTTGGCCTAACTGGTTAATTGCCTTTCATATTAAACTTTTTCATTCCTTGCCATGCATATCACTTTATCTACCAATGTCTTTTTTCCATAAGCACCTGCCTTCTGCTTTCATATGGTAGCACTGCTCACATGCATAGCATCTCCACTCTCCAACCAACAGACTGTTCCATTGTGGGTATGGCAGTATGAATGCCTTTAGGCCGCATGATGAATTTCTTTGCTCAGTGTGAATCATCACCCTGCTTACTAAAAGTCAGAAATGACTTGGGAAAGAAATAAAAAAGTACCATGTTTAATCTGTTGAGCAGGATTTCCAGAGTATCTAATCCTTAGCTTACTCAATGCACCAATGCAACAGGGTTATAACATTCTGTGGGTGGGAATCAAAACCACATAGTCAGATACACATGCTGTCTCCTCTTTCTAGTCCATATTCTCATAATTATAATCCCCAGTTACATCACCATCCTTTTACTTGCCCAAACAATTTGTCTAAACATTTCATTCAGAACTATTAGACACCATATTTACTAGAATACAACTTGCACCCCCCCCACCAATTAAAGCTAAAAAATTGCGGTATGAGATATATGCGGGGATTTTCGGAAACTAAAGTTTTCAAGAAAAAACTGAAAATGGATATGACTTACCAAGAATTTCCTATTCGCTATTGCTACTTCCGGCCTCAAGAGAAGTTTCCTTGTATGCATCGTCAAAGTTATCTACCCAATTCCTATTATTTCAAGCAAAAATTACCAGTAATTTACAAGACTTGGGATAAGTAATGAATAATCCTTCACGAGTTAAAGCAGAGTGCAAAACAGACAGCAATGGTAGGCCAGTAGAGCTAGCGCAGCTATAAAGATGTGCATATGATTGGTGCGGTATTAACAAAAGATCACACAACCAACAATTGTTGAGTTGAAATGCTAATTCTCTTCAACTGAATTCCATAATATCTGAAACTGCCATAATAACATTCACTATATATTTCTTAGCTTTAACACGTTCCTGATGGGGTGGTGTTTTGTCCATTTATCATTCGATGGAACTTCTCATTACTGGTGGGCTCAACCCACACAAAGTTTCAACCCTTCGGTTGAATTTTATTGCTGCTTGTTTGCCTTCGAGCTGGCTGGCAAACTCACACACACATTATATGGCATGTTTCAATTCGTGGTAGAATTTTATTTGAAGTTAGCCTTTGTGATCTGTCATATGACATTGAAAATTTCAAATGCAATCAAACAAACACTTATTTCATGTAACTGAAAAAATGGACAATAGTTTTCAGTTAGATGCTGTTTTTCCAGTGCAACATATGGTTTTGTTTGAGTCTATACAGTATAGTTTCTGTGGGAGGGGATATGTGATTCATTAGTTAGTTCCGTTTTTATTTCGGCTGTCTCTAATTGCACTATTTGTTAAGAAATATATTACACAGACTGCAAATATCTCTGTACCTTATTCAGTGATACAATAAAACTACTTGTTTTTCTTGCATCTACAGTATAGTGGCTGTTGGGGAGGGCATGTTGTTTACCACAGGGAGCAAGTTATCGCCCCAGTGTGGACATGTTTAAACTTTATTTTCATGTGTGAGGTATATGCGAAACTTTTTAATTTCTTTTTCATAAAGTAAAATCAGGGGTGCGAGTTATATTCGAGTAAATACCGTATTCTGTGTTATTTGTTTCAACTTCTATCATGAGGGGATATAATTTTCTGTCATTAACAGTAATATGAGGGTATGCTGAAAAGTGATAATCACCATGAAGGTGACTGAAGGAGAATCGTGTAATTTACACATTAGTCTACATATTCCTCACGAAGTGTTACACATTTGTTACAGTGCTGAAAGCCTTTCCCTTGCACAAACCAGTCCTCAGTTGCAGATATAACTTCATAATCTGTGGTAAATTTTGTCCCTTTCAAGTGTTTCTTTAAATTTGGGAATAGGAAATAGTCAGATAGGGCCAGGTCAGGCACATAGGGTGAGTGAGCCAGATAGTGAAAGTCCAAGTTGTATATGGTCATATTAATACAACATTAATTAATATCCTTCCATTTCAATTCTGTCTGCAAATCAACCTAAGCTAATTTCAATTAAAATTTTATATATGTATTAAAACAGAAATATAAAACTTGTCTGAAAATCCTTAAGCTACAATTATTTCTCCCTTGTGCTATCTCACCAGCAAATAGCCTAAATGGTTAAATCACTATAATTCCATACTCTGACCACACTCTGTTGTTTCAGGCATCCAACTTATGTTATATTTCTCACTCCACTATGATGATTCTTGTTTTCCTGTTCCTTCTGCTCATTTATGCTCTCATTTTCATGTCTTTCACTCTGGCCTGTCATAATTACTTTCTCTCTCTCTCTCTCTCTCTATATATATATATACACGAGGGTGGTCTGAAAAGTTCTCGCCCTTGACCATAGATGGCAACACTATTGGCAAATTTTTTTTTTTCTAAGTTGGTACATCTGTTATAAGCATCCATGTGAAATTGCAAGTCATTCTATCAAGTAGTTTGTTTTATATAGCTGTCTGAAGCAAAAGTGTTGTCTCTGACTATTCCCTTGAAATGGATAAAATTGAGTATTGTGTGGTTAAAAAATTCTTTGTAAAAGAAGGTTTAACACCAAAAGAAATTCATTCGAAGTTCATAAAAGTTTATTGGCACTCTTCTCCTTCATTTTCGACAATTAAAAAATGAGATGCCAAGTTTAACGTGGCAGCACCAGCCTTGAAGATGATCCACATGAAAGACATCCAAAAAGTTTAACACCAGAAATAATTGATCAAGTGCACGATGCAATATTGGATGACTGGAGAGTCAAAGTGCATGAAATTGTTGAGACTATAGGCATTTCAAAAGAATGTGTAGGATATATTTTGCATGAAGAATTGCAAACAAAAAAGCTTCGTGCAAGATCGCTTGCTCACAGCAGATCAAAAACGCACTTGCACGAAAGTCTCTGAACAGTGCTTGGAGTGTTTTAACAAGAATAAAACTGGTTTTGTGTGTCGATTTATTACTATGGGACTTGGATTCACCATTACACATCGGAATCTAAACAGCAGTCAAAACAGTGGACAGAAGCTGGTTGTTCAGCACCAAAGAAGACAAAGTCTGGCTCATCAGCAGGAAAGGTAACGGCATCGGCGTATTGGGATACTAAAGGCATTTTGTTTATTAATTATTTTGAAAAGGGTAAAACAATAACTGGAGAATATTATTCTGATCTTTTAACCAGACTAGATGAAAAAATTTGTGAGAAAAGACCCGGTTTGCAGAAGAAAAAATTTCCACTTTCATCAGGACAATGCACCTGCCCACAAAGGTGTTTTGGCAATGGGAAAATTAAGGGATCTGCACTAGTAATTGTTGGAACATCTACCCTATTCCCCTGATTTGGCTCCCTCTGACTTCTCTCTTCCCAAAACTAAAACTCTTCCTCACTGGTCAGTGTTTTTCTTCGAATCAAGAGGCGATTGCAGGTAGAGGGGTATTTTGCAATCTTACTGAGAACTACTATAGGGACGTGATAATAGTGCTGGAGCATCGTTGGAATAAATGTATTAGTCTTAAGGGAAATTATGTTGAAAAATAAAAATAATTTTGAAATTATGAATTTATTTTTTCAGTGTTAGGCCAAGAGCTTTTCAGACCACCCTTGTATATTTTATTATTGCACAGGTAACTTCATGGAGGCTTAAGACTTCAAACTATCAGCAAAATATTTATCATATCTCTCCCCGATACCATTAACAAGCAAAGCACTTACAAGTGACTCAAGGCAATCCATTCCATTCATTCACCACTCTCTCTATGTGAAGAATTTAGTCCTCAAGACCTTCCTAACTGCACTCTTACCCAACTTCTAGGGATAACCTCTTGTTCTGCTCACTATCCAAGTGTGGAAACATTTCCCCTGCATCAATCCTATAAAATCTTTTAAGTAACTTAAATGTTTCTATCATATCTCCACTTTTTTTTGCCTATTAACCAAACTCTGGATTCTCTCCACCACTTCCTCACCTTCAAGAAACACAGGTGACCAGACCTGAGCACACAGTAGTAAAGATGTATTTTAAGACTTTATAAAGAGGAATGATACTTTCTTATCTCTGCTTGTTAGTGTGTTCTTCAATAACAAAGTAATCCTGTGAGCAATCCTGGTTGCTTTAGCAATATGTCATCTAACCTTCAACTCTCTATCTAGTACTGCTAAACCACTTTTAGGAATACATTTAGAATTGCACATGCCAACCTGTTTTTGCTTTATACAACAGATACCACACCACCCATCATCTCTGCCCTTCTCTCCTCTTGAACTAGGTAATGTAGTACTAATGTATGCAATATCCCAACTACATCTTTATCTTTTATCTCTTGCATTAATTTCCTCAAATTTCATTTCAACGTCTGTTTTCTTGCCTTCTAAATGATATATAGTCACACCTACCCGACCTTAATGCCTGTTCATTCCTTCAACATAAAGCTTCAATTATTCTTTTCGATGTTCCATCTGAGAAATATAGCTTGTGCGTTATTTTATCCACTACACTTTGGATAATTAAATATCCATATTCACTCTAACATTCATTAACACCTTTTCCATACCAACTTTCTCTCACTCTTGTTTGCCAATTGCTTCTTCATTCAACTAATATCATTCTCCAAACACACATTTCATTTTACTCTTAACTTCTGCATTATTTTCTCTCTCTCTCTCTCCCAATACTCAATTGCTATCCTTTTCACATACTCATATACAATTTAAATAAAAAAAAACTTTTTTTTTTTTTTTTTTTTTTTTGCATTTATGGATATGTACATGAAGCAATCTTTATAGTGGATCTAACAGGAAAAATTCAGCACAAAGTTTATTTCAAATCAGAACCACTAATTTATATGCCCATCTTGAATAATATATTGCTGCTAAAAGTAGACTATACAAAAAGAACTTTAAACAGCAAATATATTAACAGAAAATAATTACAACTATTCTTAGATAATTATATTCTTAACATTAATAAGTCAAACACAATAGCTATACAATATAATATTAAATCATTAATCCTTAAGAACATAAAATTTTTTTTTTTTTTCCCTGTATTCTGTATTGCTGGTAGTTTCTACTGTTACAATTTAGGTTTTAACAGAGATTGATCCAGAGTTCTTATTTCAAACCAGAGTGGCCAACCCACAGAAAATTCTTGTTTTTGTTATAAGTGGTATACCTTCATTCAAGAAAACTTGTTAAAACAATGCTGGATATTACTTTCAAATAAGAAGATTTATGATCATAACTTCTTTTGCAGACATTAACACACAGTGTTACGTATATTATTTCTGGGAAAACTCCACACAGTGTTACATTTTTTGTATATCAGATTTCACAGCTTACAATCTTGGAGAAGTCACTGAGAGTATATGATAAAATCCATGTAACTTTGTAAGTACATAATGATTATTTTTATTCATAGTAGAATTACGGAAGAGTTTCTTTACCAACAGATACTTTAGGCACTTCAGTGGACAAGATATTTTCTATGAGAGATTTCATGGAGAAAATATGAAGACGAAACATATGAAGTCCATATTTTTAATATTTATCCAAACTTTTTGATTTTTTTTCCTCTTTGAATCAAAGACACAAGGGGTAACATTCCAAGATTTCTTTACAGTACATCACTGGTTAGCTACACTGAATGAATGTGATAGTTACATAATATTGAAAGATGATAACTGATGCATTTCTGAAAAACAGAGAATAACATTTTTAAAAAAATGCAGTTTGCATGCAGCACGTGAAAGCATAATGGCTGGATTGGGTGTCTGGAATTATGGCAGAAATAAATGAGACTATATGACCAATAAATGTCTAAGTGTTCTATGCTGGCTAGTGTGCCTGTTAATGGGATGAAAAACCCCAAGTTTTTAGTGGCAGGGTCCCCTGCACTTCCACATGAGATCAAAGTATCAAAAAATAAATGTGCGGTAATTCTTCAGAATTAGCACTGCAGCTTTTGAAGAGTTACTTGTTGTAAACAGAACTGCTATTATTTTATTTGAATAAGCTGTAGAATAGTTATTACATTAGTTAACTGACCTGTTCTAATTTTGTATGTACGACTTTCAGCAGCATTCACAGATTAAGGAGTGAGTTTGTGTTTTTATGATTTTGTTCTTGTTTTCTGCAGTCACTGAGTTGTAAAATTTTTATTCATATAGTGGATGAAGTAAAACTATTTTAATATATTTAATGAAAATTAAGTTTATTTATGTTTTTTATTACATTTTTCTCCAGCTAGAATAATGTAAGCTAATTGCATTATTCTAGATATTCACAAACCTCTAAAATAAATATAAAGATTTATTTACTTTTTCTGTTTGTCTGCAAGTACAGCATGGTGCAAAAAAGCACCAAACTTCGACACCTCCCTTCAGTACACACTACGAGATATGCAGTTTGACTGCATGCACATTAATAGAAGAGCATGCATAGAGTTTACAACGTTACATTTAGCTGTAGCAATGGTGTTGATGTTGGAAGAAAAGTTGTTTATTGCTGAGCATTATTTTCATTCATATGGACTTGGTAGAGCATATGGTCCAAGCCTACAACATGTTTGGGAGCAGTTTGTTCATTGTTTCTGTAAGCATGTTCCAAGCAATAGTGTCATCATTGCCTTAATAGAGCAGTTCCGACGTACTGCAGTGTTCTGCCACAGTACAAAGGGCATTCGGAGAAATCATGAACTGTTAACATAAATGAAAATCATGGACATGTGCTGGAGCAAATGTTATTACAGTCTCTGAAATGTAATCAATGCTAAACAGTGGTAAAACTTGGAATACTGAGGCAGTCACTACAGAAAATCCTTAAGGAGCTGGGTGCCTTTTCATATGTCATTCAGGTGGGTCATTGTTTAACAGCAACAGATTATGCTGCATGGCAGGAATACTGTGCAGCATGGTGGCCAATGTCTATGAAGACCCATCCTTCCTCCATAATGTTTGGTTCTCAGACAAAGTGCATTTCCATCTAAGTGGTCATGTAAACAAACATATAGGTTTCTTGAGACCTGAATTTGTGCAAGAGAAACCTCTTTACAGTGAGAAGGTCACCACATGGCGTGTGTGTGTGTGTGTGTGTGATTTCCAGCCATGGCATAATTGGGCCCTACTTCATTGAAGAGGGTGGTGTAACTGCGACCTTAAATGCTACATCAAGAATGTGTTGGTTCTGTTCACCCAGGATTTGCATAGGATGTGTCATGCAGAAAACATTCCATTTCATGCACAGGTATTCCAACAGGATAGTGCAATCTGTCACACATCACATGGTTCTGAAGCCTATTTATCAGCACACTTCCCTGAGAGGCTTATTTCAAGGTTCACAGTATTCCCATACCCTTCACGTTCTCCTGATCTTACATCACTTGATGCCTTCATTTGGGGTATGTTGAAGGAAGAATGGGTATTCCACTATAACCTACATCAAACCTTGATGAATTAAGGGATAAAATTACATGGTATGTCCAACAGATGTCCCAACTCGTTCTCCAACATGACAGAGAACCTCCGCACGTACTACGAAACCCCTGTCTTGAAAGACAAGGTGCCTATTCTGGGCACATAATTTACTGTCATTAATGCTTTATTTGACCAAGATTCCACAAATAGCTGTGGATGTATATATCATCATCATGTGTAAACATAGTTTTTGTTAATAGCCTGTTTACGTTTTATTTATACTGAGTGTTAACTAAATGCACATTGCCAGCAGGACTAATTCTGAAGTATCATTTGAGGGGATGATTCTGAGTGCTTTAAGGCAGCAAATTTTTAAGTCTGCTCCTGGGTATGAAAGAAGAACACTGTTGCAAATTTATCATCATCAGTCTTGCTTCAGACTGATGATGATAAAATCAAAATAATGCCCCTTCTCAAATATTATGAGATGTCTCTGTTATAGGACTCATATCAATCACAAACATGCATAAATGAACTTGTCTCAGAGAAGAATGACATAATGTGACATTGATAATCCTCAAACAGTCCACTGCAAACCTTGGTTCATTGCATTAATGTGGATTTTTACCTACTGAGTAGCAGTGTCATAAATAGTTGTGATTTAACAGCTTGTAAGTACAAATATTTCTGATTATTGCAACAACAATCAAGATATAAAACTTTTTTTTTTTTTTGCATCAAAATAATTCTCAGTTAATTTGAGTAAAGATCTAAAATAATTACAACGAGGCACAATTTTACTGTCTTCCCCTGCCTTTATCCTCCTTGTTGAACTTTATTTCCTAGTCTCGACAAGTAAGAAATGATGAACTCAACACTTTCAGGAGTAGGTATGAAGTTACCAAAAAATAGTGAAACCTGAAAATAAACAATAAACAAAAAGAAATATATTAATTAGTTCTGCAAACAAAATAAGAAAATAGCTCTAACACTTTGGTATCAACAATAAGTTCTGATATTAGATTTAGAAGAAAAAAAATTGCTAGAGAACTGGAAGGAGACCTCCACATAAATTGTAAAGAATTGACTGGACTTCTGACTCAATGTAAATCCATGTGGTGTGTGTGTACTTTTATTGGGTAACTATGTGGATAATGAATGAATTAATGAGGATGGGAAAGCAATTAAACACTTAGCAAGCTAAATTATATTCTACAGTGGCTTAAACCACAGACGGCAGTATTACACTAAAAAAATTTTTTAAAAAGAACAATTTTTTTTTTTTTTTGTGAATTCTCCAAAAGAAAGGTTGTAAACTTATAGTGCCTACTGTATTTACTCAAATATAACTCATACTTTTTCTCAAAAAATGAAAATTAAAAAATCACGGTGCGAGATATATGCAGGGATTTTAGGAAACTCAAGTTTTTCGGGAAAAAAATTAAATTGACATTTATAATTAAATTCTCAGTATTCATTATAATTTATAATTGCTCACATTATTTATAAAATGAGTGAATTTAAATTTTACTTATCAACGTTATTTGCACAATCGGCTGCTCATTTTCATCACGCGATATATTTGAATCTTTAACAACAATGTTTCTATAATTAAATTAAACAGTTTCATTATTGCTTGTCCTTTTATCATTTTGGAATCATAAGATCACCATGATTTAAAAAAAAAACAACAACTGAAAATGGGCATGACTTACCAAATCAAAATTACATCCTGAAATTACTTCACTCAGGTTAAGTAGAATCTCCTATCGCTACTTCCAGTCTCAAGAACGGTTCCTTGTGTGGACTGTCAAGGTTATCTACCCAAATAGCATCATTGTCGCTCCAAGCCAGGGCATTAGAGATGCCAGTTTTTAAAAAACACTTGGCAATTATTCCTGGTGAAATCATTTCCCAAGCTCTCAAAATCTAGTTGCACAACAGTTCTAATGATGGTCTCTTAATCTTCCCTGCCAGAGTCAGGTCATAGCTGTCAAATGCCATCCACTCCATGTAGAATTTTTGTACGTAGTTAGTTCTTGAATGGTTTGTTGATAGATACATCCAAGGGCTGTAGACAAGGTGTAAGACCATTAGGAATAATGGCCACATCGGTCTTCACATCCAAAAGTTGCTTTGCTATTTCAGGTCCTAAGTGTCTGTGGAAACTATCCCACACAAGGAGAGCCAGGCATCAAAATAAGGCCCCATGCCCCCCAAGCTGTTTTAATCCAATCTTGAACCATTGTAGTGTCCGTTCATCCTTTTTCATAAACCCTTACATGAATTCCAAGGGGAAATTTCTCCTTCGGCATTGTTTTACATTTAAATATTACGTAAGGAAGAAACTTTCTTCTATCTCCAGTAAATGGAGATGGAAGAAATGATGATGCATTATTTTTCACTTCCAGATGTGCATATTATCACGTTTTTTTCACCTTAATGCTCTCACTCCTACGTTTCCTCAATGACTGCTTCCATCCCTATACATATGATTGGCTGTATTAACAAAAGATCGCATGACTCAACAACAAAGGCAAGCTGATGATTGCTGAGTTGAAATGCTGACCCTCTTCAATCGAATTACAAAATATCTGAAACTGCCATAACACTCACTATCTATTTCTTAAAGTTTAAAACTTTTTTCATGTATGAGGAATATGTGAAACTTTTTAATTTCTCTTTTCGTAAAGTAAAATCAGGAGTGTGAGATATACTCGAGGGCAAGTTATATTCAGTAAATACGGTAAGTAACAAGAGTGGGCTAAGGTTTGCTTTTTTTTTTTTTTATACTTTTTATTTATTTTTTGTATAATCCAAAAACTTACTTGAGAAACCAAACATGGAACTATTAAAGCCACTTCAGAACTTCAAATAAGCAATAAACAGAGCAATGGTCTCAACAGCAGGTGATGAAATTCACCTACCACCCAAGAACATTCAAAACATATTCATGTCTGTAGTGGAATTGAAACACATGATCTACTGGGTGGGGAGCAGTGATGCTATTCTACTTGGCCAACCAGACTGGCTGTAATCAAATATAGTACTAAATATTCAAAAAATAAATAAATTATATAAAATTTTGATAAACACTATCAAAATGTTAGATTTTAGAAGGAACCTAAAGATATTACAGTTCAACTGTACAAAATCTTGATTAGGATGCACATTGAGTGATTTTATGATCAATCTAGCGGGGTACTCTTTGAGGAGATAAAATGATTTTCAAGGGTCACAAAGGGCATGTATGAAATGTTGGGTATGATGACAGCCTGAGAGAATGCCATATGCAAAGACTGGTGGACAGGAGGATGAGAGTTTTGAATGAGATATAAGATGCACCGACTAATGCAAAGGAGATTTTTCAGAATGGATGAAGGATGGCAGAACAAGAGGCTATCACTCAAAGCTGTATAAAGAGGTTACAAGCAAATGGAATGGGTAGTACGTTTTTTTGCATGAAGAGTAGCATTCATTGCCCATGTGTAGTAAGTGGAAACGGAATTGAAACAGAAAATGCATTTAAGTTATGACTTGGTAGATAGAATATCTTACAGTAGGGTTAGCCCATGATGTCATACATCAAAGCCATCATCCCACAATGATATCTTTGACTTTGTGAAGTCTGATTATAGACTTTAACACTAAATTCAAGACTAGATTTCAAGATTAAATAAATTTCATTCAGATCTTCTTTTTACACTTTGAGAATAAATAAATTTGTATGACTCAGCTTAATTTTTCTCATCTCTTTTTTTAGGCACATTTTGCAAAATGTATCTGCCTGTTTACATGCACATTATTCCAGGGCTACTGACTGGAAATAATGTGTAATTTGAAATAATATAGAATTTTATACTGAAATTTGATATTCGAAATTCTTACAAAATTTGTAGCATCATTTCAATTTTTATTTCAGTTACACCATTTATAGGGCCACAAAGGGGAACATAAGTCAAAATTACATCCTGAAATTACTCTCAGGTTAAGTAAAATTTAATAAAATTTGGGAAATATGATGTATAGAAGATCCATGTGGTTCAATTTTTGAACTATGAAGAGTAGTGCAGATCTTGATACCTCACAAGAAGATTTGAATAGATTGAGTGAAGGGGAAACAAAGATGGAAAAGGATCTAAAATTTAGAAGATACTGCCAAAATTGTGAGGATTACACAAATTCTGGGAATGATGTAGAAGATATTGACTTATAGAAGTAAGGAGATTCTTGTTCCATTGTATTAAGGCACTGATTAGGCCACACATGGACTACTGTGCTCAGATGGTCACCTGGTTTTTAAAAAGGACAAAGAGATGTTGGAGAAGGTCCAGAGGTGACTGACTAAGGTAGTTTCTGATCTCTGTAATGTTGAATATGAAGAAAGTTTAAGAAGATGCAATTTACAGAGTCTAGTGGATGATATGATAGTGACATACAAGTTGGTAAGGAGTTGTTGTAGGATCAATGTTGAAGAGATTTTTTATAAAATGGTGGGAGATCAGGGGAGAACAAGAGGTCATCCCTGAAGCTATATAAGGAGGATGTGAACAAGGGAGTGAGAAGCAGGTTTTTTGCATGCAGAGAATTTGAATGTGTTTAAGGGATGGCGTGATGAGCTGTGAGCTATATCAAATGGACCTCCTAGATGAGTCCTTGAATTCATGAAGTCATAGTGTAATAATAATATTATGTTGGCCTTGCCAAAACTTTCTTAAATGCCAATAATGTTAAGTTCCTTTCTAATATCTTAATTTATAATATGATTCTTCCAGTGATGCCATGTGTTGACTGCTCTACTTTTGCTCAGAAATCATATATCTGTGGTTTCTAGTCTTTAATCAACTGTTTTTATTTCTAAAGTCAACTCTCAGATCCATAAGTAAAAACTGGCTTGCTGTCTTGCATACTGCTGGTTTAGTGTTTTGGGTAATTTACATCTAATTCCATGTAAATTTATTCAACTGGCTACTCAACCATTTCCATATTTTAATTTACCATCTTAACTAAAAACTGTGACTATGTCATCTTCATCATAAGTCATTTTCTGTCCACTGCTGGATGAAGGCCTTCCTCAAAGTCCTCCATTCAATTCTAGCTTGAGCTTTTCTATGCACTGAATTCCAGTCATTTCTTTAATCTCATCCTCCTATTGTCTCTTTAGTTTTCCTATAGTTCTCTTTACATCTCTGGAATGCCATTCAACTTCGTCCATTTTTGAGTGTTACTTCTTACAATATGACTGCTCATTGTCATTTGGATCTTTTAATGGCTGTTATAATGTCTCTCACGCTAGTATGAGTTCTTATCTAAGTATTGTGCTTTCTATCTAGAATGGTAATACCGAGTAATGATCATTCTATTTTCCTCTGGGCAATCCTCAACATGTTGGTTAAATTTTTTAATCAAAGTCCACATTTCACTTTCATATGCCAAGACTGGAAGCATACAACTGTCAAATTTTTCTTTTACAGCAGATCAGGATGTTTCCTTTGAGTGCTTCACACTGTTTTCTATAAACCATCCAATGTGCCTATGTAGCTGTAATATTTTATTGGTTTTACATCCTCTGTCCAAAAAGAAACCGAACTTTTTGAAAATAGAAGAAACTAGTGGCACCACCTGTTGTATCTTTTTGTTGTCGAAAGTGGCAACCTTCATTAGAATTGTGTCAACTGTTTATGACATTTGTTTCATTAGAAACAGAGTTATAGTGCCAAGAGTGACAGTGTGTTTTGACGAACGGTCGGTGGTCATGATATTCATGCCATATGCGACGAATTCTTGCTATCAATTGCTTCAAAACTTCCGAGATAAAACTCACCATTGACTGTTTGGCCAGGTGAATAAATTCTTTGTGGATAATGCCCTTGGAATCGTAGAAACAAATCAGCATTGTCTTTACTTTTGACTTCTCCAAGCGACTTTTTTTTTGGATGCCCCTCTTCTGGTGGTCTCCACTCAGCACTCTGTTTCAGGCTCATACTCAAAACACCACGTTATGCAACAGTAATGATCGTTTCAAGGAAGTTTGAATCCTTATGAGCGGTTTTAATGAGGTCCTTGCAGTGTTCAATTTGATCCATTTTTTGGTCGTCGGTCAACTTCTGGGGAACAAATCGTGAATTCAATTTACGAAGGCCCAAATTCTTGGTTAAAATGTGCACAGTTGATTTTGGAATCCTCAATCAATCTCACAGACGATTTCAGATTTTCTTTGATGAAATCACGCACTTTTTGGATTTTAACTTTGCTCAGTCCAGTTTTTGGATGGCTGGGCTTTTCATCATCCTCATGCATCTCACGACCACTTTGAAATCGCTTAAACCACTCATAAACTTGAGTACGGGATAAGCATTCATCGCAGTATGCTTTTTGAAGCATTTGATGCATTTCGGTAAAACTTTTACCAAGTTTAACACAAAAGTCAATCGCAGATCCCTGTTTGAAACTCATTTTCCGACTGTTCGTCAAAACACACTGTCACTCTTGGAACTATAACTCGGCTTCTAATGAAACAAATGTCATAAACAGTTGACACAACACTAATGAACGTTGCCGATTTCGACAACAAAAAGATACAACAGGTGGTGCCACTAGTTTCTTCAATTTTTGAAGAGTTCAGTTTCTTTTTGACAGAGGGTGTACATGCACTGGCTGGTTTGAGGCTATTTTGAGTGCAAATGTGTAATTTGAAGATAGGTGATTTTTTAGTTATTTGGTGTTTTTTTAGATTAGTTAGTGTGAAAATCTATATTATTGTTGTTTTCAGAACAACAGAATGGCATTGAAAACTAAAGATAATGATAACATAGAATCTGGAAATGAGAACTTTTATATTGATGACACAAATAAAGAAAAATAGGTATATGAAATTTTCAGATTAAAAGTAATTAGTATTAGAAATTCAAACCAGGGAGTTAGAGAGAGAAAGCAGAGAACTGTTTACAAAAACTAAGACAGGAAAAGAAAAATAAAGAGAACAATAAGAGGGAGGAAAGCATGGAAATTCATAATTAACAATGAATAATAATAATAATTAAGGTAAGTCAATTAGAATACATAACTAAAAAACAAAGTAAAATGGTAGGGTGATTCAATAATTTTAAATCTGCCCTGCAGAACGAAGTCATAGCATTGAGCTTTCCAGGAGCTAAAATAAAGGATACAATGAATGGAATATCTGATCAGATACTACACGAACGGCTGTTGCATAAACTAGAGAATATGGGACTGGAATATAAGCTATTGACTTAGATAAGTAGGTGACTGACAGACAGGTATCAGAAAATGGTATATGGAGGATGTGAATCTGCCAGATTTAAAGTGATCAGTGTCACAGAGATCAGCCCTTGGACCACTGATAGGAGTCATTCAATTGTTTTCTGATGATGGAAAATAGACAAGATAAGACTGGGATTCTACTGATATATTCAGCAGGGTGATTTGAATAGGCTGGAAATGTAGGCAAATGATAATGGCTATCAATTCAATGTTAGTAACCATAAAGTTATGCACTTTGGAATGAAGAGATACCCAGTGGCATATTATGTTGGTGGAATTATGTTTGGAGTAACTGATGAGCTAGAGTTCTTGGAGGTTTGGTGAATAGGCAGTTGAAGTTCAATGGTCAGATAGCAAAGGTTACAAATACAACTCAGAGAATAACTGATGTTAAAAGAACATTCACATATTATTATTATTATACAGGCACTTCCATGGAGTCCGAAAAACTCGTCACAGGAGATCCAATCTATCTACAAAATCTATCATACCTCTCCTTGAACTCATTAACAAACAAAGCACTCACAAATGACTCTCGCAACCCATTCCACTCATTCACCACTCTCCAAGCAAAAAAAGAATCCTAGTATTCACCTCCCACTGACCACACCTTTATTCAACTTCCTTGGATGATCCCTTGTTCTAGTTCCTCAAGACAAGTGCTGAAACATTTCCCCTGCATCTATCCTATGAAATCCTTTAAGCAACTTAAATGTTTCTATCATATCCCTCCTTTTTTCTCAGATCAACCAACTTCTGCAATCCATACACCTTCAATTTATCCTCATAGGGAACATTCCACAGGCCACTCACCTCTAAATCCTCTACACCACTTCCTCATCCTAAGAAATCCAGAGGGACCAGAGTTGAGCACAGTAATCCAGATGTGGGCATATCAAGGCCTTATAAAGAGGAATTATAACTTCCTTATTTCTACTTGTTGATGTGTTCTTCACTAGCCAAGTAATCTTATTGGCCACCTCAGCAACATGTCCTCTAAATTTTAACTGTCTACCACCATCCTCAAATCTCTAGCTTCATCCATTTCCTACAGTACAGTGCCATCAATGTGATACACAGCTTTTATTATTATTATTCAGGCCTCTATGAAGTCAAAAGACTCATCCCAGGAGCTCCAACCACCCTCCATACAAAGAAACCACTTCTCACCCTCTTACTCACAGCTTCCTTTCGTAACTTCCAGGGATGGCCCCTTGTCATCACTCCTTCCCGCTGTTCAACCAAGCAAAAGAACTTCCCATGTCAACCCTATAATCATCTCTCAACAGTTTAAAAGTCTCAATCATATCACCTCTCCTTCTTCTATCCATTAAACTCTGCTGTCTACATTCCCTCAGCTGATCCTCATAATTAACATTGTACAGTTCTGAAACCATCTTTGTTATCTGCCTTTGTACCCTTTCTGCAGTTAATTTATCCCCTTCAAATCCTGGGGACCAAATCTGAGAACAATAGTCTATGCATGGTCTGATCAGGGTCTTATACAATGGAATGTTAACTCTTTTATCTCTGCAGGTCAGCATCCTTCTCATTATTGCAGCAATCCTCTGTGTTACTTTCCCCACCTTTGCAATATGTCCCCTGAATTCAGGTTTCTATCAATCATCAACCCCAGATCTCTTGTCTCCCCTACTTCCTCCACGATAGCTCCTCCAATCGAGTATGCAGCATCCAATCGATGTGTCCCAAACCTCAAGACCTTACTTTTGCTGCATTAAACTGACTCCTCCATTCATTTACCCATCTGTCTAGCTTATTCAAATCCTCTTGCAGAGCTACCACATTTGCACTATTACTAATAACCCTTCCCAGCTTCACATCATCTGCAAACAACTGAATATCCCCCTGCAATCCACTGACAATGTCATTGATATAAAGGTTAAACAATATAGGTCCCAGTACTGAGTCCTGTGGGACCCCACTTGTAACCCTCTGCATCCTTGAAACTGCCCCACTATAAACTCCCTGACCTATCAGACAGCCAATCCTGAATCCAGTTGACCAACCTGACATCCAAACCCATGTGCTGCAACTTAAATATCAGCTTATCATGAGGCACACTGTCAAATGCCTTCGCTAAATCCAAGAAAATGGCAGAATATGCCTTTCTCTCATCTACTGCTCTTGTAACTTTATTATAAAAGGCTAGCATATTACTAAAACAGGAGTGCCCCATGTTGACTCTCACAGATAACATTACCCTCATCTGCCCAATGCTGTATACGGTCCCTCACTAATTTCTCCAAGATCTTAACAATTACTGATGACACAAAAAACTGACCTATAATTAGACACTTCCAGTCTGCTACCGCTCTTAATTGCACTATCTTACCTTCCTTCCATTCCCTGGGCAGCTAGCCAGACTTCATTGAAAAGCCAGGTTAAAGGAACTTCAGTTCCTTAGCACATTCTCTCAAAACTCATGGTGAAATACTCTTGTCCCACAGCTTTACTAACATGCAGGGTACTCAGTATTTGGAACACACTTTCCTCCTGCACCTCTAAACCTGCCCTATCCCTCTAGTATTAAAATTTACTCCTCCAGGATGAAATACATTAATAAAGTGTTCATTGAACAATTCCACTGTCCTCTGCATCAGTCACTCTATTCCCATTTTTATCTCACAATGTCATTCTTCCACAATCATTTCTCCTGGCCACACAGCTAAAAAATTTCGTAGGATTTTCTTTCAGATCTTTGGGCCAATCTTTTCTCATATTCTAGTTTTGCCTTCCTTACCATACTAGTCACTCTCCTGGCCTGTGTCTTATATTCTTCATGCATCTGCTCTTCACCTGTCTCCTTATATCTCTTCCATAGCCTCTTTTTCACATGCGGTTCCTGTTTAATATTGTTTGTCATCCACTTTAGACCAAATTGTGCCCTCTTCTTCACTTGGAATACAGCTTACTATTGCTGCTAACAAATATTCCTTCACAATTTCCCAAGCACTAATCTAGTGCTTGGGAAAATGATCCCAGCTTGTAATCTATTTATCCTAAAATGCATCATCACTTTACATTTCTCGACATTAAACTGACACCCATTAACTTTTTCCCATACTGATAGCCTATTTAAATCTTCTTGCAACTCTCCACATTACCTTTATTAACTAATCTACCTAATTTTGCATCATCAGCAAACAACTGAGTATTACCTTTCAGGTTATTTCCTATATCATTTATGTACAAATTAAACAGCAATGTTCCCAGCACTGAACCTTGTGGTACACCACGTCACCTGTTTTTGCCTTGATTCTGCTCCTCCATATACCACTTTTTGATATCTGTCCAGCAGCCACACTCTTAACCAAATACAACTGCCTGGACCACTCTGTACAAATTCGACTAAAGTCTCCTTGGTTCTGAGGAAATAAAAAAGCTGCAGAAAGGCTGTAAAGAAGAGTTACAAAAATGATATGGAGATTACGGAACATAGATTACGAGGATAGATTGAGAGAATCTGGACTGAAGTCCATAAACTTCTGCGAGTGTTTCATAGGATATTCTGTTTATTTTTGATGTTTGACTTTTTATTGCCATACCAAATATACTAAAGCACTTATTCCAATTAGGTACAGAGTCCCAAAGACTTTATACTGGATTTATTTACTAGTACACTGTAAAAATATTTATGTAGCTCCATAAAGACAAGGCATTTTTACATAAAATTTTACCAAGGTCAAGCCAAGTAAGAACTGTAACCTGTACATAGATGTTTGTTAAATGTAAATAATCCTTATGGGAATTGTTATGCTCTCTACCAAATAAGGGAATATTCTAGAAGGTGTAGGATTAAGGCAATACCTTTCACTAGTAAACAGTGTATTTTTAGCTCCTTATAAAGACATTAAATTGTGTGTGTGTATTCCATATGGAAACACTCAAGGTCAGTGCTAGGTGGACTGACAAAAGCTTCAAACAAATGTCCACTGCCAGAACGAATAGGATTTGGGGAGTGTTGGAGAAAAACAATGGAAGGGTCAGTCAGAGAAAGGGATCAAGGGTTTTCACCAAAATGTTCAGGGATTCCATATCTCTGTGCAAGGATTTGAAAGCGAGTGAATAAAAGGCGTTGGCAAAAAGATCAATGGAGTGATTCGGTTCCAGAAGTTTTCATCAGTGACCCAGAGATCGTTGGTCAGTCGGCAGGAAGTCGTTGGCAGTTATCAGTCAGATGCACGCCATCGGGAGTGCGACTTCTGGAGAAAGTATGCCAGAGGCCTAAAGGAAGGATGAGAGGAGCCGATCTGCCAGGCAATGAATAGACCCCTGATGACAACTCTACGCTGGGAGCTATAGTCCAAGGAGAAGGAATCTTCAAGCGGAAGGAAATTACTCCGTAAACCAAAGAACCTCCGCCTGTGTCCCGGGAAGATACTGACTCTGCAGGCCGTCAACAAGTCTATCGCCGGCACAAGCAGGGAGCGAAAACCTGACACCGAAGAAAAAGGAACAGAGTTCCAGTGTGAAGCCAGATCAATAGAGGGTAGTCACCACCAAAGTGAGTATCTGTTTTTCTAATTTTTCTTCGAGTTTTTAAGGGACCTTTTATTAGTGGACTGTAAAGTAGAGGCTGATTCAAAATAGGCATAATTAACAGTTAAAGATTAGAAGTTAAATAATTGTCAGGAATTTGCATGTGAAATACGTCACAATGCAACTGTTTGTCAAATTGGTGAAATTTGACTATAGAGTATTCCTAGCATAAAAAGAAAGGAGCGTTTGTGTATAAAAGATATGGTCTATGTGCTCAATATTTAAGAGTTAACAGTTAAGTAACATGTACCAATGCTCAGCATAAATTATTTGTGTTCTAATAGGAAACCTAGTTAATTATGTGATATAATTTGTGTGATAAAATACAGGAATTTAACTAATTGATTTATACAGATCTGAATTGAGATGCTTTATTCTATTACTGCAAGCTTAGTGTAAATTGTTTTATGTGAATTAAATTTGTTGTTTAAATATTAATAGAGTGTCGCCTGATATTTAATTCTTTGATGCACTGTTTTCAAAAACAACCGAGCTTGTGAGCAGGGAAGATAGATAATTAATACAAAATTAAAGTAAAGTGGAAGCCACGACTGTATATAAGTGCAAGGAAGGATATCTACCGAAAGTAGTAATATTTAATGCCATAAAAGGAACTCCTGAGGCGCAGTCACTAATTCAAATAAATATCTAAAGATCCTTGGCATAAAAATAGGAATACTGGAGGTAAAATATAAGGACCAGAAGGGCATAAGTTTAAAGTTAATAGAGGTATATAAGGAAACAAGACAATATTAAAGATTTAGGAATTGACATAAGGATAAAGATAATATTGTAGGAGTAAGAAAGAAATTTATATAAAGATAAGGGAAGAAACAACAAAAGACGAAAGAGGAGAATACAGAAGCAACTACCAAAAAAATTAAAAACCATGTGACACACCAAATTTACAATACCATCATCAACATATTGTGCTGAGATGAATATTTCAAATTTTGTTATCAGATTTAATAAGATTTCCCTTATATATTCCAAATGGATGTCAAATAACAGCGGAAATGGTGTGCACCATTATCTTATACCTGATTTTACATCAAACCATTTTCTTATATCATCTTCAGTTGCTGAATTAAGTACAAGCTATATACTGCTATATATAATGCACCATTTGTGCCAAATAATCATTGCATTTTGAACATCTTTTCTTTTTGCACCTTATTATGTCCCTTTTCTAGGTATACAAAACAGAAATCCTTATATTCCCATGGTTTCTTGACTATTTGTGTTAAAGAAATAAAAAAAAGGTCTGATAACCCTTCTTTAGCATGAATCTAGCCTGTTTTTCCCCCCAGTATATCTTTTACAATTCTTCTTAGCTTCTTGTCAGGTATGGTTGCTTAAATCTTACCTAGGACATTCAGTAGTAGGGAAATTCCTCTGTAATTCTCATATCAGTTTCATTTTCCTTTTTTTAAACATAGGTGCTTACTGTGAGATCTCTCTTACAATTATTTGAATGCAATCTTATAACCAGGCTTTCTGAATGAATTAAATCATTTACATCCTAGAAAGCAAGCAAACATGATTCTGCCAGTATAGCAGAATGGTCATTAACTCTCGTGAAGGTGAACCTTTATGAGAATATATGATGTCTCTTGCTTTAGCATGAAATGATGCAATAAGTTTTTGTACCTGGTGATAATGTTGCATAAGAATATGTTGCTTTCTCATTCATGTAGCAACAACTGTTGGCAAATGCCTAACCACTTCTTTTCCATTTCACAATAGCCATTTCAGAAAACCATGACATGCCCGAATCTGAAATTAGCAGTTACTGACTGCCAGGGCTCAACAAATATGCTTGCCAGTGACGAGTACATTTTGCTAGCTGGCAAAAAATAAAATATTTTTATTTAATAAAAAGTAACTTTCTAAACAAAATCTTTTTTTGCTTAGAAACTTAAGGAACTTTAGTAACTTCAGGAAAACACAGAAGAATATGCATAATATAAAAGACTAACAAAAATTAATGTAAAGCATTACTGTATATCATTTAATGAAATTAACAACATTTGTTAATAAATAAAAATTATTTACTTATTATTCTATATTTTGTCAAAGTCAAATAGGCATCGTTAGGGATTAATACACTTGTATTAGACACGTGCACACAGGCAAACTTCAGTAACAAAGATGAAAAAACCCAGAGAAACACAAGTAGACCTAAAGTCCTTCAATTACACCACCTATTGGCTTTGGTTAGGTATTCCTGGTCATTGGAGCTGCAGCTGATTCAGGGAAAAGATTCTTAAACTTGAATTTGCTTTGGTGGCGTAAGGTGTTTTTTTTCCAATGGATCCTGTGCCAGGTATCCAGGGAATGGTCTGCCAATCCTGAGTGGCTGTAGTGGAGGAATCGGATGTAATCTTGGTGCTCTGATATACAGATGTTGGCTGTCCTACCTGTTTGTCCATAGTAAGAAAGGTGGCAGCTGCAAGCCTTGGACCTCTGTTTGTGGTGTCACAAACAATGAACTCTGAGAGGTATCTGAATATTCTGGACAACGCAATGCTTCTTACTTTGTGCAGTTTTTATGGAACTGACCCTGAAGCTGCAACCTTTCTTACTATGGACAAACAGGTAGGACAACCAACATCCATATATCAAAGATGTTGGCTTCCTAGATTACATCCAATTTGACCACTACAGCTACTCAGGATTGGCAGACCATGCCCTGGATACCCAAGCACAGGATCCATTGGAAAAAAGCATATTCGAGTTCGAGAGTCTTTTCCATGAATCAGCTGCAGCTCTCACCAACTATCCCAATCTAAACAAATATGGCCATATCAGACTCCCCCTCATATTTGCAGACAGTGAGTTCACCTCTCCAAATGATCAAGAACACCTAACTGAAGCCAATAGGTGGCATAATTGTGAGAATTTAGATTTCCTTGTGTTTCTCCATTTTTTTTTTTTTTCCATCTTTGTTACTGAAGTGTGCTGGCGTCACATGTCTAATACAAGTGTACATTGTTAATTTCCTTAAATGATATATGATGCCGGAGAATCAATGTATAAACAGTAAGAGCAAAAATTATGTTTTCCAAATAATCAATTAATGTTGTTTTAACTGTTCTTCCTTTTCTTACAATTTATTGACCTCTCCTTTTCAGAATGGTTACACAAAGAACTTTATGGAACTGTTATTGGGACATATAATTAAAAAATTGGGGGCAGGGTCTTGGGTGAGTACGTTTTTCATAATTCATCGAGCCCTGCTGACTGCACTTGCTCACATGAAATGAGTTTCAAATGCTATTGTCTGCTGCAAAACATGACAGTACACACTGTTCAATTCATTAACACAACTGAGGATAGGTGGGTGTGTGTTGATTGCTGTTTGGGTCTTCCTATCCCATTTTCACCACTATAATTCAGATCTCTAATAGTAGAACTAAATCTCATTTTGTAACAATTATCATAGGTTATAAATAGCACGGCTGTAAATGACTGCACATTAATGTCCATAGTAATCATCATGTATTATTCTGTATGCTTACAATTCAGCCATGTCATGGCTAAGGCTTCACCTTTAGAATTTGCCAAGGTCATGAAGATGACAACCAGGAAAAGGATTAGAGTTAGAAAAGAAAGCAGTTTCTTTTTTCTCTATTTATATATATATTTTTATGATCCTATTAAATCATTTCTGCATGTTTCATTCTAATAGGTACCATACTGTACATCAACTGATATGTAATGAGAGAGAGAGAGAGAGAAGAAAAATATTTTTTAAAAAAATGATGATTGTATTGTATGCTGAAAACTAATAATAACTAAACTATAGTAACTAGAGATAATAAATCAAATGCAGAAAACTGCTATGTTTATACCAGAAGTATTATAAATTATAATATTCTTTATGCTGTTCTCCATGGTCCAGTAATGGCAAATATTCATTTCTAGAAAACCTTGGCTGCACCTGGTTCCATGTATTCCTAAAAAATAAAAATAACTATTTAAAGATTATACAATTTTTAACGACAAACTTTTAATATTATTCTTGATTTTACAACTTTAATTTTACTAACATTAGTTGAGTCACTGAAATAACTTAAATTTGTAAAATAATTAAGGTGAATATTTGATATTCATCACCCTGCTCCATTCCATCAGCCGAAGGATTGAATGAAAGATGCATCTGAGACACTAAAAAGATAACAGTGATTCTGTTTAAGTAGCATGATTGTATATATTTATGTTAAATTTCATTTTAAGATAACTGTGATGGAGTGTGCTGCATTAGAGTTGTGTAGTTGCTAAGCAAATTTTTATTTGTATGTTGTTTATCAAATCTTGTTATCATGGAGGACACTATATCATGTCTATTATCACTGGGTCTGCTGTGTCTTTAGGATTATCAAGAATTACAACTTGGAAAACATAACAGAGAATTTCATCTATTAAAAATGTAGCATGTGATAGTCAGGAATGTATGGCAGGTGAGTAACAGGAGTGAAACTTTTAGGCAATAGGGAACACTAGGAGATATAAATGTTAATTTTTGTGGTTGTAGTAAAGGTGGGAACAGATCCTCATGGGCTCACTTTAGTAAGTACGGGCATGGCAAATCTGAGGAACCTGATGCTGGACCATGCCTTACCTTACTTCATGTGATATACATCAGTTACATTATCTATAGACTGGTCCCTCCCCTTCTTTCTTCTCTTCTTGTCCTTACCCCAATGCTATTAGAGTATTCGAGGGTTAGGGGTGAATCTTTCCTATCTTGCTATGTCATTTCACCTATTGCAGCCACTGAAGGGGGCAAGCTAGTCCCAATAGGTGCCAGTCCCAAGCCCGGATAAGGGTTGTCGGGGTTGACGTCAGGAAGGGCATCCAGTCGTAAAACTTCACTGCCAGCTCTAGCTATGATTAAATGAGTCAAAAAGAAAGCGATACAAGGGCTAGGGCATATCCCTTAAGTGACGCGCAGCCACATCACCCTACAGCATCAAGGGCAGGTGCAGTTAAAGAAGCGAGCCCAGCAAGTGGAGAGAAGGTTGCGAGAGGGAAAGTTGAATGGGGAAGAGAGGTGGCAGACATGATGAGGAAGGGAAAGTTGGACATTTTATGCATGCAGGAGATAAGCTGGAAGGGGGAAAAGGTGAAGGAACTAGGAGATGGGTATAAATTGTTCTACTATGGAGCAAATAAAGGGGGAAGAAATGGTATCAGAATTGTGGCGTGCGGCAGAATGAAGGGTGAAGTACTGGAAGTGGGTAGGTGGAACGACAGGATCATGTGAATAAAACTGGATCTCGGAGAAGAGCAACTGGCTGTTTTATGGGTCTACGCCCCCACAAGTTGGCTATATAGCAGAAGAGAAAGATGAATTCTAGAACGTGCTAGATGAAAAGATGAGGGAACTGGAAGAAAATGAGATGGTGATTGTCGGAGGAGACTTGAATGGACACATAGAGAGACAGAATAGGGACTGTGAAAGGGTGCATAGTGGCCATGGAGTGGGAATGATGAACCAGGAAGAAGAGAGGATTTTGGACTTTGCAGTAGCATTTGATCCGGCAATTGTGAACTCCCTTTTTCTGTAAGAGGGAAGAGCATTTGATAACATTTAGAAGTGACAACAACAGTTCACAGATTGACTACATTTTGATTAGAAGAAAACATCTTAAGGCAGTAATAAATTGTAAAGTAATCCCAACAGATCAAGTGGCGCAGCAACACCAGCTGCTGTGCGCAGACTTTAAAAAATAAAGTCGAAGATAATAACCTTTGGAAGCCATGGGAGGAAGACAATTAAGTGTTTTCGCTTAAAAGAAGAGAGCGTGAGGAACCGTTTTAGGGAGAAGGTGTTAGAGAGGATTTCGGATGGACTAGAAAGTGTACAAGATTGGTGGAGACATAATTCAAAAGCAATTCTAAGCTGGGCAACTGAGGTGCTTGGTGAAATATCCAGAAAGATTAGAGAGCAGAAGGAGGGTTGGTGGTGGAATAATAATGTACAAGAAACAGTGACAGCTAAGAGGAAGGCAAAGCAGAAGTGGGACGAGTCAAGGGTGGAAAAGGACAGAGAGGAATACAGAGAGAAAAAGCGAGAAGCCAAGAGAGTTGTTGCACAGGCAAAGGCCATGGCATATCAAGACCTTTATGATCAATTAGAAACAAAGGAAGGACGGAGAAAAATTTACCAACTAGCGAAATGTAGAAATAAAGCAGCAAAGGACATCTTACATGTGAGGCAGATCAAAGACACTGAAGGAAGAGTATTAAGGAGGGGATGTGGATATAAGAA
The DNA here is from genome assembly GCF_054136105.1 of Typopeltis vanoorti. Classification (NCBI taxonomy): domain Eukaryota; kingdom Metazoa; phylum Arthropoda; class Arachnida; order Uropygi; family Thelyphonidae; genus Typopeltis; species Typopeltis vanoorti. The sequence goes on along the minus strand of NC_143552.1, from coordinate 59,383,576 downwards.
ACAGATGGAAAGTTTACTTTGAAGGGCTTTTGAATGAAGAAAATGCAAGAACTCACAGAGAAGATGGGGAGCCTTATGAGGGGATGGTGCAGAACATTAATAGAGTGGAAGTGAAGGAGGCCATAAAGAGGATGAAGAATGGAAAATCGGTGGGCCTTGACAAGATCCCAGTGGAGGCATGGAAGGCACTGGGGGAAGAGGGAATTGACCTGCTGTGGGACCTGTTAATAAAAGTTTGTCAACAGGAAAATATACCCAAGGAATGGAAGGAAAGTACTGTTGTCCCCATCTACAAGAGTAAAGGGGATGCACAAGACTGTAAGAATTACAGAAGAATAAAGTTGATGTCTCACACAATGAAAATCTTAGAGAGGGTTCTTGATGGAAGACCGAGGAAGGAGGTGGAGATTGCAAAGGAGCAATTTGGCTTCATGCCTGGTTGACTGACGATAGATGCTATCTTTGGGTTACGACAGATGATGGAAAAGTTTCGAAATAAGAAACGACAGCTATATTTGGTATTTATTGATCTGGAGAAAGTGTATGATAGAGTGCCAAGACAAGAAGTCTGGAGGTGTCTGAGGGAGAAGAAGGTACTGGAGAAATATGTCAGGCTGGTGTAGAAGATGTACAGAAATGTGAAGACAAGAGTTCAGACCTGCTTGGGAGAGACAAAGTTTTCCAGTGACAGTTGGCTTGCATCAAGGGTCAGCATTAAGTCCGTTCCTGTTTAATATTGTGATGGAGGTGGTGACAGAGGAGGTGAGAGAAGATGCACCTTGGACTATGTTGTAGGCAGATGACATCGTGCTGTGCGCAGAATCAAGAGAAGAAGTGGCAGCTAAACTGGAAAGTTGGAGCAAAGTACTGGAAGAGAGAGGTATGAGACTGAGCAGAAGTAAGACAGAGTATATGTGTTGCAAGCCAGGAGACAGATCTGGAGCTGGAAGGAAATGTCACGAGGAAGGTCCGTGACTTTAGATACTTAGGTTCAACAACGAAAGAGGATGGCGAGGCTGAGAAGTGGGATGCAGAATACTAACAGGATGGAGGAACTGGAGAGAGATGGCTGGAGTGCTATGTGATAAGAGGGTGCCAATCAATCTAAAAGGCAAAATCTACAAGACAGTAGTGTGATGTATGCAATGGAAACTGTGGCCCCGAGGAAAAATAACATCAACAGGATGGAGGTAGCAGAGATGAGAATGATGGATGTGCGGTGTGACCAGAAAGGATCATTTGAGAAATGACTATGTAAGGGGAACGGGTGAAAGTTACGAACTTAGGAGCAAAGATACAGGAGGCAAGGTTGATATGGTTTGGTCATGTGATGAGGAGGGAGGAAGAGTATGTGGGAAGAAAGGTCATGCAGATGGATGTGCAGGGGAGGAGGAAGCATGGGCGGCCAAAGAAGAGATGGTGGAGGAGGACTTGAGGATGAATAACTTGGATGTGGCTACAGCCCAAGACAGGAGGTTGTGGAGGAGACTCACTACTAACAGCAACCTTACTTAAGTGGACAAAGCTGAAGTAAAAGTGGGAACAGATGTGATGAGGAGGGAGGAAGAGTATGTGGGAAGCTCATATTTTCAATAAAAGCGTAAATAATGAATATCAGCCAAGGGTGACTGAGGGTTAGAAACATGGTAGATGCCATGGATGCTGTTGAGAGTGCGGCTGAATGGCAAGCGAGTAGGCTTGTAATAGAGAGAAACAAAGGTGTCAGGGACATGAGAAATCAATTGGTGACTGGGAAGATTAGGAGACTTAAGAGGGAATTAACTGATGTAAGAAGCACAAGAGTAGCAGAAGTGAGAGGATGAGAGAGAGAGAAGAGCAAGATGACAGAAAAGATATATAAAGGAAAGAGAAGAGTGGAGAGAAAGAGGCAAAGGTATTCAGAGATGCTAATGTAAGAGGAATGAGCAAGATGTGAGGAATATCACAAATAGAGGTACAATGATTTGAGATGTGAAGAACGAAAAGTTTGAGGATTGGCTATTGGGGGGGGGGGAACTAATAGCAATGATATGAGATGAAATTATAGTGACAGCTGACACAAATGGTCTCATTTGTGAATCAATAAAGCAAAAGATCAGAGCAAAGAAGAAGGAGAAAGAAGTGTGCAATTGTTATGTTCACTCTGACTTCAAATGCATCATTTGTCTGGATTCTTAAAAATTACACTGGTGCTTTTTACAAATCTCTCAATCAGTGAAGTGATAACCAATTAAATAAACAACATACAAAAGAACTGTGTTAATGTAAGCAGTTCTAGTAAAATGTAATGTGTTGGTACAGAGAAGCAAGAAGTTTTATAATACATTTTTTTCTTGATTACAATTTTTTAAACTTAGTTTATATTTCTTTACTCTCAATTTTTATTACTACTCCATGAATGTGATATATTATATATTGCAACAATCACTGCTTAGTGGTTAAAAAACAATCAGTAAACCATTTTCAAGTATGATCGTTTCTGAAGAATTAATTATTTTTTATCATGATTTACACTTAAATTTTGGTCTAATTTTCACTTTTAAAATTCTGAAACAGAAGTACAGAAATTCAACATACTTTTTCTCTCTTTTAGAAAAAGTACTTTTCTGTTTTTTATTTTACAGAAAAAACAAAACAAACTTACTCTTGTTGCTTGCTCCTTGTTCTTATTTGCTGATGAAAGAATTCTAATGATGCTTATTTCAAGGAAACAGTAAATGAAAAATACCAATATGTCCTTATAATGACGAAACATACCATACACATAGAAACTCAGGCTTTTATATAACAGAAACATTTTATTTATTACAATGATCATAATAATCACATCCATATTACAAAATAGTTTTCTTTTTTCTTGCAGCTGTAGGTATAAATTCCCTACTACTTTAAAGTTTGATGTAGCCACATACAACTGACCATAATTGAAGTGATGAAATTTCAATTTCCCACTAATAACTATGAATATGCTTTATTAATTGACATAGCAAATGCTGAGCAGACAGCAAACTACTCTAAGCTATTGATATGGAATGGCATATAAGTTGGCATTAAAGGAATTCTTAGTATCACTACATCTGCACCTTTTATATCACTTTGTCAAAATAGTAGCCTAGATTATATTTTACATTAGTTGATAAATATATAGTTTTGTTCCACTGCAACATCTTGGTGCATCTAGAATTCTTAGCAATATGAATGAAAATCTGGCTTTGAAAATCAAACAGTGAGCAGGTGTTCCATTAGGAATGAGATGATTTAAAAATTCAGTTAAATAGTTCCGAATAACATGAACATCAGTTAAATTTATAATTTACTGGTTGTTCTGCCAAGTCATGCTTTACAATTTATTTTGTTGACATATAATTTTTGGCTATGTCATACTCACATAGAAATCTGTGATCTTTGCAGTGTGTTGAAATATGTTTGAGAACAAATCAGTTGTCCATTCTTGTATTACTGATAGTACCATAAAAATGAACTGGAAGAGTAACAAATAACGCTTGGCAAGATATTACTTATCCAATATCAAGAATATGGATTGCAAAGAAATCAGCATCAATATAATATTGATAATCAACTCTCATAACAGTTGTGAGATTGAGACATTGAATATTTTCACTTTTGCTTCAGACTGTTAATTTCAAAATATATTATCAGAAGTTGTTATAGATCTGAGGATGAAGAGAAGATAGAAATATGAAATATCGTATGCCCATACTTCATAGAACCAAGCTTGGCAATGTGCCAAGAATAGTCAATTCATGCTGAAGGGGAGAAAGAAATAAAAGATGTACAAATTGGTCACCAATACTCTAAATCACATGCTTTATAAACATTATTTTCCAATTGTTGTACAAGCAAAATAGTTACCTCTTTAAGAACTAGAATTTTCATAAAAGAAAAGCTAATTCTCTGACGTATAATAATAACCACTCATCCCATGAAATGCATTGATTACCCTAATACAGGAATGGATTCTCCTTCTTTTGACATGCACAGAAGTGTTGAAGGGTCTCACATCTATGGATGTACAGTATGTAGGCAAATTAATTCCATTAATTTGCAAAAGCAAGAAATAATGAGAAATTATGGGAAAAATTAGCAATGTAAACATGCTGACAGGAGGAAAGGAAAGATGGAGAAAAAAAGAAATGAAATTCATAGCCTTAATAACACGCATGTGTGTGTGAGAGAGAGAGAGAGCTGAAGCCCACTTATGTTATTCAAGTTCTGCAGCTTTGGGAAAATTTTGCTCTAGAGACAAAACATGGGACTGTGATCGTAATCTCATGCTTGACAAATTCATCTAAATTGTAAAGACAAACATCCATTCCCAAAGTGGAAGTTTGAGTTGACTGGGGAGGGATAAGCTGTCAACTTGGCCAGTCAGGCTGAGAACAGAATATATGAATAAAAGAGGTTTACATACACTGCTTGAAAAGAGATCAACAGGCACCCTCTTGGGCAAGGTACATTGTGCCATGTAATGTCACGTATTTGTAGCCAGCGTAACTTGGAGGAATATGATGCTCCCAAGTCAGTGCAACTGTGTCCAGGTGAAATTGCTGTGAGAAGGGAACTAACTAAGTATGAGAGGATGCCATGTTGCAGGCCTATCAGTTCAGTGAAATGTTGACAAATTGCTCCATATCAGGTCAACAATCAGTGATACCATACTGAGATGCAAGCATAGGGAGTCACAACTGCAAGTGCTACCTACAGTGGATGACCCACTCTGCCTACTGGATCTGCTGCCTCTGGATACCTCGATATAAAGCACCCTGGATCTTTTCTTAATCCTTTCTTATACTTTCCTCTTGTGGTCCCTGGATTAAGGTTTGAGAACCCTAACATTCCCACACAAAATGGGATGTGACCTTCAGAGTTGTTGATTACTTCTGTTTCCTCCCTGGGAATACACAAAAACAATCTTATTCACTACACTCGGGAGATCCTTAGTTGTTTGCCACCTGTTGTTGCACTGTCCTTAACACATGCATTAGGTTAAGCTTCGAACAATTGAAGGCACTTTACATTTTATAAACAAAGCTTCCAAGCTCTTTCTTTGAAATTGGAACCACTTAAAAACGACAGGCCGCTGTCTAAGGCATTGCCCTTAAAATACACAGTTTAACATTCCTACCTTTTCGATACATATTTGCATCGTTACAGTTAATATAAATCTTATATAAAAAATTCCACAATCAGCATTAAATTACAGTATCCTTCTATGTACACTATTTGTGACCTCTGTAAAAGTCGATGCAAAGTTAAGAAAAAAATTCCTACTGCATCGAATTTTACAGAGGCAAGGGATCTTGAGGTAATGATCAACAGAAATTCGAAGTTAGTGCACCCAGAGGACTGCTGCAATATAAAGTAGGATTTTGACCAGTAGAGATAAGAGTGGTGATTCCACTGCATAAAGTCCTAATCAGACACATCTAGATTAATGTGCTCAGATCTGGTCATTTGAAGAGGATGAATTAACTCTGGAGAGGATTATACAAATGATATAATAACTAACATTGTACAGTCCTGATATAATTTTTGTAAAATGCCTCTGCCTTTCCATGGTTAATTTCTCCTCTATTTTTAGGCATGCAAACCGCAGAGTTTAGTGGATAGAAAATGAAGAGGTGATATGATTGAGACATCTAAAACTGTTTAGAAGTAGTTAAAGGATTGACAATGGCGAAATCATTCACATGACAGAACAAGGAGAAGGAGCTATCAACAGAAGTCACAAATGGAAGTGTGAGTAACAAGGTAACATGATTAAAAGTGGCCGTTGGATCATGGAATACCGATAAGGTGGTGAGAGGGCAGAGCTGATTGATACTAAATTTGACCACAGGTGATGAATAGAGGGATGGCCTTCTAATCAAAAGGATAGCTGCAAAATAAGCTGGACAACCAGACAAATAAGCAGTCACCAACAGCAGTATTGCTACCAAGGGTGGTGGAATAATTCTTGGCAAGATTATCTGACTTAAAATACCACACAATCATATGATGGCAATATGACATGGCAAGCCAAACCACTATTAAATAAGTGCACCTCTGGGGAGCTACCCAAAGCAACGTCTGTTCATCATGCAGCTACAGTTGTGAAATGACTGTACTCCATGTTATGAGCAGCCTAGATAGAATAATGTGGAAGAGATAGGGTCATCACCACATTCTCCTTATACTCAGTCAACCATGAATCACACTAGGAACTTGAAAAGCAATGGAGTAGTGATTGGGACCCCTGCAACCAAGATAAAAACAGGGAAGAAGAATTTAAAAATGAGTCAAAGCAAACTGCAAGTGCAATAAATGATGTTGCTATCCCAAACCCAAATGGGAGGATAACAGATGAGGCCTTTCTAAGATGTAGAAGTAAAACCTTAAGAATAGCAACATGGAATGTCAGAACATTGTACCAATCTGGAAAATATGACAACCTTCTCCAAGTAATGGAAAATATGAGATTAGACATTATGGGACTTAGTGAAGTAAGATGGAAAGAAGTTGGAAAAATTCAAAGAAAAAACCATACATTTGTGTACTCAGGTGGACAATCACATACAAATGGAGTAGCAATAGTGATGAAGAACAACACTACCAACTGCATGCTGGGCTACTAGCTCATTAATGGTAGAATAATAATGGTGAAAGTTGCAGCCAAACCTTTTAAGCTAGTTATAATTCAAGTATATGTCCCTATTACAGAACACCAAGAGAATGAAATTAATGAATTTTATGAGCAAGTTCAAGAGGCAATTTTCACAACAAAATCAGATGATGTATTGCTAATAATTGGAGATATAAATGCCTAAGCTGGATGAGAAAAAAACTGGGCACAAAAATGACAGAGGAGACAAACAAACATTGTATTAGTTATCACAAACATTCGTTTGTGATAACTAATACAATGTTTAAACACCATCCAAGTAAACACCTTGAAGAATCCAGGAGACCCAATAAAAAACCAAATCGACTGCATCATGAATAAAAGACAAATTTAAAAATTGCATTAAACAAGCAAAGACATATCAGGGAGCAGACATCAACTTGGATCATAATCCAGTAGTGGTAACAGCAAGATTAAAATTAAAAAAACATAAAAAGGAGCAAGACAAGTCCAAAATATGACACTAGTATTCTTAAAGAAATCAGTATGAAAGATAAATTTGCATCTGAATTCAATAAAAACGTGAATAACATACTCAGTAACATAACTGTAAACACCTCAACAGAACTGGGATGCATTCATAACAAACATCCAAGAATCAAAAAAGATATTACTTAAGATAAACAGAACTGAAAGGAAACCATGGATGAGTAAGGAAATACTCAATATTATGGAAGAAAGGAGAACACTGAAGAACAAACCAGATTATAAGAGCGTGAACAAACTCATAAAATAAGAATGAGGGAAAGTGAAGGAAGCTTGGTATACAGATAAATGCAGAAAAATAGAAGAACTGGCTAATGCACACAAAGAAAGACACTTATACAACAAGATAAATGAACTAACATATAAGAAAAGGAAAATCATGGGGAGCAACAACTTAAAATCACCAGATGATAAACCTATCATTAATAACATATTTTCCAATCAACAAAATTTCTCACTTTTTGCCATCTACAAAAGACAAACTGGCACTTCTATCATTGGCTGGTGTTTACCAGATACCATGCGAATGTAACTTATCATACTTTAGACAAACAGGCTGTTCTGTGGAAAAAAGAATGAAGGAACATCAGTATTATATTGAATACATGAAACCTCATAATTCTGGTCTAGCACAACATAGCATTGACACTAATCATAATATCCATTATGATTAGTGTCAGTGGGATAAAGCTTGTCTGCTCCACAGATGCAGGTTTAAATATGAATGCCTTTTTAAAGAAAGTTGCAAAGCCCTTTTGCATTGACCTAATTTGAATCAAAATAACTCTCTCGCTCTCCCCCCCCCCTAAAATTTGGGAGATTCTTATCTTATGCAACCATCAATGAAATAATTATATTTAAAAAAATATTTAATATTATTAGTTTAATTAATCTTCTGGCATGCAGCAACAATTTAATTGGTGATCCACTGACTGTTCTGTACTTTGTATTCCATTCCTTTAACTGTTTGTTCTTTAACTGATGATGTACTGTTACTTTCAGTACAAAATATTTGTACTTTTAATTCATTAAAGTTATTACTGTGTGTTATACGTGTTAAGTGATTAATTATTATGCCAAAAGGTACCTCTAAAGATTTTACTATTATTAATAAGGAGGAAATATCGGGAATGTGGCAAGAATATACACAGAGCAACTGTACTATGCATACAGAGAAGAAAAACCTTACACAAACAACCTAGATGGTCCTGATATTCTTGCTAATGAAGTATATAATGCAATAAAGGGATTAAACGATAAGAAAACAGCAAGAAGTGATGAAATCACAACAGAAATGTTAAAAGCACTTAATGATATAGGCATAAATGCTTTGACAATGGTATGCAACCAAATTTACAACACAGGATATCGCTCAAAAGACCTGAGACACTATTTTTTATACTCCCATTCCAAAATAGCACAATACTACAGAATGCTCCGAATAAAGAACAATTAGCATCATAAGTCTTGTTGCTAACATACTCATAAATACTAACATACTGATAAAAATTATTCTGCAAAGAAACAAAAGAAAATTCAACTGGGAAATAGGTGAAAATCAATTTGGATTCAAAGAAAAAATGGAACAAGAGATAGTATTTTCACTCTAAAAACAATAATCAAGATATCTAGAAAAAATAGACATTTATACATGCTATACCAAACTTTTGATTCAATCAACAGTATGAAACTGATCAGGTGCCTCAATAAAATCAGAATGGAAGGAAAAGATATAAGACCATTAACAAATCTATACTGGGAACAAACAGCAGCAATAAATGTTGAGCAATAAGGGATGTCTAAAGAATTTACAATCCAAAGAGGTGTATGACAAGGTACTATACCCAATACTCTTTAATTTATATATTGAAGAAATATACAAGGAAGTTGAAAACATAAAAGGAGTATCAATAGGAGGAAGGAACATAAACAATAAGATATGCTGACAATACAGTTCTGTTGGCAGAAAATGAAAAAGATCTAGAAAATCTAATCAACAATGTAAGAGTTAAGAGTGAGGAATATGGTTTGCTTTTTAATCCTAAGAAAACCAAGACAATGTCAATAGCCAGGAAAAAAAGACAACACCTAAAATTGATATCAAAATAGATGACATACCTATTCAGCAAGTAGACAAATTTACATATCTTACCACTTTAATAACAGAAGATGGAAGAAGCACAAGACAATTAAAAAGAAGAATTGAAATAGCTAGAGAGAAATTCAATGCAGTGAAAAATATCCTAACATCTGGAGATCTGAGCATAAAAATGAGGATAAGGTTGACAAAATACTATATATGGTCAATACTACTGTATGGGGACTGAAACATTCACAATGTTAAAGAAAGCAGAAGATAAAATTAAAGCTTTTGAGATGTAGGATAAGGTTGACAAAATGCTATATATTGTCAATACTACTGTATGGGGCTGAGACATTTACAATGTTAAAGGTTGCAGAAGATAAAATTAAAGCTTTTGAGATGTGAATTTTAAGAAGAAGTATGAAGGTATCATGGACTCAGAAGAAAATTAATGCAGAAGTTCTACAAATGATAGGAGAAAAAGAGGTCTTCCTAAAGCTATCAAAAGAAGAAAGGCCAACTATTTCAGACATCTGCTAAGACATGACAGCTTACAAAAAGTGGTCCTGGAAGGAATGGTAGAGGGAATCAAGGATGCAAAGAATTACTTGGAGCAGCAATCTTAAGAATTGGACATATCTAACATATGAGGAATGTACAAGGGAGGCACAGGAACAAAGTTGGTGGAGAGACATGGTAGTCAACCTCCTGGATAGAGATGACACATGACGATGATGGTGAGAGTGTGAACTGTGAATGAGTATAAGGAAAGGTATATGAGAAACTTAGTGTTGTCTAAGACGAGCCTCATATAATGAGTCTTGGGACTCCATAGATGTCCTGAATAATAATAATAATAATATCCCATCTAATTCATTGGCTGTGTTTGCTAATATTAAACTTCTGCAATATCCTATGTACCTCTAATTAATCTACCTGTATCTGACGTCAGTTAATTTTGCCTCTATATTAGTTAATTAGACTTAACTAATTTTCCCTCATCTTATGAGGGAAAACTAGTTAAGTAGACTTAACTAGTTTTCCCTCATAAGATGTTTTTGCCTTCCTTACCATAAAAAGGTAGTCATCATGAGTTTGATGGTATATAGAGGTGACCATCAAACTCATGATGACTACAACCTTTTCTGCAACTCCTACTAAAATTATGCTAATCAGCATCTATCTCCTACCTAGATGATCCTCCTGACTGCCCATACAGTCTGATAATGCTTTCTTCAAACATCTCTTGACTATCTCCCATGCACTGTTTCAATAATACGTTTTTTAATTCCATATATACCCTTTCTTAACCTGAAAATTCCATATGCTTGACAACTCCCAAGTGAAGACAGCATGATCACGCTTTCTCTCTTTCCATTTGGAGATGATTTTGCTTTCAACTTGAATGAAAAAGAGAGTGATCATGTAGTTATTGTCAAGTTCCTTGATGTCATCACGATCCAACACTTTTAAGAGAATGCAGAATCCTCTCCATAACATGCTGTTTCAGGTAATTATCTCTTAGCAGCTGTATAAAGTTAAATTCCTTTTATAATCCCCATGACCATTCCTTCTTCCGATTTGCATCACTGCATTTGAACTCCCCCATAATAACTACTTGTCATTATTGCTAATTTATATCATCTACATTCTGCCTTGCATCCAACAGCTCATAACAGCTATCAGCTATACATTTCCTTCTGTGTTACCTCTATCTCAAATCCACTGTCATCTGTTCCCCCATCTTCTTGTTGAAACTCCTCTCTTTTTGGCTTCAATTCTTTTGCTATCATTAGCACTCCCTAATCCTGTTCCCTCTGTCTTCTCTGAAAATACTATACCCATTGCATTCCATCACTATGATGATATCATTCCTCATCAATCAATTCTCACTAATTGCTATGATTTCCAGACAGCATGAACTAACCAATGGATGATTACTGTGTCTGGAATCAGCCCATGTTTTAGAAGAAACTACAATAAAAATGGCTATGCAAATAAGGAGGCTGTTTAAGTATCAGTGCTGGCAGAGCACGAAAGGAATAGAGAGAGAGAGAGCAAGACAGTCCTATTACATGAAGGAGACCAATTTGTATCTAAGGCACTGGAAAAGTTGGTTGAGGGAAGAATTTAGGATTATGGTACTCTATGGAAACACTATGGCTTTGTGAAAAGGAGGTCTTGGTAATTTACTCATTTTTAATACTGAAATGACAGATGAATTGGATAAGAGAAATGGCTACACTTTACTACTGCTGGCCTTTGCAAAGGCATTGATAAGATCTCACATAGAATCTAATTACTTCAGTTGGAGTAAATGGGCATGAAGCCGCTGACATGAATAAACATCAGTGATTATTACGTGGTGAAGATGAATCAAAGAGATTCTCAGGTGCTCGGTGATGTCCTACAACGATCTGTATGAAGGCTACTGTCAATTTGTACAAAATGATACGGAGAATAGTTTGAGGGGAAATATGCAGATACAGATGTTTGTTCTTGATACTAGTGTGGTTAGTAAGGGTGTAAAGAGCAAGATTTTTTGCTTGGAGAGTGGTAAATGAGTGAAGAGGTGGTTGTGAGTGCGTTGTCAACGAACAAGAAGAGATATGATAGGCACTGTATCAAAAATGGTTAGTGTGAGCTACCCATGAGTCTTCAGACTCCATGGAGCTGCTCATATAATAATAAATAAAAGTGTTGTTATATGAGACAGGCTAATTTATTTGAAAAAATTTGTTGTGATGCAAGTTCCTTATATCAAACAATTTGAAACTAGGTATTTTCCAACTAAAAAAGTTCATGTTACATTATCCTTCTGACTGCACCAGCGACGTACTTTATCACTACATTATAAATGTTACAAGTTAGTCTTTGCAAACTGTGTCTTAAAAGGGATATGTCAGTAAAGATAATACAAAATATCTTATATAAAATGATCACTGAATCCAAAATTGTAATTAAAATGATTAATAATTTTATATTGATGGAACATTCTCACAGATTTCTGCAAATGTTTTCTTGATTTAATTTGTAGTAGATTTATTATTATTATTTGGTAACCTCCATGGAGTCAACAGACTCATTGTGGAAGGCCCACTCAACCAGCTTTGAAGTTATTTACACTACTGCACTCACAACACACTGATTTGACAAATGTTTTCTTGATTTAATTTGTAATAGATTTATTATTATTAAGTAACCTCCATGGAGTCAACAGACTCATTGTGAAAGGCCCACTCAGCCAACTTTGAAATTATTTACACTACTGCACTCACAACACACTGAGGCAATTCATTCCACTCAATAACAAACTCTCCACATAAAAACTCTACTCCTCACACCCTTCTTCACCACATCATTATACAACTTCCAGTTCTTCCCATCTTAACATTCATTCTTTCTATAATTTCTTCTGTATTATTCTGATAGAATCCCTTAACTAACTTGAAGGTCTCTATTTCGTCTTTTCCTCCTATCCAATCTCTCTAATCCACATTCTCTCAAATGCTATTCATAACCATTACTCTAGAGTCCTCATATCACTTTGGTTATTCGTCTTTGCACCTAGTCTATAGTGTTTCCACATCACAATGAAAACTAGGTGACCAAATCTGAGCACAATAGGCCATATGTATGCGGTCTGACCAATGCCTTCTATAGAGGCACAACCACCTCCTTATTCCTATATGTAAATGTACTTTTTATCATAGCAACAATATGATGTGCAGTCTTTCCAACACGTGCAATGTGCTCCCAGAACTTCAGTCCACTACCATCACTCCAAGATCTCAAATCTCATCCACTTCCTGAAGTATAGCTCCACCAATACAGTATGTAGCTTATATCTCTGTATCAAAAAAAAAAAAAAAAAGTAACACCCTGCATTTATTAATATTAAAACTGCGACCCCATTCATTTGTCCAAGCTAAACATCTATTCAAATCTTCCTGTAGAGAATTAACATCAGCACTACTCCTGATAATTCTACCTAACTTTGCATCATCAGCAAACATTTGAAGATTCCCAGTCAATCCACATGAAATTAATCTTGAGAGAGGGTTTGAAATATGTGGAGTGTTTGTATTCTCTGTAATGAGACTGTGCTAATTTGTTTAGAGAGATTGCGCTTTACATTGAAAGTAAATTTACAAGAGTTCAATCCAATTGGTGCAGTGACTTTTAACTTCATTCCTTTTAGAATCCAGGAAATGATTGACTCAAGACCAAATAAAAATATATACATATATATATATATTTTTATTTGGTCTTGAGTCAATACAAATTTAATGAAACTAAATAAAACTATATACATGGAAAATTAAATTAATAACTACAAAACTATTTGAATCCAAGGTCTTATAAATACAACTATAGAGTAATACTTCAATTAATGCTCAGAATGCGTTCCTAGAAGACAAAGTGCTAATTGAAACAGCATTAAACGTGGTCATTTTAACACATAGTAAATAGGGATAAGGGAACACGAGAACCAAGAATAAACAAGTTTTACTCTAATTTTAAGTTATTTTTATATTAACTTTCCTTTCATTGCTCTTGGTTTTATGGAATGATACACAAGCAATGGTTTTAATTTGAAATCACCATTGGAGTTACCACCCAAAAGAAGGGTTAATGGTCTTCTGCAGCTTTGAATCCAGGTGCTCACTTTTGTTTGCACGATATAAATGTGAGCTTTGGCATTCTCTTCCAGAAAAGTCCTGTTTCATCAACATTAAAAACTAGTTTGGGAGGATAATTTCCTCTTTCAATTATGGCTCTTAAAGTTGACGGAAAGGCTGAAGTAGCTTCAGTATCTGCACTCACCGCTTCTCTGGTGATTTGAATATTGTAGAGGTTGCTTCTTTCTTTAATCTATTGAACCAACCTCTGCTAGCTGAAAAGTTTTTGCTCGTCTCCTCTGTTTTTGAATATGATTAAAAATACTTCTGGCCATTTCCATGATTATTGCCTGACTTAATGGCATGTTGCATTCGGTTTCATCATCAATCCAAATGGAAAGACATTTCTCCGTTTCCTCTAAAACATTGCTTCTGAATTAGGTTACCTTTGTTGCAGAAGATGTTGAGATTGTGGTTGCTGAACACTTAATTTTGTTCTTGTTTTTTAAGATCATTCGTATAGTAGAAGTAGACAAATTTAAAGCAGCTCCAATGTCAACTTGATGTTCACCTTTTTCTAATCACCTCAGCATCTGCATTTTAATGTCGAGCGAAATGCTTTTTTGCATCAATTTTGTTTTGATTTAACTTTTCGATAAATTGAATCAGGTAAATTTAGTACTTTTTTAGCCTTCAAGTAGAACCACATTATATCAAATCATGGAATATTTAGTGCTTTTTTTAGGGCTCAGAAAAAAAAACACATTATAGTGAATCAGCATTAATCAGGGTAGCATTAAACAGGATCTTACTGTACTTTAAGATTTCTTATATCTTTAAAGAATAAAGTCAATCACTCGCTGACTCATGCTATTATTGGTATATTTCACATGTAAGTAATTTGTTTTTCACAACAATTTCCTATTGTTTGTAGGAAATTGTTGTTTTTCACAACAATTTCCTATTGTTTGTAGGAAATTGTTGTTTTTCACAACAATTTCCTACAAACAATAAATGTTCATTGAATCATTTCTTTATAAGGCCTTTTCTCAAAATATAAAACTTCTTAACTTCCATAGGACTATGCAGCGTTTCCTTATTTTGCATATATTGTTCCATTCATCCTCTCTGTTTCACTGGAATATATTCTTACCTCAGGCAATTTTATTACAAGAAGCACAAATCACAAATTCATTACCAGAGGGGGAGGGGAAAACAGTTTCTTTTAGTACTTTATAAACAGCAATGCACCAAAGTAGGGCCTTTTCATTAAAGCCACTTTACAGTTTCAGATTTCACTGATTTCTTCACTTTTTCCAAGAAAATTAATTGATATTGCTGGCATCCTTGAGACAAAAGACAATTTTCTATTTTGTGTTTCTTCAAACATCAAAATAGAATGTCAATTAATATTTTCTTTCATTTTACTATTCACTTGTTGACAGTCTCACTTTTCCAGTCTAAGGATTCATCTCACTAAGATCCCTTTTCAGAATCATCTATTAATATATTCCAACTGTCAAGTTTTCTTAAAAAACTTTCTAAAGCAAAATTCTCTGGTCTCCAATCTCTCTCTCTCTCTCTCTCTCTTCTTTCTTCTGTTACCCAGTACTGAACACCCCCTGTCAATCACCCATCAACCACTCCGGTGAGCATGCACACTTGTTCCACTAAGCAGCAAGTAAGAAGTTAATAATGGCTGACATGTTATTGTTGTTAGCAAAAAGAGAACATCTTTACAATCAACAACAGATATCATAGTATTCAATAAATGTGAATTACAATAAAGAACCATTGAAATTATTACAGCTATAAGATATCTGATAGCTGTAATAAATCTAACATAATTTAAATTTTATTTTAACATATATATCAATTTCTTCTTGGGGGGGGGGGACCTCACCTCTACCAAACGCGTCCCTCGGGTGGTGGACGAGGGAAGCCCAAGCAGGTAGCTCCGAATAACTAATAAGGAGCTGTGGACCAAAGGCACACTTCAGAATCATGGTCAGGAGAAATGCTGTAGACCACTGTAAAGATGCCAGCAAATAGAACAAAAAAAAAAAGGCTCCCAGTCCTGTGTGGCTCTTTGCAATCCCACCAAGGTGGTGGTGAGAAATCTGCAAGGGCTGGGTATGCTAAGAATCTCACTGAGGAAGGCAGACCACCATCTGGAAATCCAACCCTATTTATTGGTTCCTTCAACACTCAAACTCTGTCTTCCGACTCCCATATTGATTTCCTGCTTCAAAACTGCAAAATGTAAAGTTTGATGTCCTTGCTATTTGTGAAACCCGAAGATGCTCTGAATTAACAGCAAAATGAAACAATGGCAACCAGATTTTCCTGGGACTTCGGATAACGCTACAAGGGATGGAGGAGTTGGCTTCATCATAAATGAAAAGCTAACTAAAAATATTATTTCTTGTACAATCCATTCTGAACGACTAGGAATACTAATATTAAAAATTGGAGAATCCATAACAATAAAAATAATAGTAGCCTATGCACCCACCTCAACAGCTGAAGAAGAAACAGAAAATTTCTATGAACACCTATGAGAAACATTACAGAAAAAAACAACATACACAATAGTGTGTGGATTTCAACGCAAAGATTGGTGCAGGATTTATTGAAGAAAAATACATTGGACCATGAGGGAAAGAAATGAACGAGGTGAACTCCTGGCAGAATTTGTAGAAGTAGAAGGGCTGTACATTATGAATAGTTTATTTAAAAAGAGAACTGAAAAAAGATGGACGTGCAATCTCCAAATGGAGAGACAAGAAATGAAATTGATTTCATCCTAACAGATTGTAAAAGAATAATAAAAAATCTCAAAGTCATTGAGAAAACCTACTGCGACATTCATTCAGACCACTGTCCAATAAGAGCCACCCCTCAAATACATTTAAAAAAAAATGAAGAACGCATACGAGCACAGTCCAACCATAAAAAACACTCAAAACAGATAAACCCAGAAGAATTTAGAAAAAATGTGGAAGAAACCGACTGGAAATTAAAAAATGACATCGACAAAGATTTAACAAACTTTAACAATCAATTAATGAACTGCAAAGAAAGAACCTCATATGAACTTCCTCCTAAGACTAGGGAA
The DNA here is from genome assembly GCF_054136105.1 of Typopeltis vanoorti. NCBI lineage: Eukaryota > Metazoa > Arthropoda > Arachnida > Uropygi > Thelyphonidae > Typopeltis > Typopeltis vanoorti. Next base: position 59,366,585 of record NC_143552.1, on the reverse strand, counting down.
TGCCTATCAGCAAGAACAATAGAACTATTGAAGAAAAGAAGCATACTGAAAGATTCAGGAAAAGACCATCTAGAATATAAAATTATTTGTAAACAACTGAGGCAGAATATCAAGGATGACTATAACATATATAGAACAAGAAATTTGGCAGAAGCAGCTAGGCTCTGCAGTAGCCTAAAAAAAGTAGAAAAAGAAATAAATCTAAGGCAACCACTACCTTTAGCCTTCATAGACAATCGAGGAAACAGACACACAAACAGAGGTGAAATGGAAAAAATAGTAAAGTCGCTTTATGAGAACCTTTACTCATCTAAACAAGTAATCACAGCTCCAGTACCATAATAAATTTAGTTTAATCCTTTATCCAATTGTGAGCAAACAAAGTTTGCACCTGAAAATATCTTCAGGACTGAATATGGTGTTGTACTACCTTACTGGGGGTAAGGTAGTAACAACACCGGACAACTCGTAGCAATGGTGGACAAAGCTAACATCACTCCTAACCCAGTATATCCCATAATGCCTTGCGGATATGTATAATGTTATGCATTAAGGGATTGGCCACTACCCAGACTAGTTTCGACCTTTATTGAAGTATCTTCAGAGGGAGCCAGACCCAGAGGTGAAGATACCAGGCAGAAGCAATAGCAAGGTCATCTTTACCTATAGGAGTTGCCAAAAGGTGTGCCACTTTTTTTTTTTTTTTTTTTTTATTAAATTACTCTGGATTTAGAGAAAGATGTTGAAAGTTTATTTTTCACTTGGTTAGACTAAAATAAATTTAGTTTAATCCTTTATCCAAGTGAGAGCAAACAAAGTTTGCACCTGAAAATATCTTCAGGACTGAATATGGTGTTGTACTACCTTACTAAGGTAGTAACAACACCAGGCAACTCGTAGCAAAGGTGGACCAAGCTAACATCACTTCTATCCCAGTATCTCCCATAATGCAAAACACATCTCCTTGCAGATATGTATAATGTTATGCATTAAGGGATTGGCCACTACCCAGACTAGTTTCGACCTTTATTGAAGTATCTTCAGTGGGAGCAAGACCCAGAGGTGGAGATACCAGGCAGAAGCAATAGCAAGGTCATCTTTACCTATAGGAGTTGCCAAAAGGTGTGCCACTTTTTTTTTTTTATTAAATTACTCTGGATTTAGAGAAAGATGTTGAAAGTTTCTTTTTCACTTGGTTAGACTAAAATAAATTTAGTTTAATCCTTTATCTAAGTGAGAGCAAACAAAGTTTGCACCTGAAAATATCTTCAGGACTGAATATGGTGTTGTACTACCTTACTAAGGTAGTAACAACACCGGGCAACTCGTAGCAAAGGTGGACCAAGCTAACATCACTTCTATCTCATTATCTCTCATAATGCAAAACACATCTCCTTGTGGATATGTATAATGTTATGCATTAAGGGATTGGCCACTACCCAGACTAGTTTTGACTTTTATTGAAGTCTCTTCATGTACTACCTTACCCCAGTAAGGTAGTACAACACCATATTCAGTCCTGAAGATATTTTCAGGCACAAACTTTGTTTGCTCACACTTGGATGAAGGATTAAACTAAATTTATTATAGTCTAACCAAGTGAAAAATAAACTTTCAACATCTTTCTCTAAACGAGTGGAGACTTATGTGTTCGTCGTACATGTTGTTTACTTCTTAACGGTATATATTAGAACACAGAAAAATAAGTAAATAATTAATTTATTAACTTATTGCTGATATTTCGCTGGTGATATAACCAGCATCTTCAGAGCACAAAACACAGTTTGTCACAATACGCAAGATTATAACAACATGGTGTAATCAACGGACTAGTTAAACAAAATTGTAGCAGCAACACAAAGACTAGAGTCCTGATTTTGGCGCCCTCTAAAACTGAACAGGTTAGCCTTCTTAAAGAGGTGCCGAGATACCAATTTAATACCAAACTGTGTTAAAATCAAAAACAAGTTCCACTCAGCCAAAGCCCAACGCATTTACAAATGAGCGAGTGTAGCACTATTACATGAACAGATTAATGCCAATCATCTGGAATTAGCGAAATCAAATTCAACCATCAACGCACTACGTGAATGACTATATAATATTCTGAATATGGAACTATGGGAGATCCTGGATAACATCACCGATGCAACAGCTCAAAAAGAATTCAAATTAGTCAAAAACCGGCACCAAAATAAGTTTGAAAATCTCCAACAACGCAACACTATACAACGACCGCAATTAGGACAAGACTTCGTCGGCGTGAATTTATCGTCGCTCACCTTAAGCATAGAAGCCACTAGTGCTTTAAGTCGAGGGCACAATTTTACCGTGACTCCCAAGCAAGTTCCAAAAGCTGAAATAATGGCGTCCATTGAACAGGGAATATACGACCTGCCACCAACAACATACGTTTAGATGTGGCTAACATCCTAATCAAGTCTAAGCCTCCCAAAAATAATATCCCGCATAAGGAAATCATTGCTGTAAAAGAGCTACAGAATAATAGCCAGATTATCATAACAAAAGCAGACAAAGGGAATGCAACCGTAGTAATGGACACAACAGAATATGAAAACAAAATGCACACACTGTTACAGGATCAGTCAACATACAAAATTATAGATCGCAATCCCACCAACACACAAAAGAATAAGGCACGTAAATTATTGAAAAAAGTCACTTCCTGGCCCAAAGACACAGTAAACAAACTCAAGCCCTTCCATGTTACAACACCTAGGATTTATGGAGCACCAAAAATTCACAAACAAGGTACACCCTTATGCCCAATTGTGGACAGTATAAATAGTCCCACATGCAAACTGGCTAGACATTTAGCTAAGCTACTAGCCACTCTCACAAACAATTCTCCCTCCTATGTCAAAAATTCAGCCCACCTAAAAAGCATCTTACAACATCATACCCTAAAAAGCTCAGACTTAATAGTAAGCTTTGATATCACCTCACTATTCACAAATGTACCACTAATAGAAACCCTCAATCTACTGAAGTCACACTTCCCCCCCCCTGATATTGTTGCATCATTGTTTATGGTTATATCGATGATTCTATAAGATTTAATATAGTTGTTTACTTATTTTATCCTTCTTACTTAAAACCTTACTCAATCAAGTCCTGTCATTTGCGCCAATTGTTATCGTTCGATCTCCTTCTTTATATATTTCTATCGTTATTATTGCCTTTACCACTGTTCGCTACACTCCCCCATACAGTTATTTCCTTTCCGGCTTCTATAATAGTTTTCCAATAAGTTAAATAAATCAGCTATCACTCTCCTTTTCTTAAACAAACTATGATTCAGGCCGTTCCCAAATTTTGTCAGGTGTAATCCTTTCATTCATTAGGGCTTTGTCTATGTATGGGACAAGGCCCTAAAATTTTGTCCTCTGAGACAACTCCCTTTATTTGACTCTGCACCAAACTGTTTAAGTTTCACATTTCTTAAATTAAACATTTCTTCAGTTTTGCTTTAAATTATAATGTACATTTCAATTTCCATGCCAAAACACAACATTTTTCTGCCTACATTTAAAGGTAGTTGTTCCTGAATAAATTAAATTTTAATTTTCAATTTCTGACTATTCAGGACACAACAATATATTTGAACTATTCAAATTCACAATACATGCAGGATATTTCACATGGAAAGGAAAAATATACAAACAAATAAATGGGACAGCCATGGCCCCCCCCCCCCCCCAGCCAACTTTTACATAGAACACCTGGAAAAACTAGCAATCAATACAGCCACTCTCACCAACACTTTGGCTATGCTATGTTGACGATGTGCTTGCTATTTGGCCACATGGCCTAGAGACATTGGAAACATTCTTAGTGCATTTAAATAGCCAACATCCAAAAATCCACTTTATGGAACTGGAAGCTAATAACTGTCTGCCCTTCCTGGATACACTTATCACACGTCTTCCAGATGGTTCCTTATCATTTTCAGTTTTTAGAAAACCCACACATACAGGGAGATATTTACCTAAACAATCACACCATCACCCTTCTCAACAATATTGCATTTTAAAAATGCTAACCCACAGAGCGAGAGCAATCTGTTCCAATGACAATGCTCTTGCAGCTGAACTGGCTCACTTACACCACACCTTCTTGGCCAATGGCTATAATCTCCATAAGATAAACAAAATACTAAACGCCCCTAAGAAACCCACTATCCACCACAGAGAACTACAACAAAACAGTCACCATCCCATACATTAAAGGCATATCCGAAAAGATTGCAAGAATTCTTAATAAACATGAATTACACACCATATTCAGACTTTCTGGCAAATTAGCAACCCTTATCCACTCACCCAAGGACAGCATTCCCCCTCTAGCACATCCAGGAGTCTATGAAGTACCCTGCTCATGTAATCAACCCTACAATGATCAAACAGGAAGAACTGTGAACATCCGCATCAGTGAACACAAAAGATACGTCCGGCATTATCACTATGGCAAGTCGGGCCTAGCAGACCATGCTCTGAATACCCCTGCACAGAGGATCAACTGGAAGAACACAAAAGTACTGCACAGAAGATCTTACAAGTCGGAGAGATTGTTCTTAGAGGCAACAGAAGCCCTGAAACACATTTCAAATCTCAACAAATATGGCTGTATAAATTTGCCTAAAATCTGGGAGACAGTCATCTTAAGAAATAACTAGTACCGTTTTTTTCTCTATTTAGGACTCTAGTCTTATGTGAAAGCTGCAAATTTTTATTTTATTTTATTTTTTATTTTTTTAGAGGGCGCCAAAATCAGGATTCTAGTCTTTGTGTTGCTGCAACAATTTTGTTTAACTAGTCCGTTGATTACACCATGTTGTTATAGTCTCGTATATTGTGTTTTGTGCTCTGAAGATGCTGGTTATATCACCAGTGAAATATCAGCAATAAGTTAATAAATTAATTATTTACTTATTTTTCTGTGTTCTAATATATACCGTTAAGAAATAAACAACATCTTTCTCTAAATCCAGAGTAATTTAATATAAAAAGGTGGCACACCTTTTGGCAACTCCTATAGGTAAAGATGATCTCGCTATTGCTTCTGCCTGGTATCTCCACCTCGGCCTGGCTCCCACTGAAGAGACCTCAATAAAGGTCGAAACTAGTCTGGGTAGTGGCCAATCCCTTAATGCATAACATTATACATATCTGCAAGGAGATGTGTTTTGCATTATGGGAGATACTGGGATAGGAGTGATGTCAGCTTGGTTCACCTTTGCTATGAGTTGCCCGGTGTTGTACTACCTTACCCCAGTAAGGTAGTACAACACCATATTCAGTCCTGAAGATATTTTCAGGCGCAAACTGTTTGCTCACACTTGGATAAAGGATTAAACTAAATTTATTATATTTAAGGGGATAAAAATCCCTTATTATTTTACAGCCAGTATGCAAAACTCTAAGATCAAAAACTACGATCTAAGAGTTTCATGCCGAAGAACTATCGGCGAATCCAAGCGTAAGCGACCACCTGTAGTACAACACCAAGGCAAGTTGGAGCAAGCTCCCTCACTATCCTTGATATTTTCTCATAATGTAAAAACACACAGCTCCTAGGAGATATCATCCAGGTCTAGCTACTCACTGATGAGATCTCAAAAAAAAGGTTGAAACCGGTCTGGGTAGTGACCTCTCCTCATAATGTAAAGCAGAATTATTACATCTCCTAGGAGCTGTGTGTTTTTACATTATGAGAAAATATCAAGGATAGTGAGGGAGCTTGCTCCAACTTGCCTTGGTGTTATACTACCAGGTGGTCACTTACACTTGGATTCGCCGATAGTTCTTCGGCATGAAACTCTTAGATCGTAGTTTTCAATCTTAGAGTTTCGCATACTGGCTGTAAAATAATAAGGGATTTTTATCCCCTTAAATTTAATTAACTTCGCCAGAAAAAATAGCCATTTGGCTTTTGATCTTAGTTATACATTTATTATAGTCTAACCAAGTGAAAAATAAACTTTCAGCTCCAGTACCAGACGAAAATTTGGAAAAACCATCTGTCCTACCTGAAGAAGTAAAAATGGCTATCCACCATATGAAAAACAACCGATCACCAGGAACTGATGGTATAAAATCTGATGAATTAAAAATGGATGGACAAATACTCTTTAAAGCTCTAGCAGAAAGGTTTACCGAATATATATACAATTAAGGAAAGTACCTACTGAATGGAAAACATCAAAGACCATAATTCTGCATAAAAAAGACAATAAAGAAGACATCAGTAATTACAAACCCATCTGTCTATTAGCACACACACACATAAAATATTTGCCAGAGTCATCCTAAATCGAATACAAACCTCCATCAATGAAAATAGCTGCAAAGAACAGGCTGGTTTCAAAAAAGGCTTTTCAACAAAAGATCACATTCAAAATATTACTCAGCTAACAGAAAGATGCAGAGAATACCAGATTCCACTTTGTCTTCTTTTTATAGATTTTAAAAAGGCATTTGACACTGCTGAGCATAACACAGTATTCCAAGTTTTAATAGAATAAGGCGTAGAAAAAGCATACATCCAACTCATAAAAGATATCTACAAAGAAGGCACAACAAATATTACCCTTTTTAATCTCCCGATTAAAATTGACTTAAGTAGAGGAGAGCCAGGGTGATGTCTTATCACCTAATCTCTTCACATCTACTCATTTGAAAAATTGACATGAAAGATGGAATAAACTTGATGGTGAAATGTCAAATATCCTATTATTCGCCAATGATGTGGTATTAATATCTCACTTATCCAAACTCTTAGAATTAATGCTGAATAACATAAGCCAAAACTGGAAAAAAAAAAAAAAAAGATTGGAAATACACCCAGACAAAACAAGATGGATGAAAAACAAATACTGTAAAGATCATACAATCACTCTAGAATCTCACACCATTGAAAAAGTTGAAGAATACATCTACCTCAGCTAGTCCATAAAAATGAATAATGATATAATAAATGAAATAGCAGGGACAAAAAGAGCTTCTTGGATTGCCTTCAACAAAATAAAGATTTTGGTTGATTACCAACCAAAACAAAAAAATATGTTTTGGTTGGTAATCAACAATTACCAACCAAAACATAGACATAGAAATAAGAGCCCATCTTTTCAATAGTCACATCTTACCAGCATTAACTTATGGCAGTGAAACATGGAACCACTTTAAAAGAAGAACAAAGCTTAATAACAACTCAACATGAATAGAAAGAAGAATGTGCAATATAAACAAAATAGACCATGTAAGACACAGAAATCAGGAAGAAGTCTGGACTCACGGATATAATAAAAGCAATCTACACCAGCAAAAGAAGATGGGCAGGACATCTCGCCAGAATGAGAGACAATAGATGGACAGTCAGAGTTACAAACTGGTATCCAAGAGATACCAAAAGGAAACCTGGAAGAACCAATGATTAAGAAAGTTGGAAGAAAATGGAGAAGAAAGGCCCAAGGCAGGAATAGCTGGACTCTTTACGACCTGCAGTCATGGAGAAATCCTGACTGAAATCACAGGTCCAGCAAGGTAATCAAGTTAAATCAATTTCTTATCAGCACATTGCAAGTGCTAATTATATGTTACAAAATCAAAACTAATAAAATTTCTAATGCACAGAAACGATTGTAAAAAAGATTCATAATTGTAATTTAAGACTATTTTTACAAGAGTGTGAGTGTGTACCTTATGCTAATACAACTTTAATAATATTAATATACTGTCATGTGGTAGATGATTTTCATCATCTAGTATGAAACTACTACCCAGTTAATGAAGACCTATAGTAGAATAAAAAAAGTACTCAGTTGGTCATCAGAGCAGGATTTTATGATTGTGACCTTTAACAGTTCACAGTATATATGTCACAATATTTCTTGGATAAGAATTACATTAAAAAAAAGCATAACATAAATAATAAATCTATGTTTCAAATACTAAAGAAAACAAAATAAAATTTGGTTATTTTAAATGAGTTAATAACAACAACAAAAGCCTAATGGCTGAAATCAACGTTAATCAGTGCATATCCTCTTTTTACTTACTGTGATAAGAGTTCTGCTTCTTCCAATGTTTCTGGCAACTGTGTATCTGATGTTTCAGGTAACCAGTAAGCATAAATACCAGCTAAAATTGAAGCTATGCCAAAAATGATCATTGGTAATGGCTTGTAAAATTTTCTCTGGGAAAGAAAAATACAAACAAATATAAGCAATAGTGTATGTATGAATGTATGTGTAGAAAAAATATATATATATATATATATATACAGGAATACCTTGTATAGCGCGGTTAATTGGTTTCTAGAAACGTCCACGCTATGCAAAACCGCATTGTTCGAGGTCTATTTATAAAGTTTTTCAATTTAATTTGTTTATTACAAAAATTTAGGATAATAAAAATGTTTAAAAATGAAAAAAATTGTTATTTTTATTAACTAATAAAATCCTTTTAAACTGATATAAAAGTTGAAGAAAACAAAAAAATATTGCTTCAATTTTAGCATACAGTAATTTACTTTTTACTAAAGTAGTCTTTTAGTGTTCGTTGAACCATCCTGTCTTCTTTGTCTCTTCAAGGACTAGATCTCTGTAGCATTTGATGGCATTATTGAGACTTTGTCTCACTTTGATGCTTCTTTCCAAATTCGGGTCGGCATTTATGAGAATGTCTGAAGCTTCGTCAATTTTTCTCACAAAAGTTGAAAGGTCAGCAAAGGAAAATTCTTCAACCATGATATCAGTGGGGTCATCTTCATCATCTTCTGCTTCATAGGCTCGTTGTTCCAACTCCAAAAGGGTTTTCATCATTCAGATCATTTTTAATGAGAATCAATACATTCGTTCACATTGTTACAATCTAAACTTTTAAAACCAAGATCTTTGCCCATCTGCACAATTTCTGTTGAGATTTCCTCTCTGTGTTGCAAAGGCAACAAAGTCCTTTGAACAATGCGGCAAGATATTATGCCATACAGCTCTCATGTTGCTTTGAGTCACCTCTTGCCAAGATTCATAAATATTTTGAATGGCATCTTTTATGTTAAATTTCTTCCAAAATTCACTTAAAGTCCAAGAATCTTCTTCTGCTGCAGCTTTAATAGCTTGAGCAAAAGTTCGTCTTAAACAGTAAGCCTTGAAAGTGGAGATAACACCTTGATCCCTTGGCTGCAGAATTGATGTTGTGTTTGGAAAAAACAAATCTTGACATTTTCATCTAAGTCAGTCAATAGAGTTGGATGGCCTGGCGCATTGTCTAATAAAAGCAAAATTTTGAAAGGAATATCATTCTTTTAAACCAGTCTTTGAAAATTGAATGAGTCACCCACGCTTTTTTATTCGAATGCCAAAGAACAGGTAAATTGTTCTTTGTAAAGCCCTTAAGAGCTCTTGGGTTTTCCACTCGGTACACTAACAGTGGCTTCAATTTTAAATCACCTGATGCATTACCTCTTAGTAAAAGTGTCAATTAGTCTTTTGACACTTTATACCCAGCTTGTGTTTTTTCTTTCTCTGCTAGAAATGTGACAATGGCATTCTTTTCCAGAACAAGCCAGTTTCATCAGCGTTAAAAATTTGATCATCTGTGTAGCATTCCTTCTCAATAAGCTCCTTCAATTCATTGGGAAATAATTCTGCAGTTTTATTGTCAGCAATTGCGCTTTCACCTTGGATTACTACGTTCTGGAGTCCCATATGTTTTAATTGTAGATAAAACTATATTTTAATAAAATATTTAAAAAAATATTTTAATAAAAGTTTCACTGGTTGTACCTCCTTCATTTTCTTTAATTTTGTCATATAGACTTGTTGCTTTTGGCTGGATTATCATTTGATTCAAAGGAATCTTTTTCTGATTACAATCTTCAATCCAGATCATTAGAAGGCATTCCATATTTTCCATTGTAGAAGATCGATTTCTCGTGATCACTTTTGACATATAAGAAGAGGTGCTCATGCCATGTTGTTTAATCTTTTCTTTGCTCTGAATAATTGTTCATACAGATGACTCATTCATTGAATTCTCACGTGCTATTTTAGCAAACGAAGTGCCATTCTCGTGACATTTTATAATTTCAAGTTTCTTCTCTAACGTCAACCACTTGCATTTTTTTTTTTTGTTACTCCAACAGTGTCTTCTTTGTTTTGTCTCTTTTCGCTCATACTTAAATAATAAAAAAATATCAAATACTAATATTAACGTAAATAATAAAATGCCGCGGGGAAAGAACGTGTCCACGTGAGAGCCAAACGAATAACTACTGCATAAACATGGCTCTCAACTGCCACTTGCAGCGCCCGGGAGTCGCCGGTCAGTGTTGACAATGTTAGTGTAATAATGATAAGTGTAATAATAAAAACTGCGTTAGACCAAAACCCACGTTGTTCAAAACCGCGCTATACAAGGTATTCCTGTATATATCAAATTCCTGATGATAATGATATATACGATTAAATCTACAGGATATATGAGGATGGTCTGAAGAGTCCTTGGCCTAACAATGAAAAAACAAATTTATAATTTCAAAATTATTTTTATTTTTCAACATAATCTCCCTTAAGACTAATACATTTATTCCAGTGATGCTCCAGGGCCATTATCCCTGTAGCAGTTCTTAATAAGATCTGCAAAATACCCCTCTACAGCTGCAATCACCTCTTGATTTGAAGAAAAATGCTGACGATTGAGGAAGAGTTTTAGTTCTGGAAAGAGACAGAAGTCAAAAGGAGTCAAATTTGGGGAATAGGGTGGATGTTCTAATAATTCATAGTGCAGATCCTTTAATTTTCCCATTGCTAAAACACCTTTGTGGGTGCATTGTCCTGATGAAAGATGATTTTTTTTCTTCTGTAAACTGGGTCTTTTCTCACAAATTTTTTCATCTAGTCTGGTTAAGAGATTGGAATAACATTTCCTGGTTATTGTTTTACCCTCTTCAAGATAATTAATAAACAAAATGGCTTTAGTATCCAAAAACACCGATGACATGACCTTTCCTGCTGATGGAACCAACTTTTGTCTTCTTTGGCACTGAAGAACCAGCTTCTGTCCGCTGGTTTAACTGCTGTTTGGATTCTGGTGTGTAATGGTGAATCCAAGTCTCATCCATGGTAATAAATCGATGCACAAAATTAGGCTTATTCTTGTTAAAACACTCCAAGCACTGTTCAGAGATTTTCATGCGAGTGCATTTTTGATCTACTGTGAGCAAGTGTGGTACCCATCTTGCACAAAGCTTTTTCATTAGCAATTCTTCATGCAAAATATATCCTTCACGTTCTTTTGAAATTTTGAACATGCTTTTGAAGGACGTCCAAAACTTTTTGGACGTCCTTCAAAAAGGATCATCTTCAAACTCGGCAGCCCATTTCTTAATTGTCAAAAGCGAAGGAGAAGAGTGCCCATAAACTTTTATGAACTTCGAATGAATTTTTTTTGCCGTTAAACTTTCTTTTACAAAGAATTTTATAACTGCATGATACTCAATTTTATCCAATTCATATGTATTGGATAAAATTGTTGTCTGTATTGGATACAGACAACACTTTTGCTTCAGACAGCTGTATAAAACAAACTACCTGATAGAATGAGTTGCAGTTTCACATGGATGCTTATGACAGATGTCCAAACTTAGAAAAAAAAAATCTTGCTGATAGTGTTGCTATCTACGGTCGAAGCCGAGAACTTTTCAGACCATCCTCATATACATATGTATTTTTATTCGGTTACGATATTTGCTGGCATATAAGACGCACTTTTTTTCTTTGAAATTAGGTCTGAAAAACAGGGTGCATCTTATATGCTGATACTCAGTTTTTTATTACTTTCATTTCTGGAAATTTTCTCTGTTCCGAGTTACGCGATTTATTTCTTGCTTCCTTGTGGTGTAACATTCCAGTTACTGATAGATAACATTTGTCTAGGAGCTCTGGCAGACTGTTGAAAAAGCCTGCCTGCTAGCATGGAATCAGTTTCGTTTTCACAGAACAGATGTTAAAAATAAACCTAAGGAATTGAAAACTCAGCTGTAATTCCAGGAGGTCTAACTAGTCAGCTTCAACCTTTAGATGTCTCTATTAATAAACTATTCAAGAGATTCATGAAGGAGAAGTGGAACACTGCATCCAGAAGACTGCTGGATGCAGTCTTCAGATTTTGAGATTATGCCATCAGGAAGAAGGAAGAGGCCTAGCATTTTGCAAGTTTGTGAGTAGGTCAAAGCTTCATGGGATGCTGTGAAAACTGATACAGTGGTTAAATCATTTAAGAAGTGAGACATTAGTAATGCACTGGATGATACAGAGGACAATTTGTTGTATGAGGACTCAGATTCTGATTTAGAAGAGGTTTCAAGTGTCTCTTCATTTAGCTCTGGAGATGAATTTCTGGGTTTTGATGCAGAAGATTAAAAGGTGGGTACTCTTTCCTAGTTAGATTAGGTATTTGTTGAAAGTAGACCTACTTATTACTTTATGTTTGAAATACTGTAAATTCATTAGAATATTCAGTGATAAAGTTTTTTTCCTAAAAAATGTGTACAAAAAAGGGGGTGCATCTTATAGGCCGATGCGTCTGATATGCTGGCAAATACGATATATATGACATTGATCCATTATGACTGCTCACAGCAGATAATAACCAGGAGGAAATAGGTAGAAGAATGGCTTTCAAAATGTGTAGACAAGCAATTTAGTATACTAAGAGTTACTATAGACAAAATGTGGAGAACAGAAAGTGACAGCAAAATATTTAAGGCAATTAGGTTGGTGAAATCAAATTACTTAGGGCAATACAGATGAAAAAGTAAATCACCATATGGATTAAAGAAAGAATTTTTGAGGGCTAATCTATCCTGGGCAGCATGTAATGGAAGAAACACAAAGACTACAAGGCTTTTAATATGATAATATAGTTAGATGATGTAATGGCAAATGAAGTATTATCAGCTTTTTCCCAAGCATTCAAGAAAATTCATGTAGTTTCTACCTCGAAAATGAGCACACTATTCTCAATATTTCATGGCATATGGAGGGTTCAGGTAAGAAAGGATATATGTGGAATTAAATATGGAAGATCATGTAAACTTAGAAGACAGCTTTTATATCAGTTTGCATTTCTGAAGTGATGGTTAAACTTTAACAACCATTTATGGAGAAGTTAATTAGTATTTAATATGCACAGCAGACTGGGAGGATGGTTCTTTATTAGCAACTTTTAGTAATCTGACATAATAGAGTATGAATTGATAAAGAGCATCATAGCTCAGTCAGTTTCAATGCTGCTCTCTGGTTAATAAGACCTGGTTCAAATCCTGTGTAGGATGCAAACATCTTTCACCACAGGTTTTCGACTGAAGATGAGATAGCTGGTCTCATAAGAAGGTGGAAGGTTTTATTCTTGGAAAACTCTGGTTTTTAATTCTACAAAAGAGGCAAACCATACAGAAGAACACATGCAATTGACAGTCACAATACATATGCAGATAAGATTAACCACTCTGTCATTTAAAGAAGCCAGTTTATTGGCCGTGACAAGCCACTGAGCCTAGCACACAATGGGAAAAATGGGAACAATTGATAAGGAGAATGGGTTTATGGTATTTCTGGGTTTGTACAGCTATGTGACAGTCTGCCAAAGCCTTTTACATACATTTTTATGTGCTGCAACGTATCAACTGCATCTCATGGTAAAAGGATATATTATACATTGCCATGGATAGTATATAGCTTGGAAAGAGACTAGCTGGATAAATATCAAAAACGTTGGTTGAAATGGTGTCCAGAAGGGTGAAAGATAAAATGGGATACCACAGATATGTAAGCTACTGCTGTTCAAATGACATCAAAAATAATTTAGCGGAAAATTATTTTATTTATTTTATTTTATTTATTATTATTATTATTTTTTTTTTTTGTGCAAATGATTCTAAGTTAGGAAGAGTGATCAAGCATAATGTGCTGATATACGGGCCTCTGTATAGTGAAGGAGAGATTTAAATCAGTGGTCAACATAGGGATGATAGTTAAACATAGCTAGGCAAAAGATTACACCCCCTTGAGATAAAGAGGCTAAAGGCTGAATATAATATTGGTGGGACTACGCTACAAGAAGGACATGTAACTAGGAATATAGGAGTGAGTGGATAGGTAATTGAAATTTAGAGGACAACTCTAATGCTATGATTAGGAGAAAAGCAGTAATAAGGAAGTGATCAGAACATTTGAGACTATCATGCATAGTTTTGTTCAATAAGTTTCAGAGATATGAAAAAAAAAAAAAATTAAGACATGGGTAACAAATTAATTCTAAATACCATGTGAGGGTAGACAGTGAAATCAAATCTGCAGAGCTTAGAAAATTAGAGGAGAAGAGGCAATCTGACAGGCATATATTACTAAGAGAAACTTATCAGATAGGCAATAGGGAGATATTTCAAAGCATTTTGGAAAATTATGGAGACAACTACCATGTCTGAGTAAAACTTTAGTTTAATATAAACCAAAATCCACATTCGACGTTTCGACCTTTATATCAAGGTCATCTTCTGGAGCATATATACTATATACAGAGAAACAAGCTGTACTACAATCTACATGGTTTGTTAAAGTTACTGACCAACAGTTACAACAATCATTGGCCTGACCTCTGGTGAAAAAAATTTTTTTTTTACTACATCAACGCTAGAGTCCTATTATTAATATTATCTGTTGGTTGTAAAATTACATTGGGAGCAACAACAAGTCTATATATATATATATGATTCTACATATAAACATAAGCATATAAACAAATGATTATACATATATAAAGATTATACATATATACATACAAACACCATGATTATACATATGCATTCTAACTAGTTGGTATGGGATGGTTTCCAATACTAGCTGAAGGTTGCTAGAGTCCTGAAGTATGCTGGATACTAAATATTAAGTAGGTTAAATGTGTGTCATTCAGATTCTTGGAATTTTCATGTCACCATTAATGTTGATATTTGGGTGGTTTATCAGAATTTCGCAGGCTTCCTTAAATTTTCTTTCATATCAGGTTTTTGTATGGTGTAAAGAGCTGGTACTTTTCCAGTCGATTTGGTGTAAGGTGTTCAGAACGTGATCTGAAAGGCCTGCTTCATCAAAATGGTTATATTTAACGTGTCTTATGTGTTCTTTCTAACGTATAGGGATTGTACGTCCTGTTTCACCTGTAACTTACTGTACGTCCTGTACAGTAAGTTACAGGTGCAGTGGCTGCAATAAACTCCAGGATGTGCCAATGGGAGGAGAGGATCCTT
Source organism: Typopeltis vanoorti (assembly GCF_054136105.1). Taxonomy (NCBI): domain Eukaryota; kingdom Metazoa; phylum Arthropoda; class Arachnida; order Uropygi; family Thelyphonidae; genus Typopeltis; species Typopeltis vanoorti. The sequence continues at coordinate 59,351,258 of NC_143552.1, read as the reverse complement.
GGAGGAGTTGAATATGTTTTTAAGTTTTGTAGGTGGTTTAAAGGTGACATTGAGATTATACTGGTGCAGGATTCTGTTGATTTTTTTCTGATAACCCTTTAAATGTATGGGATGGCTATGGTTTTATTGTAATCTAGATTCTTTTTTGATGATGTTTTATGGAGTACTTTATTAATAGCATTTTTGTTATAGTCATTATTTATAAATGTGTCGCTGATGATTTTAGTTCCTGTTTCAGAACTTGCTGGTTAGAGCAAATTGTTATAGCTCTGTTTTTAAGGGTGTTAATGACTCCATATTTTTGTGATGGGTGGTGGTATGTATTGGCCAGTGTGTGTTGGTTTGCGGTAGACCATGAAGGATAGACCGCCTGAAGGAAGACGTGTGACCAGGAACAGGAGCGAGTTCTGATTTTCAATTTCGATGGTAAATTGTATGAGTTTATGTTGTTTGTTCAGGTAGCTAAGGAACATGTTTAGCGTTTCTCGCCCATGTGGCCAAATAATGAACACATCGTCAACGTATCTAAGCTACACTGTAGGTTTTAGAGTGGAGGAATCAAGAGCACTTTGCTCAAAAGTTTCCATATAGAAATTAGCGATTGGGGGGGGGGGATAGTGGTGAGCCCATGGCCATACCTTCTTCTTGTAGTAAAATTTATTTTGCCACCCGAAGTAATCGGAATGTAGGGTGGACAAAGAGAGCTGTAATGTCGGGTGGAAATTTGTTACGTAGGAGAAGAATTGTGTCATTGATTGAGAAATTTGCGAAAAGGACAGAAACATCGAAACTGACTAATAAGTCATCTTTGTTGAGTGTTATGTTTTTAATTCTGTTTATAAAGTGTTGTGTGTTCTTTATGTAGGAGGGAGAATGACCTACCAACTCCTTGAATGTTGACACTAATTTCTTGGCAAAGTGGTAATTAGGGCTATCAATTCCTTCCACAATAGGTCGAAGCAGCCATTTTGTTTGTGTACTTTCAGGACATCATATATTCTGCGAGAGCGGAAGTAATAGGATATAACTTTTTTTAACTGTGTCTGATGGCCATGAAGTGATGGACTTAAGTAATTTCTCTGTTTTATTCTTTATCCCGTTCGCTGGGTTATAGTTTACCAGCTGATAGGTGCTGTTATCGGAGACTAGTTAATTCATCTGGTGGATGTATGTTGACCTGTCAAGGACAACAGTGGCATTGCCTTTATCTGATTTCGTTATAATTATGTCCTGATTAGCTTTCAATGACTTGATTGCTGCTAGTTTCGTTTTTGTAAGATTGCTGGTTTCTAATCGTATTTTATCGGCTATATTATTGAGTAGGGACCTCATGCCTCTTTCTATGTGGTAGATAAAATCCAATTTATTGACCATTTTAAGTACTAATGCGTAGTTAAGGCCTTTAACAAGTAGTACAAGTTGGCCGATATTTAAGGTGTGGCTTGATAAGTTGATCACATGGTTCTTGCTTGAAGGTGGTTGGTCACTCATTGTCTCCCTTGTTTGTTGTTCACTGTTGGAGCTGTTTATCGGGGAGGAGATCTCCTGATTGGTTAGATTAGTATGACTGACAGCATATTTCGCCATTGTTTCAAAATGTGAAATTTGGCCTTGAGTTGTTCTTTTTTTATTTTCTAGGATATATTTGGCCGAATTGTCAGTAATTCTTTCAAGTACTTGTAGAATGTCTGGATTTATATAACTCGATAATTTGGATTGCAATTTTGAAACCTGATTTTGAGTTATTGCTAGGTTTTTGTGGGCTATTTGGATTTGTTCTCTAAATATTGCTTTCTCTGTGCGGTCATATATACGTCAGTCTGTATATAGTACATATGATAGAGAAGATTACTTGATATAAAGGTCAAAACGTTGAATGTGGATTTTGGTTTATATTAAACTAAAGTTTTACTCAAACACGATAGTTGTCTCCATTATTTTCCAAAATGTATTCGGATCACTGTGTAAGCCTAAAAGAAAAGATATTTCAAAAGATAGCAGGGAAGGAACAAGCGTCAAGTTTTCTACACAGTCTTCCCACAAATACTACTACAACTTCCACTGTCCACAGAATTGTGCGAAACAGGTTGTGCTAGTGGCACTGTATGCAGCCAAGAGTTTTCCAGCTGTATGGGTTAGCATGCATTGGGGAGATTATCAGAACTGTGTAGCTACATTTCACAAAGTTGGAATGAAGCCACCTGTTATTTTCAGCATGCTAAAAATACTTGGGATCAGTAGGATGAGAGTGTATTGGATTATTAACCATTATAATGATACAGAAGATGTATCTGACCACCAAAGAACAGATCCACCAGGCTGTGTTAGGACACAGCAGCTTGCGAGGATTGTGAAGCCATGCCTCCTCCACAATCCTGTGAAATTTAAGAAAGTGATGTTGCGAGAGATGAATACTTCACAGATAACAATGTCGCCTGTACTAACTGATGAACTGGGGATGAGAGCCTATTGTTGTTCTACTGGACACTTCCTAACACCACAACTTATGTGACAGAGTGTGATAAAATCAAAGGCACATCTCCGGTGGTAAGTAAACAACAGACATAGAGATATCCTCTTCACAGATGAGAAGATTTTCCACTGAAGAGTCATTTAACAGCCAAAATGATCAGGTATGTACAGGAGTCACACAGCATGTGCCATAGCACCCAGGATTCAGAGAGGTCATCAACACCACGACAGTGATTATTTTGGCAGCGGTATATCAGGGGATATTGATGTTTCATTTCTGTGAGAAAGAGGTCAAAACCTCCAAAGTGTATTATTAAGACAGCGTTACGGAACCTGAACCACACATTGTTTTACAGTAGACAGTGAACCTTCCAACTCAGCCCGTATTAAATGGAGTCCTTAGACTCATCAAGGGAGGACCAAAACATAATGTCCATTATAACTATTCGACATTCACACAGTATCTATCATACATTGCCTTGAACTCATTCACTGCCGTAGCATTCACAACAGACTCTGGCAGCTAATTCCACTCATTGACCACTCTAAAAGTAAAAAACCCAGCTTCCATGGATGTCCCATTGTCCTCCCACCACCAGTCCTATTCTCAAAAATATCCTGTGAATTAATCCTATAGAAACCCTTCAGCAATTTGAATGTCTCAATCATATCTCCCGTTTTCTGCTTAACAACTAATTTCTGCAACCCATAAATCTTCAATCTGTTTTCAAAAGCTTCATTCCATAGACCTGCTATCATCCCGGTCACTTCCCTCTGGATCCTCTCAATCTCCTCCCCATCAAGAAGAAACCTAGGTGACCAGATCTGGGAACAGCAATCAAGATGGGGTCTTATCAAGGCTCAATACAGGGGAACAATAACTTGCTTATCTCTGCTCGTCAAATATTCTTCGGCATCCAAGTGATTTGATGAGCTGATTTAGCCACTTTTGCAATGTGCCCCCTAAACTTCAACTCCCTATCCACCAACACTCCCAAATCCCTGGACTCGTCAATCTCCTGGAGTACAGTTCCACCAATGTGATATACTGCTGCTAATCTTTTCACCCCAAAATGCATAACCTTACATTTTGCCACATTAAATTGACATCCATTCTCCTTAGCCCAGACCTCCAATCTATTAAAATCATTCTGCAAAATTTTGACATCTTATTCATTCACTGTTGCCTGACCCAACTTATCATCATCAGAGAACAAACGAACCATTCCTCTGAGATCCTTCCCTATATTGTTAATGAACAAATTAAACACCAGTGGTCCAAGAACAGAACCTTGTGGCACACCACAAGGCCGTCTTTTGGACTCTATTCCTAAGTAAACTACTCTCTGGTATCTCTCCATCAACCACCCTCCTATCAATCTTCAAAATCCTATATCCATTACCATATATTGCAGTTTATGGATTAGACTCCCATCTGGTATCCTGTCAAAGGTCTTAGGCCAGGTCCAGCAGTATCACTATAAACCTATTACCCTTATCCAGTTCAGCCGTCACTCTGTTATAAAACCTGAGTAAGTTACTGAGGCATGATCTACCCTTCACAAAACCATGCTGTCCCCCATACAGTATCTCATTTTCATCAATCCATTCCTGTATTTTACCCTTGACTACTTTCTCCAAGACCTTGACAACAACTCCTGATATGCTGATCGGTACTTTGCAACAGTAGTCTTGGATTCTCCTTTATGCAGTGAAACTATTTCCCCCCTATTTCCATCCCTTCAGGACTAAACCAGACCAGAGACTCAGATTAAACAATAAGGTCAAGGGCACTGACAATTCTTTTGCCGCTTTAAGCAAGACCCGTGCTGATATACCATCCAATCCCACAGATGTGCTCACATTAAGGTTCTGTAATAGACAATTCAGCTCCACTTCATTCACCACAATTCCCATATAAACTAATGGTTCCTTCAACATCACCACCTGGATGATATACTCTTGCAAAGTGCTCACTCAGTAATTCCATTATATCGACTAATTCAGTGACCTCCCTACCATCGGCATTCCTTAAAATTAATCTGCCGTGTACAGTTTTTCTTTTACTTGCAGCATATTGAAAGAACTGTTTGAGATTCTCTTTAGCTTGCATGGTTAATTTCCTTTCATAATCCGTTTTTGCTTTTCTCACCACACTCGTTACCCTTCTGGCCTGTGCTTTATACCGTTCATGTGCCTGCAGGTCACCTTTCTCCTTAAATTCCCTCCAAAGTTGTTTTTTTTTTTTTTTTGCAACTCAAGTTTAATGGTGTTATTCATCCATTTAACCCCTACTTGATTTATTATTCGGACTCTAGGTATACAGTTAGCCATAACCTCCTGCAAATGCACCATGACCACTTCCCATGCCCTATCAACATCCAGCCCTTGCAGTTTTACATGCCATGGCACTGATCCAAGCAATCTCCTAAGCTTGTCATACTTGCCAGCACGTAATTCCACATGTATCCTGTCTTAATCGAAAATTTCACACATTTAGCCACCTCCCAGGTCAAGACCCTATGATCACTCTCACCAATAGGTGGCAACATGGTCATATTCATTACACTCAAATTCTCAGATGCTATTATTACTAGGGCAAACACTCTCGAACCCCTAGTATTTTCCATTACATGCTGTCTCAGATAGTAATCCCTTAGTAATTGAATAAAATCCTTTTCCTTCCTCACATGTGACCTGTCCTCCTTCCAATCAATGTTACCATAGTTTAAATCCCCCATAATAACTACCCTCCTTCTACTCATTTCATCAATTTTTCTATGCATACTATCTCCACCTTCAACTCCATTACAGTTGGGTGCTAATGTAAAGGAACAAAATGTACATTTTGTTCCATTAGTCTCAATCTCACATCAAATAGCCTCAAATGAGCTCTTTTCACTATCCTGCAATACAACTTCTATTCTCCTTGGTCGCCGTTCATTAGCTATCATCAATAACATCCCCCCCCATTTTATTCTCTCTGTCCCTCCTAAACACACTATATGCTACACATTCTATCCCACTAACTATATCATCTTCCATCAGCCATGTTTCACTAATGCCAATAACCTGTGGCCAGGAAGAGCCAATCAAGGCCAAAAATTCTTCCTTCTTGTTCCTAATACTCCTGGCATTAGGAACAAAAAGAAGAAGGTCCATTTGTCCCACCCCTATCTTGATGAGTTATACTAACTATCCCATTCTGATTTCTTGTCCTTCGTACTGGCTCAGGCACATTATAAACATTCTTATACTCAACTGCCTCACTGATGTCTGCATATCCAAGTCCTCCCCTCCTTAATAGTTTTAGTTTCTCTGATTTTGCACATCCACTCTCACTTCAATCAGCAACATTTTTTCCAGTCTTCGAACACCAAATCCATTCAAATGTAAGCCATCCATCTTGTACAAATCCTTTCGCCCATCAAACTCACTCCACACATCCACAAACTCCACACCACACCGTCTGTATAACCTGCGCATAAAATCATTTGCGATTATGCCCCCCCCTAAACTCTTCTCTGTCATACTATGGCAACAAACTCGCTATCCTAACTCTGTCACTCTTTTCTTTCGCTACCTCTAATAATTCCTTCACGTTCTCTCTCATATCAAATTTATCTCCTTTCAAATCATTCGTTCCCGCTACGACTATCATTTCTTTCACCCTCTGCTTCTGCGCTCTAATACTCTCAATTACATCCTTAATTTTCGCACCCATTAAGTACGATTTAGTCAAACTCTCATCTGTCACACCTCTTACTAACAAGTCACCATACAACACCCTTTCCTTCAATTTTGAAACACTTCCAATCATACGCTTATTATTCCTTTCGTACACTTGCTTATTTCCGTTTGCCGAGGCGCTTGGGAAAGAGTTTTCCAGTCGCTTCAACTGCCACTTCACCCTATGTATTACTCTGTGTAACCGTGAGATCTCACTCATTACAGCGAATTTCTCATTATTTTCATCATTCAAACCATTTTCTCTCTCTGTATAATTACCTCCACTCTCTCTTTCATCACCACTCTCATTGCTATCTTGTACAACATCACAATTTACTATCAGACCACTATTCTCTCTCACATTCTGGCTTTCTTCTACAACTATCTCACGATCTGACCCACACTTCAATTCCTCACTTTCCTTACACTTTTGGCACAGTCTCCCACCACTATCATTATCTATCCAAACTCCAGCCTCTTTCAGGAATGCATACACACGTCACACTGGACGAATTCCCGTACATTAAAGTTTTTGAACAAGAATGGCGAAGTTTTGGTCACCACTGTTTTTCATCGCTACACTATTGATAGTGCTACACTATCAATCGTATCTTTAAACTACTAGTTTAATTAAAGCAGAAATCACACCGACACACCAAGCTACCAAAAACAAACAATAGCACGTCAAGATTAAATCAATATTGTCAATTTATTCTCAAAATAATACTTATCTTTTTTGGGAGCTCTCTGCAAACACTACACACCATGTAGCCCTCCAGCGTACTCTCGAGTTTGGGAATATTTCTTGAGGAAAGCTGCTCCAGAGGACAGAAGTGAACAAAATAAGAGGGATGAACAGAAACAGGTTATGTATGTTTGCAATTGCACAGTAAAAAAGTGTTGGGCAGGTCTTGTAATAACAAGTGCAACTGAAAGTGGAGTGCAAAGAGATTATCATACATTCCTTCCATTTGTGTGGAATCTGCTGAGACTCTAAATTATACAGGTCAGAACACAGCCAGTTCAGTTGAATGCACTTTTAGCACATCAGTTGCTGAATTTATATTCAGTTTATGCAACAGCTCTAGTACTTCCTCCTCATTATGCCTGAGTTTCTTCTTTCAAAGCAGATGTAGCATTGAGCTATACACTAAGCTGATAGCTTTTAGCAAATGGTCAGTCATTAGTTGCACAAATTAGCAGGTGGCAGATTCTTTTCTGAATCTGCCACCTGCATTGACTAGAGTTATTCTTTCATATTCATTCTTTCTTCTACCTGCAACATAACAAGAGGATTCTTTCAGGTTGTGTTTACCTTGCAGAGCTAATTTTTTTTCTGATTTTTATACTTAGCTTTCTGTGCAACAGTTGTAATTCTTCTTGTCTGCTCCTTATAATTTTCATAGCTGACAGCCTCCTTATGCAGACAGTATTCTTTTCACATCCTCTTTTTCTTAAGAATCTCTTGCTTAATAAGATTACACATCCATCTCACTCCTACTATATTTTATATTGATCCTTCAGGCTATGTTATATTGTTCTTTAAGCTATGGGGTCACATTCTGATATTTCATTTAACTATTTTTTTAAATCTTCCCATGATAACCTTCTCATCTAGCAGCTGAAACCATGAGATTGAACCTAGTATTCTCTACACTTATAATTTTTTGCTTTGAAGATCAGCATGATCTTCAAAAATTTAACCGACTTCAGTGATCATGTTCAGCATGATCACTGAAGGCAGAATGGTCACCCTATGACACTATAATCAGGTCTAACACTCTTTGAATTTAAATTCCTTCTGTCACATGCTGCTTAAGGAAGTTGTCCCACAACAGCTCAATACATTCAGATTTGTTGTGGAGATGTCACTGCTACCCAATAAATATTTGCATAATTAAAGTCATCCATAATGATTAATCATTTAGTACCCTTGAGGTTTATTTGGCAACGCATTTAATCATCACTAGCAGCTGATCCACTATGTCCACAACACTCCACCATAATATATTTGACCTTGTTAGACTACATGGAAAACTGTTACTAATATTGCAATCAAAGCTATCTATCCTAACTGTTTTCAAATCATCTGATATCATTACATCACACCTCCTCCTCTCCTACCTTGTATCCTTCCTGCTTCTGAGAGCCAAGTCTCACTAATGCCAATAATCCAAAGTCACAACATATTTACTAAGGCAGCAAATTCAACTCTTTTGTTCCTTATACTCATGGCATTTGTGTAATAAATTATCTCCATGCTTTTTTTATATATACTCTCCTCTGCAGTCTGCATGACCCAGTCGAACAACTTTCCGATTCCTATCCATACTGAGGACCTTACACATACTTAATAAGTCTGAACCAGAAGAACAATTATTATTTCATCATAAATACCTCCATTATTAAGCATATTTATATCATTAAGAGTTGTATACTGTAATTTAATTGCTCTTATGCACAGATTTTTGCCATTCCTCCAATCATGATCCAGTTTACCCGATTCTCCATATCAGGTCTCACACCAATAAATAATTTAACCGACTTCTGATACCAAACATATTCAAGACAGGCTGTCCCTCTTATATAAATCCCTTCTTTCTTCAAATTCACTCCACACACAAAAACTTGCAACCATTCTTTCTGTATACAGCCTATGCATCGAATTGTTTGCCATCATAGCCCATCTTAATTCTGTGTAATCATATCTAGGTAATATACTAATTATTTTCACTTTCTTACTTTCACTTCTTCCAGCAATCCTTTCATATCCTCTTTCATTGTGTGAATGATTTATTTAGCAAGATAAATCATTCACAGAATACATAAATAAAAATAAAGATTCCATACCATTTCATGAATACCAAGAGCAAAAAAGCCACCAAAGTAACCACACATGCTTGCCACTCCTATTCCTGTAGACCTTATTGTTGTTGGATAAACTTCAGAAGAATATACAAAAAGAACTGCAAAAGAGGCAGCAACTGCAATTTTGCCTATCACAATCAGCAGAGCAGATAACCAAGAATAAGCTGAAAGAAATTTTAAGAAGGCTTCAAGCATCAACATTGCAATTATATCTACAGTTATGAACAATTTTTCAACATACAGCAAAATCTTATTAAGTGATAATTACTATATAAAGAAAAATAACAGAAGCATGTCAGAATCTATGCATTTTAGCGCACCTAGGACATTATGTGCTATATGTTTACAAAAAAAGAAAAACTTTTGTGGGTGAGAGCCACAGAAAACACTAAGTGTCCTAATTAACTGGTCTGGGTAGTGATCCTTTCCATGCATATGGAAAGGATAATGCAGAGCAATATATGAATCTGATAGAAAGTGTGCTTTGCATTATGGGATATTAACAATTTGATATGAAGTAACAGCCTCTATATACAAGTAGCATAGTCATGAAGACACGACTTCATGACTATGCTACTTATTATTATTATTACAGGTGACTCCAAGGAGTCCTTAGACTCATCGAGAGAGGCCCTAAACATAATGTCCATTACAACTATTCGACATTCACACAGTATCTATCATACTTTGCCTTGAACTCATTCACTATCATAGCACCCACCCACAACAAACTCTGGCAGCTTATTCCACTCATTCACCACTCTAAAAGTAAAAAAACCCAGCTCTAACACCCTTACTAACCACACTCTTGACCAGCTTCCATGGATGTCCCCTAGTCCTCCCACCACCAGTCCTGTTCTCAAAAATATCCTCTGAATAAGTGCTTCCATAGTGCAATTGGAAGAACAACGGGAGGAATCTTTATCTGAACGATTTCAATCGAATGCAAGTTAGCTGATCTCATACGGAGGTAGCAGGGTTTTTTCTCCCAGAAACTCGGGTTTTTCATCCCGCATACAGACAAATTGGCCATTCAGAACACACGCAATTTGCAGACAAAAAATACTAGTTGTAATGATGGTAGTGGATGGTAGATGGCATTGATTGGTAGTAGAGGTTCGGTGTAGTGGTTGAACAGTTGTAGGTGTCCTCTCCCGTGATGAGTCTTCAGACTCCTTGAAGGCATCAGGAATAATAATAATAATTAATCCTATAGAAACCCTTCAGTAATTTGAATGCCTCAATCATATCTCTCCTTTTCCACCTATCAACCAATTTCTGCAACCCACAAATCTTAAACCTGTTTTCATAAGGTTCATTCCATAGACCTACTATCATCTCAGTCACTTGCCTCTGGATCCTCTCAACCTTCTCCCCATCAAGAAGAAACCTAGGTGACCAGATCTGGGCACAGTAATCAAGATGGGGTCTTATCAAGGCTCGATACAGAGGAACAATAACTTGCTTATCTCTGCTCATCAAAGTATTCTTCAGCATCCATGTGATTTGATGAGCTGATTTAGCCACTTTTGCAATGTGCCCTCCTAAACTTCAATTCCCTGTCTACTAGCACTCATAAGGCCCTGACCTCATCAATCTCCTGGAGTACAATTCCACCAATGTGATATACTGCTGCTAATTTTTTCACTCCAAAATGCATAACCTTACATTTTGCCACATTAAATTGACATCCATTCTTCTTGGCCCAGACCTCCAATCTATCCAAATCATCTTGCAAAATTTTGACATCTTCTGCATTCACTATCGCCCTACCCAACTTGGCATCATCAGCAAACAAATGAACCGTTCCTCTCAGATCCTTCCCTATATCGTTAATAAACAAATTAAACAGCAGTGGTCCAAGAACAGAACCCTGAGGCACACGACTAGTCACAGGCCATCTTTTGGACTCTACTCCTGAGTAAACTACTCTCTGGTATCTCTCAATCAACCACCCTCCTATCCATCTCACCAATCTTATATCCATTCCCATATGTTGCAGTTTACGGATTAGACTTTCATGTGGTATCCTGTCAAAGGCCTTAGCCAGGTCCAGCCGTCAGTGTGTTATAAAACCTAAGCAAGTTACTGAGGCATGATTTACCCTTCACAAAACCATGCTGTCCCCCCATACAGTATCTCATTTTCATCAATCCATTCCTGTATTTTACCCTTGACTACTTTCTCCAAGACCTTGACAATGCCCCCTGATATGCTGATCGGTCGGTAATTTGCAACAGTAGTGTTGAATCCTCCTTTATGCAGCGGAACTATTTTGTCCTCTTTCCACCCCTTTGGGACTAAACCAGACCCGAGACTCAGATTAAACAATAAGGTCAAGGCCACTGACAATTCATTAGCCGCTTCATGTAAGACTTGTGTTGATATACCATCCAATACCACAGATGTATTCACATTAAGGTTCTGTAATAGACAATTCACCTCCACTTCATTCACCACAATTCCCATATAAACTAATGGTTCCTTCAACGTCACCACCTGGATGATATACTCTTGCAAAGTGCTCACTCAGTAATTCCACTATATCGACTGATTCAGTGAACTCCCTAACATCGGCGTTCCTTAAAATCATTCTGCCATGTACAGTTTTTTTTTTTTTTACTAGCAGCATATTGAAAGAACTGTTTGGGATTCTCTTTAGCTTGCATGGCTAATTTCCTTTCATAATCCTTTTTTTTTTTTTTTTAATAATTCTTTTTTCTGCAACTCAAGTTTAATGGTGTTATTCCTTGATTTACTATTTGGACTCTAGGTATACAGTCAGCCATAACCTCCTGCAAATGCTCCTTGACTACTTCCCATGCCCTATCAACATCCAGCCTTTGCAGTTTTACATGCCATGGCACTGATCCAAGCAATCTCCAAAGCTTGTCATACTTGCCAGCATGGTAATTCCACATGTACTCTGTCTTAACCAAAAATTTCAAACATGTAACCACCTCCCAGGTCAAGACCCTATAATCACTCTCACCAATAGGTGGCAACATGGTCATATTCATTACAGTCAAATTCTCAGATAATATTACTAGGTCAAGCACTCTCAAACCACTAGCATTTTCCATTACATGCTGTCTTAGATAGTTATCCCTCAGTAACTGAATGAAATCCAGTTTCTTCTTCACATGTGTCCTCTCCTCCTTCCAATCAGTGTTACTATAGTTGAAATCCCGCATAATAATTACTTACCATCCTTCCACTCATTTCATTAATTTGCCCATGCATACTATCTCCACCATCTATTCCATCACCTGGTCTATAGCAGCACCCAACTGTACATTTTGTTCTGTTAGTCTCAATTTCACACCAAATAGTCTCAAATGAGCTCTTTTCACTATCCTGCAATACAACGTCTATTCTCCTTGGTTGCAGTTCATCAGCTATCATCAATAACACCCCCCCCCCCCATTTTATTCTCTCTGTCCCTCCTGAACACACTATACCTTACACATTCTATCCCACTAACTATATCATCTTCTGTGGCCAGGAAGAGCCAATCAAGGCCAAAAATTCTTTCTTCTTGTTCCTAATACCTCTGGCATTAGGAACAAGAAAAAGAACAAGGTCCATTTGTATCTTGATGCGTTATACTAACTATCCCATTCTGATTTCTTGTCCTTCGTACTGGCTCGGGCACATTATAAACATTCTTACACTCAACTCACTGATGTCTGCATATCCACTTTCACTTCACTCAGCAACACTTTTTCCAGTCTTTGAACACCAAATCCATTCAAATGTAAGCCATCCATCTTGTACAAATCCTTTCGCCCATCAAACTCACTCCACATCACTCCGTCTGCATAACCTGTGCATAAAGTCATTTGCGATTATGGCCCTCCTTCTAAACTCTTCTCTGTCATACTGCGGCAACAGACTCACTACCCTAACTCTATCACTCTTTTCTTTCGCTACCTCTAATAATTTCTTTACGTCCACTCTCATATAAAATTTATCTCCTTTCATACTTCACATGCAAACTTTGTTTGCTTATGCTTAGATAAAGAATTGAATAAGAATGTGCTTTCATATAAAGTATAATTTACTTTATAACCAAATGGAAAAACTTTCAACAACTATAAGTGTCTTTGTACTGCTGAATTTGTTATCATTAATACATCATAATGTGGATAAGTAGGTATACATCAAATTTAGTAAGTTATACACCAAAAAATATAGTAAAGTGCACTTCATAAGTGGAATATAGAGCTTTCAGAATAAAGACACTTCTTAAAACTGAGTGAGATTTGTATTCCAATGACCTCAAATGGCTGATGATAAAAATACAATATTTGATACAGCAGACCAATTGTCAGGATTACTTAAAATTGCTACAATAAAATTGCCACAATCTTTCAGGTTTTATTACACTTTAGAGTATTAATTGATTGTTAACTTTATGACATTGTAACTGCTATAGCACTTTGCAAATAACAATTTCCCATAGCACAATTTTTGAATCTAACTACATAAATCCCAAAGCCAGCCATGATGTAGCTATGCCACATCATGTGGTCCCAAGCCCAGGTAAATAGGTGAGGGTTGAGAAAAGAAAAAAAACTGTTGCGAATGATATCCCCTAGCAAAAGGTCTTATGGAGAAACTAGGGAAATGAGGAAAACAACAGAAAATTCAGACAAGACACAAAAATCAAATGAGAGACAAATTATTTAGAGTAAAAAAAAACTGGATGTTGGAATGGGAGGGCCATATATGAAACATCAAAGCAGCCAATATAGCCAAAGAAATGAAAGACTACAAAACTCAAATATTGGAAATAAGTGAGACAAGATTAATTGGAAAGAGAATGATTCAGTTGCGTTCAGGAGAAGCAATAATATATTCTGTAAACAAAGATGAGGATAGTGCACATGCAAAAGGAGTGGCAATAATCATATGATGTCCAGTAAAGCAAGAGCTGCAATGAAGACTGGGAACCAATCTTCAGTGCAGAATACATTACAAAAAAACAATAGACGACACAAATCCTAGAGACATAATTATAGTAATGGAGGATCTAAAGGCTAAAATAGGAAATGATTGTACAGGTAGATAAATGATAATGGAAAAAGAAGGTATAGAAAGTATAAATGAAAATTAAGAGATGTTACTGGATTACCACATGGTGAATGAATTAGTAATAGGAGGATACACCTTTAAGCATGAAAATATACATAAAGTGAGATGGAGAACACCAGATGAAAAAAAGGAAAACCAAGTTGATCATATAATGATACAAAGAAAATGGAGAAGATCTCTTTTTTAATGTGAGATCATTAAGAGGAGCAGATGCTTATACAAACCACTTTTTAGTAATAGGAGAAATTAAAATTGCATTAATGAACGTAAAGAAAGTACAGTAATATCTCGATTAGTGCGACATTTTTTTGCGATGTCCAAATTCGATTAGTGAGCCTCTAAAATTCGATTAGTGTGCCTATATATATCTTAAAAATAAATGTTAGATTTTAAAAATTTTCTATCTATACATTTTTTATGGCTAACTATTTTAAAAAATCACTCACCAGAATGAAATAATTTAGTTACTGATTTAAAACATTTTACAAAGTTAATTTTAATTGCATACTACACTACTTCCATGTACGCTATATACTATATTCCAAATTTTTACCACCAAAATTTATGTTGTCTGCTAATTACATAGCATTTTCCTGATCACATCTTGTAACTCCTTTGCAATTATTTTCCTTACATTTTTTTTTTTTTAAATATTTTCCCAACATTAGTGAGCAAAAAAGTGAAAGTGTGAAAATGATTGGAAAAGTAATCTCATTGGAAGAAAAACTTGAAATAATAAAGAAAATGAACAAGGTGAGTCCAGAGCAAAGATAAGACAATTCACAAAAATGGGTAAATCAACTATAAGAGCAATTTTAAGCAAAGCTGCTGAATACAAAGTATTATAATGATTGAATTAGAGAGACTTCTTTGTACACAGATCGAAGATTGTAACCAAAAACGGATCCTGCTAAGAACTGACCTTATTAAATCAAAAGCATTAATTCTCTTTGCAACCTTGAAAGAAAGAGCTATCAATGATGGAGAAGAAGAATTTCATGTTAGTGCTGGGTGGTTTGAGAAATGGTCTACATAATGTTGTAATCACAGGCGAAGCTGCAAGTGCCAATAAGGAGGTGGCAGCAAATAATCCAGAGATTTGAAGAAAATTACATAAGAAGGGGCTATTGTGACCAACAAATATTTAATGTCAATAAAACTGTCTCTTTTTGAAAGCCAATGCCTTCCAAGACTTTTCTGGCTAAATAAGAGAAATCTCAGCCTGGATATAAAGTTGCAGAGTCAAATAAAATTACTGCTAGCAATATGTGGGCCGTTTGGAAGCACATTCTTCCACATTGTGCAAATGATTTTAGAGGCTTTTCAAATGAATCTAAATTAATTAAATCTCATTCTGAGAAACTGAGTGATTCCGACCTGCTAAATTTAGATGCACAGCGGAAAGATCCTGAAGAATATGAAGAAAATCTAATCACTGACAAGCCCAAAGAGATTTCACAGAAACAAATTTAAAATATTTTTCGTGCAACCAAAACTTTTAAGTAGCAATGCTTAGAGACTGGCACTTGTGAAGAGAGAAGCAGGAAAATTTGCAGAAGAGGCATTTGTATGAAAAAAAGAAAACAGAATACCTGCCAGAATAATAAATTTATATTTTGAATATGTTTTATTGTCTTTCAGTTTCATAGTTTTCCTTTAACTAGGCCCTGAGACATACCCTAATTCTTTTATTAAAAAAATCAAGAGTTAAAAAAAAAATTTGAGGAACGAATTATACATTTTCTCATAGGTTATTACATTCGATTGGTGCATTTTTGATTAATGCACCTGTTTTAAAGAACGCATTACGCGTTCTAATCGAGAGATTGCTGTAATAGGTAAAAATAGAATGTATAACATAAACAAACTAAAAAAATCTGCAATAGAGGTTAAAAATAGATATGAAGTTCTTACTCAGACCAGACAGAATGAACATGAAGAATTCAGAAGCACTGAAGAAATATGGGCAGGTATTGAAAACATATACCATGAAACTACAGAAAAAAAAAAAAAAAATACTAGGAATGCATAAAAGAAAAGACAAAAAATAAATATCTTTACACAGAAAACTCAAACTTGAAGAAAGAAAGAAAGAAAATAAATAAAGAAAAAATAATATAAAATAACATCAAGCTGACAAGAGAAATATAAAAAATATATAAAGATATTAAGAAAAATGAGAAAAGATTGAAAACTTACTAAATGAGGCAGAAATTAGAGCTAATAGAGGTGATACTAAAGCATTATTATTATTACGGGTATCTCCATGGAGTCAGTAGACTCATCGCGGGAGACCCAAACTAGCAAAACAATATCTGTCATATCTTTTCTTGAATTCATTTACAGATGAAGAGCTCACAACAAAGTCAGGCAATGAATTCCACTCATTCACCACCCTCCAGGCAAAAAACCTTGTTCTGACACCTTTGTTAACCACACTCTTCTTTAATTTCCAGAGATGACCTCTTGTTCTTCCATCACTATCACACAGCTGAAACATTTCCCCTGCATCAATCCTATAAAAACCTTTTAGTAATTTGAATGTTTCTATCATATCCCCTCTTCTTCGCCTATCAACCAACCTCTGCAATCCACAAGCTCTCAATCTATCAATGTAGGGAGCATTTTTTATATCACTCACCAACTTGGTCACTCTTCTCTGAACCCTCTCCACAGCCTCCTCATCTCCAAGGAATCCAGGTGACCAGACCTGAGCACAGTAATCCAAATGTGGAAGTATCAATGCTTTATAAAGGGGAATAATAACCTCCTTATCTCTGGATGTCAGTGTGTTCCTCAACAACCAAGTAATCCTATGTGCAATCTTGGACACCTTAGCAATGTGTCCTCTGAACTTCATCTCCCTATCTACCAATACCCCTAAGTCCCTAGCCTCATCAATCTCTTGGAGTACCTTTCCATCGATGTAGTACACGGCTGGTAATCTTTTAATCCCAAAATGCATGACTTTACACTTTTCCACATTGAACTGACATCCATTTTCTTTTGCCCATTTTACCAGCTTATTTAAATCCTCCTGCAAACTTTCAACATCAGCTTGATTTTTTATTGCACTACACAACTTTGCATCATCAGCAAACAACTGAATATCTCCCTTTAAGCCGTTTCCTATATCATTTATATACAAATTAAACAACATTGGCCCAAGCACAGAGCCCTGAGGCACACCACTGGTCACCTGCCTCATTCTGGACTCGGCTCCTCCATACACCACCTTATGGTATCTCTCCCTGAGCCATTCTCCTATCCATATCACCAATTTAATATCCATTCCCATCTGCTCCAATTTGCGTAACAGTGTTCTATGGGGTATCCTGTCAAAAGCCTTAGCAAAATCCAGAAGTACCACTGTGTAGCCAGTTCCTTTGTCCAACTCTGATGTTATTCTATTATGAATAGTTAATAGTTTGCTAAGGC
The DNA here is from genome assembly GCF_054136105.1 of Typopeltis vanoorti. Taxonomy (NCBI): domain Eukaryota; kingdom Metazoa; phylum Arthropoda; class Arachnida; order Uropygi; family Thelyphonidae; genus Typopeltis; species Typopeltis vanoorti. Next base: position 59,333,654 of record NC_143552.1, on the reverse strand, counting down.
AGGATCTACCTTTAACAAAACCATGTTGGCCTCTATACAGTATCATATCCTGATCCACCCATTCTTGAATTTTGTCTTTAACCAACTTTTCCAATACTTTTACCACTACTCCTGAGATGGTGATTGGTCTGTAATTCAATACCGCAGTTTTAGAGCCACCCTTATGCAAAGGAACCACTTTGCCTAACTTCCACTCCCTAGAGACCATACCAGAGTTGAAACTTAAATTAAATATCCAGGTAAGAGGGGTTGACAATTCATTTGCACATTCACGCAACACCTGAGCTGATATTCCATCTAAGCCTACCGCAGTGTTTGCATTTAAGTTTTGCAATATATATTTAATACTTCTGATTCTTTAGCTTCAATTCTCACATTAGGTATTGCTATAGGTATAGAGATATCCTCACTTGGGTGATAGACTTTTGAGAAGTGATCACTCAGTAACTCGACTATTACATCTGATTTTGTCACCTCAATACCATCAGCACCCACTAAGGTTATCCTTCCGAAGTCATTCTTCCTCTTACTTGCCACATAGCGGAAGAACTCTTTGGAATTACCCTTGATCTCTTTGGCTAAGGTCTTCTCATAATCTGATTTAGCTTTTCTTACTATGCTGGTAACCTTCCTAGCTTGAGCCTTGTACTGCTCATGGGTGTTCTGATCGCCCTTCTCCTTGTAAATTCTCCATAACATTTTCTTTTTTTGCAGTTCAAGCTTGATACTACTGCTCATCCATCTAATGCCTGCCTTGTTTGACCTCCTGACCATGGGGACACAATCTGATATTGCTTTCCTCAGATACCCGCTGATTTTATCCCAAGCACTGCTAACATCTTTCCCTTGCAATATGTTCTGCCATGGGATGGCTGCAAGCTCACTCCGAAGCTTGTTATAATTGCCTAACCTGTAGTTCCGTACAGATTTTGCAACCTCCCAAGTCAATACCACATGATCGCTTTCACCAACTGGAGGTAACGAGGACACCTTACTTATGCATATAACCTCTGAACCAATAACCAGGTCCAACACTCTCACACCACGTGTCCCTTCAGTTACGTGCTGTTTCAAGTAATTATCTCGTAGAAGATGTATGAACTCCATTTCCTTTTTGCTACGTGATATTTCCTCCTTCCAATTGATATCACCATAATTAAAATCCACATATAATAATATTATGAAAACAATGACAGGTAAGAAGAAGAAGAAAAAGAGGAGATATTAAAGACAAACAAGGAAATAAAAATAATAAAAATAAATAGAAAGATGGATAGAATATTTCAAAGAATAATGAATAGCAAAATCCTAAAAAAAAAAATTCAAATACCAGAAACAAAAGAAAAAATATTAAAAATATACACAAAGGAAATAAAAAAAAAAAAAAAAGTGAAATAAAAAAAAAGCACTAAGAGAAAGCAAAAATAGAAAAGCAGCTGGTATATACCAAATGAATTATTAAAAACAGATATATATAAATTTAGCAATGAATACACTCCATCTATTTCTTAATCAAATATTAATGCAGGAAGAATGATTAGATTAATGGAATATTTGGTTATTGATCAAAATACCAAAAAAGAAGATTATTTAACTAATTGCAATAATTAAAATGGAATATTACTACACACAACAACTAAAATACTAACAAGAATAACATTAGAAAGAATATAAACAGAAATAGACCAAAAGATAAGAGAAACACACAAGCATGATTTAGAGAGAAATAGCAACACTAAGAATAATTATAGAAAGTCACTAGAACGGCAGTCAAATCTTTATATCACCTTTGTTGATTTTGAAAATACTTTTGACAGCATTGACAGAGAACCAGTATGGAAATAATGTTATATTATGGTATACCATGTAAAATTATCAACATAGTTAAAAAATTATGAAAAATATGAAATACAAATCATACACAATGCAGAACTTTCAGAAATGTTTGAAATTAAACCAGAAGTTAGACAGGGTTACATTCTCTTCTCAACAATATTTCTTATTGTTGTAGATTGAGTTATGAGAAATGCCATGAAAAACACAAAAGGAATACAGTGGAATTTAACAGAACAGCCATATGACCTGGATTTTGCAGATGATATATGTTTATTGGCACATATGCAACACCATATGAAGACTAAAACTCAACAAAGAAGCTGTGACTGCTTGATTAAGAATAAACAAAATGAAAAGAAAAAGAATGAAAATAAATAATAAACAAAAAGAAGACATAGTACTGAATGGCTAAATTTTAGAAACAGTGGAGAACTTTAATTACCTAGGATCATTAATAAATAAACAAAGAGGAGCAGAGGAAGATATAAAATCAAAGATACAGAGAGAGCACAGATAATTTTTAAGCTGTTAGGGAAATGGAAATCAAAACAAATAGGTTGAAAAAACAGTATCAGGTTATATCAAATCAGTTTCACTCTATGCACCAGAAACATGGTCAACTACAAAACTTTGTAAATAAATGTTTAAGAAGAATTCTACAAATAAAACAGCCAGAAAAGATATCTAATAAAGAATTATGGCAAAAACCTAAACAAAAATCAATAATGTACGACATCAATCAGAGAAAATGGAGATGAGTAGGAAATATCCTAAGAAAACTTAAAAAAGACAAAGTCAAAGAAGCATTAGGATGGAATTCGCAAGGAAGAGGAAAAGAAGCAGAACAAAGATGAGCTGGCAGAGAGGAATAAAAGAAGACCTCAGAAAGATCATAGGACCTTGAACATGAATTAATATTCATGGTCGAGGCCCTATGCTCCTAATGAAGTGAAGAGGAATGAATAAGTAAGTACATGTCAGATCCTAATGGGCAGCTCATTTAATAAGGAAAAAATTGTTAAGCATTACTTCATCATCCAAAGTGAATAGATTCAATGGACTGCTTACCCACAATGTAGGAAATTAATATTACTTTGTTCAGTAATATTAATATCAACAATCTTAACTGATGTTAAGTATAATAAAAGCTTTATTAAATCCATTTTAATATGTTTTTATTAAACTTTGATATGATGTTAGCTGTGTTAAGACCGTGCTGCTCTATTACAATGATACCATATCTGCATTTGTTAATCATTCTGACATGTATGTATGCTACTTATTCATGACATGCTCAGTGAAAATTCTAATAATCAAAACTATTTTATTTAAGTAATCCAATATTTTATTATATATTCATGCCCAACACTGCTGAGCTAACTACAACAAATATTTTTGAAGTGCATCTTGCAAAATGTGTACACATCTTTGAACTCAGTTTCCTATATCAGTCCTACATACATAAGTCATTCTAGGAATCTAGATGAATGGATTATTGAAATTTAGTATATGGCATCTATAAAGAAATTCCTCATGCCATTGCATGTTTTATTTTCAACCTAATGGAGGCAAAATGCACCTAAAATATATACTGCAGGAACTCTACTATGGGATTTAGGATCTAATACCAGAATATGTCCACTGTGATTCATTTCTGGTTTTAAGTAGATCATATTTATACACAAAAATTATTTAAATTGTTATTAAAACTTAACTGCTAATAATAACTGCACCTTCATAGTGCAATTGAAAGAAAAATGGAACATTGTGCCCTTGACTGGAAAAGACCCAAGTTTGATTCTCATTATGAAAAGAGGAATCTTTATATAGACTTTTTCAACTGACAGTGAGTCAACCGATCTCATATGGAGATTGCAGGGCCCCCCCCCACCCAGGATTTTTCATTCCACATACAGGCAAATCAGCCTGGGAAACATGAAATTTACAGACCAAAAATGCTATTGATTGTGGGCAATAGATAACGTGTGTATGTGTTGATGGTAACAGTGTTACTGCGTGTAGTTGGAGAATTAAGTAAGGAGACAGTGACTTGTAAGTAGTGGAATAGTGTGCCCCCCCAGCAATGACACTTCCAAGGAGTCCAAGGACTCCTTGGAAGTATCATGTAATAGTAATAATAGTGAACTAGCTAGATATAATTTAATGAATTTTTACATTTGGGATTCCATTGAAATATGTTGGCTGTTGCCATTTTAGATTTTGATCAGACTATTAGGAAAAATAAAATTACATGAGCATACACACAAACAAGCTAAAAGCATCTGTGTGTCATAAAACTACACTTTTGACATACCCAATGCATTTTCACAAAGACACTAACAGTCATTAGAGTTCTGTAACAATCAACAATTCAACTCTGAGAAATTGCACTATATAAAAACAATTAAAAGAGTTTCTGAGAGCAATGTGTATTTAGTTGAATGCATTTGATGCAGTGCAGTAATTCAGTTTTAACCACTAATAAGTGCCAGAATAACATCATCCCTTTCTACTGAGTCCAAAGGCTCATCACGGTAGACATCTTTTATCATTATCATCATTATTATGCTATGTCTATTACATCTTTCAATAAACCCATTCATGGATAAAGCATTTACAATCACCTCTACTAAGAGACCTTTACTCATTCACAATACTCAAAAATTCTAGTCCTCCCAATCACTACATGACTTCTGCTCTCTCTCTCTCTCTCTCTCTTGTCATGTACCAAAAAGTCCTCTGTCTATTCAATAAAATTCCTTTGGTAACTTCCATGCTTCTATCAAATCCCCTCTTTTCTGCCTATCAACTACATTTTTTAAACCAACAAACCTTTAAGCTATCCTTACTGATGCATTCCACATATCTCATGCTATCATGGTGATGCACTTCTGAATCCTCTCTACGTTTTCATTCTCAGACACTTCGGCCATCGAATCGTAGCACACCACTTGTATTCGTAATTAAAACCTTTTAAAGAAAAATAAGCACTTTCATATCCTTACTAACCAGTGTGTTCTTTAATATGCAAGTGATATCCTTTGAGCTATTCTTCTGCAGTATATTTCTCAACTACAATTAAGTATCAATCATCATCTCAAATATCTATTCTTGTCAACTCTTGCAGCAGTCAATTCCATCAATGCAATGCAGTGCACAGCATGCAATCTTTCTCCCCCTCCCCGAGATGCATAACACTTTAACTTGCAACCATTATCTTTCTCATACTATCAGGCAAAATCTCTACATCAGTGTTATTAATCCTCTCCAGTTTTGCATCATCAACAAAAACAACTAGACATTCAACTTCAAATCATTCCTTATATCATTAATGTACAAATTAAGTAGCAGCAAAAGCTACTTAATTTGTACATTAATGATACAGAGAATTATACACTTCAATTAACAAGCCTCTTACCCAGTGACCAGGTTCATATCATCCCCATTTGCTCCAATTTATGTAATAGCTCTGTGTATGTAGTATCCTATTAACTGCTTTTGCAAAGTAGCTATTCTCTTTAGCCAACAAACTGTCACTTGATTAAAAAAATAAATAAATTATTAAGGCAACAATATCTATCCTTCATAGAGCCACGCTGTACCCACAGAATATCATATTCCTATATTCGCCCATTCCTGAATTCTGCCTTTAACTCTTCCAGTACTGTATAGTTTTTTCACTTGGTTATAAATTAAAGTAAACTTGACAAGAAATTATATTCTTGTTTAATTTTTTATTCAAGTGTAAGTAAAAAAAGTCTGCATGTACCTCACATGCACGACTAGGCTACTTGCATATTAAGGGTTTTGACTTCACATTATTTGCCTTAGTAACCAATAATGCAAAATACACTTCCTTCTGAATGTGCATAATGCTGTGCATTAAGGGGAGGGTTACCATCCAGACCAGTTTCATCCTTTATTGACAGTGAGAACCAAGCTAAGAAGAGATATGAAGGTTACTATTAACTGTTCTGGCTTGATGGATAAAGGACCATGAGTCCAATAAATCAATCTCTGTTGAATTTGCATGAAATTGCTGGATTAAGAATAATAACTGAGCACTTTACCTGTTCAGTACATTTTTTTTTTTGAGATCTTTGTCATGAGATATCTGTTTGATGCAGTCTACTGTAAGATGATAGACCATAATGAATTTGGGATATTATCAAGCCTTAGGCTCACCCATTTTGGGCTTCCGGCAGGGTTTAAAAAAGCTTACCTATTCAGTATGATTTTGGAATGTTTGTATTTTTCAGGGTAATACTCACTGTAGTCTACTACTTGGCAGCTTAATACAGTAAGATGGATGGTAGCATTTGCAAAGGATTTTGCAATCCTTTTGTGTAGTAAAGATTTGATCTCAGGATACTGGCTTTTCAGTGAAGTTGTACATTTCTTATGAACCATGGAATTGAATGCTATTCATAAACATTTGTTTTGATTATCTTATTTTGTTAAGAATTAAATCTGCTTTAACTCCATGAGGGTGAACCATACTTTAGGGCTGGTGTGATTAGTAAGTTCCACGTTTAGCTGGCTATGACAGTTGTATAATGTGTAGAGCTGCTCTATTTCCTATTTGCATTTGAGCAGACACGATCAACACGAGTCATGACGCAAAGTCCTTTATCTTGTTGTACCCAAGTATTTGTCTAGTAATTGCCATGTGGGTGCCAAACAAGGCCACTTTACTCTCTGGGGGGGGGGAACACTTGTCTCTTTGTAAATAGGACTACAGTGCTCTTGTTTGCAATTGACATTAATTTACCATTTTTTGAACCATTGTTCTAGTTCAAAGACTGAGTTTTGTAGTTTTACAGTTGCTAATCTAGATTGCAGGGAGCTACATGATTGTAGTATTATTGGTGTATAGAGCCATTGTGGTGGCAACTGTGCCTAGGCAGTCAGCTATATAGATGGCAGAGAGCAAAGCTGATAGCAAAGAACCCTTGGGGACACCTGGTGTGATTTTGTATTCAAAAGATATGATTCCCTGCAGCTTAACAGCAAGGGCTTAGCAAGTCTGACCAGTCACAGTGAGAATTTGGCTTTTAAGAGTTTGAAAATAAGCCCATTGTGTAATATTTTTGTTGAATGCTTTGGCAAATCCAGGAAGATCACCCCTGCTGCTTCCAACTGAACCCTATGATATTTTCCATAACTCTAAGAACATGTTTAATATACTAATGGTATGAACTCTGATGATATTGTTCATTACTGACGAGATTTAATTTTTGGTGGCTTTCTGCAGTCTTATTCTCTAAACAATTTTTTCTAGGTAGGAAAGCAGGCTGATTGGGTAATAGTTTTGGGAAAGGTGTGCTACTTTTCCTGGAGATACCAAAGTTAACTGTTAACTATTCTGGCACAAGAGTTTCATTGGAGCTATGGTCCTGCCCTCCCATTCCCCAGTATGCATCAAGAGCTTATTCTTGGTGCATACTAGGTTTTTGCCTGCTACTGTGAAGAGATCGGGCTTGGCATGATGGTGGCCTTGCCTGTGACTGTACAGAGCTAAGGTTCAGCTCAGCGTTTTGGAAGGAGCTAAGAGAATACTTGTTGAAACTTTTTTCACTCAGTTATAAATTAAAGATGCCAAAAAATTATATTCTTGGTTTCATCCTTTATCCAAGTGCGAGCAAAAGTTTGCACATGAACATAGATGAACTGATGACTTTACATCAGTTGCCTTAGTAACTCATAATACAATGCATATATCCTTAAGGACATGTATAATGCTATGCAAAACAAGGACATGAGACGGGCCATTACCCAGACTGGTTTTGAGCTTTATTAAGGTCAAAAAGTAAAGGGGTGCACATCATAGGCCTAGAGTAGTTAGTATAGCGGTGCAAGAGAGCCTGACAGTATCATGAGAAAGAAAAGACGGATAAATAAGATTAAGATCTTATTAAGATGTGATCTCTATTAGGTTTTGGAATAAGGATGATATGGTTTTGTACAAATTCACTTGGTATGTGTCCTGACGAGATAAAATAATTAAACAGTATAAAACTAGAATGGGAAGAATAAAATCCCAGGCCTTGCAGTAAAGTTCTATCCCTACATCATCAGGTCCTGGGGATTTTCGTGTCTGGAATTCTTTACAAGCTGTGGTAACTTCAGATGCTGTAATGGGGCTGTCGAGCCCATCTTGGATATGAACAGGAAAGCAATTAATATTCCAAGAGTTATGATTTCCCACAGTACAATTATCTTCAAAGAGATTACTGTAGTGTTTTTGAAAGGAATCAAGGATGACCTGAGTGGCGGACATGTCTTTACCATCAACACAGATTTGAGTGATAGTCCTTTCTTCATGGAATTTAATGAACTGTCTACTGAAGAATGCAGATGAAGGGCTATCTGCTAAGTGCTGCTGTATTCTTATTTTAAAATTTCTTTCTTCTACCTGTTTCTGCCTTTCCACTTCTATCTCTATGTTAATGTTTCTAATGATGTTGCTACATTCTACACCATTACATTGGTTTGTTATGAACCCACTTCTCTCTTTGTACAGGTCTTTCAACTTTTTTGTTTTGAGGAAAGTCTGTTCCTTTCCCCATTCCATCACATTCTGTTTTACTGCTTGTTTGAATTTTAACCACATATCCCAGTTCCAGGTAACATTATTCCAATTTGAACAGAGGGTGTAGAATTTCATTTAAAAGATCAATGGAAATTTTAGTGGAAGTCTCCATGGCCCAGAACTGATCTCTACTCGTTACAAGCAACAGAATTTAAGTAGAACTGGATTTTAATCTGCCATATTGATGTCAAGATATTTTATCTGAATTATCCTATTCAGATAAAATATCTTGTATCCCTGAAGCAAGGGATACCTGAAAATATTCAGGTATCCCTTGCTTAATGCGGATTTGATTAACACGCTGAAATTAACTGCAGCAATCCCTTGATATACGGCAAGAGTTTTGATTAATGTGTCTTTATCCCTGCGGAGGATAAAGACATCTGACAGATGCATACAAAATGTTTAATATAAATATTCTTACACAATTCAGTGTGTAGCGTGGAGGTGACGAGTAGCTGTGCATTCATATGTTACGAGTGATATTCCGCAGTGTTTTTGCTGTCAGTTTGGTTTAACACATGTTATGGAAAGGTTTGTGATATCTGACAGCAAATTGTATCTGAGAGACATCGCGACCTCCGATGTCACTATAGTATGGTTTTTTTTTTTTTTTTTTTTTTTAATTCTTTGTTCAATAATTTCTAGATTGTAACTGAAAATAAATAAACCATCACGTATTACTGAAATAGAGAGCTAAAGGCTTATTTATCATATATGTCCTCTAGGAGATGTGCTTTACATTATGGAAAATACTAAGGAAAGTGATCTGGAGCTTACTCCACCTTTACTACAAGTTTCCCATAAGGTTGCTTATGCTTGCATCTGCCAAAACTTTTAGTTTTTATATATTCGGCACAAAACTCTTGTAGTTTCTATATTCGGCTATGAAATAATGTTGGATTCAATATTAACTTAATTTGTATCATCATGTATTATATTTGCAGTTTTTTCTTTATGTTTCATTGCTTGTTTGCCGAGGTCTGGAGAATCATTTTGCTTGTTTGCCGAGGTCTGGAGAATCATTTTGCTTGTTATCATAGAATTTATGCTGATAAGAAAAAAACTAAAACTGTTCAAATGACTCTTGATAACTTCTTTTGATAAAAAAATTGCAGTAAATAATGTAGGTACAAGTATTTACTAAACGTTTACTTTGCATTCAATTTTTATCTTTCCTAAAAGAGCATCATATAAAATGAATTATTAATACACTAATTGATCATGGACGAATTGTAATTTTTACCATTGATTATTAGATTTGATTAAAGCGATTTGGATATATGCGGTAACACTGAGGTATTAATTAACCGCATTAATCGAGAGATACCTGTATATAAAGGAAGAAGAGATATATATTTAATCAAGATGGGTACCAATAGCATGATTCATGTATGTGTAAGCCTGGAGATTAGGACTGTGAATCTTCTATATATCTACTAGTTGAGCATTACTGAGGTTTTATTAGTGGGAGCCAGACCCAGAAGTGATACTAAGGTTAATGTAGAAGTCATATTTCCATATACAAGTAGTCAAAGGGTGTCACAACTTATTACTAAAATACTCTGGATTAAAGATATATGTTGAAAGTTTTTTTCATTTGGTTATGCTATAAATTAAAGATGTCACGAAATTATATTCTTGGTTTTTGCAAACTTAGTAACTTCACAACTGAGCTACTTGTATATAGAGGCTGATGACGTCACATCAATTGCCTTAGTATCCCATAACATAATGTACATATCTTACAGACATGTATAATGGTAAGCATTATGGGAAAGGCAACTACCCAGACTGGTTTCAGAAGTCATATTTGAGGTCTCATCAAATATGACTTATGCATTACATCAACCTTGGTATAACTTCTGAGCTTGGCTCCCATTGATGAGACCTTAATAAAGTTGAAACCATTCTGTGTAATGGCCCTTCCCATAATGCATAACATTATATATATGTCCTTAAGGATATGCGCATTGAATTATGAGATACTAAGGCAATTGATGTGACGTCATCAGTCTGTATCTACAAGTAGCCAGTTGTGAAGTTACTTCATGTGCTAACTTTGCTTGCTTACATTTGGATAAAGGATGAAACCAAGAATATAATTTCTTGGAATCTTAAATTATACCATACAATACTAACTCCATTTCCTTTCTTTCTCTCTCTGCCTCTGTCTGGAAATGAATCATATTCCTAGATGAGTCTTTGACTCCATGGGGGTCTTAGGATAATAATAATTCCCCCCTCCCTCCAAAGTGCATGTTATTACCAAAGCAGTCATCCAATGTGTCTTCTACAGACTGGCTAACATACAATTTTTTTCCCATATAGAGAATCATAACAGAATCACACACATCCAGTAATACCTCAAGTTAGGAAGTAATGTGTTCTATGCTATTGCAACATAACTCAAAATCTGTGTAACTCAGGAGATTATATTTTTGAGCTGAATGGAAATGAAACAACAACAAAAATTTTAGAAAGCAAATATTTATTTGAGCCATAGACACATTAAAAATAAAAAAATATGTCTTAATGTAGTGATATGAAATTACATCAAGTTAAGAGCAGAAAGGAGTAAATAAAGAACAAAAGAAGGAAGTAATAAATTAAACTAGCACTAGACGCACCTTAACTCATCTTCACTACATATCTAACACAGACATTAGAACATTGTTAGTAATAAAGGCATACATATATATGCAGCATCATCTCTCTCCATGAATTTCTTCATAATGTATGTGACTCCTTTATTGATTTGAAATTTGCATACTCTTTCCTCATTGGAAATAAACCAGTTTCATTTTCAAACTGTAAGGTTTCCCAATGAAGGCAGAACTGGCATGCACCAGCCAAAATGAAAATTAATAAATTAATGCAAAATCTATATGTGGTGCTTGCATTGAGGTATTAGTGAGTATAAACATATAGATTTTCTTTTTCTACAAGTGGGCCATTTTTATTAGCAAAACAATTAAAAATAATAATTCATCTCTGGTTTGATGGAATTTAATAAAACCTAGTACTTAGGATCACTATTAAATTTGGTGGGTCCTTTCAATTGAACTATTTTAATTGAAATATAAGGCAAAAAACATGTCTATAGTATGTATGGCAAAAATTGTTCTAGATTCAATTTGGGTGATAAAGTATGGTGCCAGAACGATATTATAAATTATATTAAAAAAAGCACCTTTTTATGGTTGTCTGTGATCATTCCGAACATTTTTTTTTATTCTGCGAGAATTATTTTTTTATTTTCGATTAGCAATCAAAGAGATAATGAAATGCCATTCTAAAATTCTTCCTCCCTCCCCTCACCCTTAATTTTAGCATATTATTACGTGACACCTCCAAGGACTCATTGACAGAAGGCATTACAACTCTCTGTCTCCACTATTTAATATTTGGTATTTAATCAGAGATTTCTTAGGATGCATACAAGACCACTGTAATTTTGTTCATTAGAGATATGCAAGAGTCACAAGAAGCATTCCGATGTTTTGATCGTAACTAAATATTTGATGTATAATTACCATATTTTTTGCCTTATAAGACACACCATTGCATTGAACACATCACATTTTTAATGTCGAATTTTTGTGGAAAAAATATTCTTTTCTATATAAGGTGCACAAATTATGTATCAAATTTTTCATGTAAATATTAATTTTTTGTTCTAAATTTTAATACGTGTATTACCTGTTTATTAGATAAAAAAACAATTATTCTTTAAAAAATCATCATATCATTAAAAATCTAATATATATATATACAGGTATCCCTTGTTTAACATGATTAATTAATCCCTTGATGTTACTGCATATATCAAAATCACGTTAATCAAATATAATAATCAATGGAAAAATTACAATTCGTCCATGATCAATTGTTGTATTAATAATTCGTTTTATATGGTACTCTTTAGGAAAAATAAAAAATGAATGCAAAGTAAATGTTTAATAAATGTTTGTACCTATATTAGTTATGCAATTTTTTTTATCAAAAAAAAAGTTATCAAGAGTCGTTTGAACAGTTTTAGTTATTTCCTATCAGCATAAGTTCTACAATAATAAGCAAATGACTCTAGACCTCGGCAAACAAGCAGTCTTTGATTAACATCTGGATCCATATCCATTACTTGCTGCTTAAGCGATTCTAAACTGTGAAATATTTCATCCAGTTCTTTAATTGTTATCTCCTTTGGAACCTCATCTTCACATTCCATTTGTTCGTTGTCTTTATAAGCGAGTTGTTGTTGTTCAATTTCAAGATCGTTGTCACTGAAATCTTTTGAATTTGAATCCAATAATTCTTTAACATCTTCTGCATCAACACAATCAAAAACAAGGTCTTCACCAATGGCAACAATTTCTTCAACCACGTTGTTCACAGGATTTTGAAAACCACCTAAGTCATTAGCGCATTCTGGCAAAAGATTTTTCCAAACAGTTATCATGCAGCTAGAAGACACTTGCTCCTACGAGCATGAATGTTTTCAATTGTGTGTTTAATGTCAAAATTTTTCCAAAGTTCTTGGAGCGTAATCGCATTTCCTCCCATTGTTTCTACTGCCTTTGAGAAAGTCTATTTAAGAAAATAGGCTTTGAAAGTTGCAGTGACGCCCATGTCTATGGGTTGTAGCAATGATGTCATATTTGGTGGAATTTTGCTAAATTTAAAGGCACGTTAATTAAAACTCTTGCCTGTATATAAAAGGGTTTGTGGCAATTAATTTCGGTGCGTTAATCAAAATCTCACGTTAAGCAAGGAATACCTATATACAGGGTGTTCGGGATAAATTTGACAGTTTCGTAAGGAAAAAGAAAATCTTCTTTGTATCTATTAAATTTAATGAATTGACAAAAAAACATTACAGGCAGAGTTAATTACAATACTATCAACAAGATTTACTCAAAATAACCACCATTAGCATCGATCACAGCTTCAATTCTGCTTCGGAACCTCGAACAAGCTGATGCTACAGTCTCCCTGGGAAGGGCCGCAAAAACTGTTTTAATTTTATCCATTAACTGGGCTTTTGTATTACTGGAAGTGCGATTGGTGTCTTTTTCAACTGCGCCCCATACAAAATAATCCATGGGGTTAAGGTCTGGGGAGTTTGGAGGCCAAACATTTGGACTGGTGAAGTCGTAGAAATTTTCAGACAACCATTTTTGACTTTTCCCAGAGGTGTGGCAAGGGGCCGAATCCTGCTGCCATACATACGGCCTACCATTGGCTACCCTTGTTATCCAGGGCTTGACTACAGTTAGCAACTCCACGAACAAAGCCCGAATTCCAATGCCAGGGTTCTTCAACACCTGTTCCTGCAGATTTGCGAGGAATTCTGCTGTACGAACGCAATCAGATCATCTGCTAGGGATCTTTCTTCTTGCTACATCCTCGTAGTCACCATTGCAAGTCTCTAGTTCATGCCTGATTGTTTTTACTGTATTCAGGGAGCATTGGGCAGCAGTCGTAATATCCTTATTTTGATGGCGGGCACGAATCATCATGATACAAGTTATTCTCTTCCATGATTCAGGTGAGTTCCAGCTATCCATCCTTTCTGACATCTTGTATATGAATGAAGAAGGGTCCAAACTTTTAAATGAAGAGAAGTGTGTGTTAATACATGTAACTTACGGAAAAATATAATTAATTATAAATATGTCAAATTTATCCCGAACACCCTGTATATAATATGAGGGATGTCCAGAAAGTAAGTTCCAATGGGCTGTCAGAGAAACAAAATATACTTACAAAAAAAAACTTTATTGGAAATTAAAGTAGACATCTTTCACTACTTTTCTACATAATTTTCGCCATTGGTTCAGGCACTTATCATAACGGGGCACTAAGAATTGTGTACCTTTGTCATTGAAGGTTGCAACCTGTGATGCAAACCGCATATTGACATACCTATATATGTCTCACCGTTATTATTATTATTATTATTATTATTATTAATAAACAAGACCTCATGGAGTCAAAGACTCATCTAGGAGGTCCTTTTATCTCACACACATCTCATCATACTGGGTCTTAAACACACTCAAACTCCTTGCAGACACCACACTCTCAGGCAAGGCATTCCAATCATTCACAACTCTGCACAAAAAAAAACCTGCCTCTCACTCCCCTACTCACACCCTCTTTATACAGTTTCCAGGGATGACCTCTGGTTCTCCCCTGATCTCCCACTATTCGCTGTAGAACTTCTCCACCATTGATCCTATAGCAACCCCTTACCAACTTGTAGGTCTCTATCATATCTCCCCTCTTCCTTCTCTCCACTAGTCTCTGCAAATTACATCTTTTCAATCTTTCCTCATACTCGACATTCCAGAGGTCAGAAACTATCTTAGTCAGTCTCCTTTGGACCCTTTCCAACATCTCTTCATCCTTCTGAAAACCAGGTGACCAAATCTGGGCACAATAGTCCATGTGTGGCCTAATCAAAGCCTTATATAATGGAACAAGAATCTCCCTACTTCTACACGTCAGTGTCCTCCTCATCATTCCCAGAAGTCTTTGTGTTGTCTTCACAATTTTGGCGATGTGACCCCTAAATTTTAGATCCTTATCCACTATCACTCCCAGATCTCTTATTTCCTCTACTTCCAACAATATATTCTCACCAAGCATAAATTCTGCATCCCATCTTTGTTTTCCAAATTTTAAAACCTTACATTTTGCAACATTGAACTCATATCCCCATTTGCTTGCCCAATCACTCAATTTATTCAAGTCTTCTTGCAAGGCCACAACATCTTCACTACTCTTTATGGTTCGTCCCAACTTTGCATCATCTGCAAACAACTGAATATCTCCATCCAAATCTTCGCCAATATCATTAATATACAAGTTAAATAGTAATGGCCCTAAAACAGATCCCTGAGGCACTCCACTAGTGACTTTCCTTTTCCTGGATATTGCACCCCCATACACAACTTGTTGATACCTATCAGATAGCTAGTCTCCAATCCAATGCACTAATCTAATATCCAACCCCATCTGCTCTAGTTTGACTGTCAACTTATCATGAGGTACTCTATCAAAAGCTTTTGCAAAATCCAAGTATATTACTGTGTATCCTTCTCCTCTGTCCAAGGAAGCAGTCACTTTATTGTAATAAGTAAGTAGATTACTAAAACACGACCTCCCTTTAGCAAATCCATGCTGTCAATCAAAGATTATACCATTGTTGTCAACCCAACTCTGGATCCTAGTTCTCACAAGCTTCTCCAACAACTTAACCACAACACCTGACACACAGATAGGCCTATAGTTTGATGCTTGAGTTCGATCACCTCCTTTATGAAGTGGCACAATCTTGCCCTCCTTCCACTCTTTAGGGACTTGACCAAGTGCAAGACTCGTATTAAAAAAATATCTCAAGGCAGGTGTCAACTCTCTGGCACATTCCTTCAGAATACGCGGTGATATATTATCAAGTCCCACAGCCTTATTTACATCTAGTTTACTCAACTCCCCAAACACCTCTTGCTCACTTACAGTCAGTCTCTCCTCCCCATCA
Organism: Typopeltis vanoorti; assembly: GCF_054136105.1. Classification (NCBI taxonomy): domain Eukaryota; kingdom Metazoa; phylum Arthropoda; class Arachnida; order Uropygi; family Thelyphonidae; genus Typopeltis; species Typopeltis vanoorti. Next base: position 59,317,683 of record NC_143552.1, on the reverse strand, counting down.
TCAACTGCTCTTAATCTCTCCATGAAGTCACATTCACAAGATTGAAAGATATTTATGAACTGCTCATTAAGTATCTCCACCACACATTCTGCAACAGCTGTCTTTATACCATTTCCTCCAATCAATGTCATCCTTCCATAATCATTCTTTCTTTTGCTGGCTACATATCGAAAGAACTCCCTAGGATTCTTTTTAGCTTCATTAGCTAACTGCTGTTCATACCTCTCTTTAGCTACTCTCACCAACCAAGTCACTCTCCTTGCCTGGTCTTTGTAGAACTCATGAAATTGGTTACTTCCACTTCTCTTATGCTGCCTCCACAATGCCCTTTTTCTCTGTATTGCATGCTTAATCTCTTTATTCATCCATCTCACACCTAACTTATTTAACCTTCTCACCCGTGGTATACATTTAGACATTGCATCCACTAAATATTTTTTGAAAATCCCCCAAGCTGCATTGATCTCTTTTTCAGCTAACTCCTCATTCCATGCTACACCTGCAAGCTGTCTCCTGAGCTCTTCATAATCACCCCCCTTGTAGTTCCACATATACCCTTTTTTCACAGGGGTCCTTGCACTGCTGGCAACCACCCAAGTAATCACCTCATGGTCACTTTCACCAATTGGTGGATGATTTGATACCTCATTGATAATTACATCCTCCGATGAGATGACCAAATCCAAGACCCTTAATCCTCTTGTGCCCTCTGTTACATACTGTCTGAGGTCGTTATCCCTCAAAAACTCAAGAAACTCATTTTCTTTACTTCCAGTTGCTATCTCTTCATTCCAGTCTATATTGCCATAATTAAAATCACCCATAATGATCACCCTTTTCTTATTTGCTTTGACTATACATTTCACTATCACCACCATCCACATTACCAGGTCTATAACAACATCCCACCAAGTATTTGATTCTATTCACCTCTATCTCGCACCATACTGCCTCAAAACCACTGGCCCCATTTCCCTCTTGCATCTCTACCTTGTATGGACATAACTCTTTCTCTATCATCAATAGCACTCCCCCTCCCTTTTTACCTCTTCTATCCTCACGAAACACATCATACCTTTCCATCTCTATTCCTGTCAGGATGTCATCCTCATCTAACCATGTCTCACTTATTCCGACAATCTCTGGGTGCACAGATGCAATTAGTGCAACCATTTTATCCGCCTTGTTTCTTATACTTCTAGCATTGGTATACAAACACAACAACTCATTTCTGGATCTACAGCTAGTTCCACTGATACCACTCACTCGATGTGATCTCTCCATGCTGGACTGGGGCCATTTCCCTTCCTGCTTCTTCATTTTAGAACCCTTTGCAATTCCATCTGTTTCCTTTTGATCCCTGATCATCCCATTACTTTCCTGCCTACACATTCTCTCACCTCCTCTTGGAGCATCCACCTTTCTCACGCTGTGTATCCCTGTCCACCCTGAGCCTCCCCATTTCCCTGCTCCTCTTGCACACCCATTCTCTCATTATCTATACTCATACCACTCACTTCCACATTCATTTCCACTCCTTCAATCTCTCCTGTCTTACTCTCCTGCTCTTCCACATCACTCCCCTCTCGATCTGATTCATTCTCTCTATTCACTTCTCTACCTTTCAGCAGCAGTCTCTCCAAGCGATTCACACCATAACCACTCAAATGCAGTCCATCGCTCCCATACAGCTCACTTCGTCCCTCAAACTCATTCCACACATTAACAAACTGTACTCCCATCTCCTCACACATTTCAGCCAGAATATCATTCATAATCCTTGCTCTCCGCCTCATTTCACCACAATCATACCTAGGCAACACACTGACCACCCTTCCTGTCACACTATTCTCCTTTATCTTTCCAAGCAGTCTCCTGACATTCATTTTGACATGCTCTTTGTTCTCTCTCAAATCATTCGTACCAATTAATACAATTAACTCTTTTGCTCGTTCCCGCCTCATATTCAATGCCTCAATCACTCTACTCATTTTACTGCTTGGAAAACATACCTTGTGCATTTTATCCTCTAGCACACCTTTAATAATGGAGTTGCCATACAACGCCACTCGCTCATCTTTTGTTAACTCTTTCATGCCATCATGATTTATTTTAATAGTTTTGACCTGCATTCTCTTAATTTCATTCCGCATCCATTTCATTTCTTGCTTCATCCAATCCAATTCACCTTCTGAACCTCGCGACACATTCACTCTATCATTAAATCTTTCTAACTTTCTAACTCTCGACCCTCTCTTCTCACTTTCCCTCTCATTCATCCTTCTTTGTTTCCGTACTTTCGGTCCAACATACGTCCAACTTTCACTGTCATTCTTCTCACTTTCACTCTCACATATCTTTCTTTGTTTCCGTACTTTCGGACTAACATGCATCCAACATTCGCTATCATTCTTCTCACTTTTACTGTCATTCATCTTTCTTTGGTTCTGTACTTTCGTTCCAACATGCGTCCAACTTTCGGCATCAATCATTCTTTTTTCGCTATCATTCATTCTTTCGATTTTTTTTACTTGCGATTTCTGCACCACGCCATTTCTACTTTCATTCGTTCTCTCAATTTCGTTTCTTTCCGCCTCACTTTCGTCCCTTTTAACATCCGTTACGGTTGTCAAATCGCTCTTTTTCTTTTTTCCTGATTTTTTAACATTTTTTCGCCTGTCTTTCTCGCCATCTTCTTTCAAACGTGCACTCGCGACACAATCGGTACTAGCACTTTCGGTCATCAACTTCATATTCGCATTCATCAATTCCTCGTTCAGGTCACATTTCGCACACACCCTTCTTCCATCCGCACTAAACATCCACAAATCATTTATGTAATCGAAGGAATACATATAACAGACCTCACACTTAACGAACCTACTGAAATCCAAATTAAAATCATGGAATGACAATGCAGCCGCCATTTTTTTTTTTCTCTGCAGGTTACTAGGTCTAATATTAACGTTTTCGTATTTAGTTTAAGCAAGAAAAAAAAAAACCCACACTAATAATATCGGTAGCGTACAACATTTACAGCCGCTCTTACTTAAACAATTACGCATATATACTTAATTATTCCTAGTAAAACTTATCTGAATCAGGAGCTCTTCAAAGCACGTTCGTAGCGCTTGACCCACTAGCGCCCTCCGTACCTAGAGTTATCATGAAACTGCAGGTACCGAGGAAAGATTTCACATGTTTGAACATGTGAAAGTCGCTTGGAGTGAGGTCAAAATTATATGGGAGATGATGGAATTGTTCCCAGTCGAAGGTGGTGAGAAGTTGTTGTGTTACGCCGGCCATGTGTTCTCTCATTGCGTGATCTCCATAAACCTCAATAATTTGCCGATGAATTTCAGCTGCTTTAACGTTCCTTGCATTCAAGAAACAGATAACTGACCTAATTTTACATGCAGCAGGCGATTAGATTTTCTTAGACATTATAGAAGACGACACCAAGAAGAGTGTGCACTGCGAGAATATCTGAAATTGGCACAACGGCTCGCTAACGAATCAACAAACTCAGAACACATGCACACCATGGGGATCACAGCACTGCAGTAAAAATATTTAAAAACAGAACTTACTTTCTGGACGTCCCTCGTATAAACAAAATAATTTTTAGAAATTTCATTAATCTTGCCAGATCTTTATTCATCTTCATTCTCAAAATTTTCTGAACTTGATTTTTCTTCAGAAACCGAGTCATCGCTATCTTTAAATAATAAGTCATCTTCCACACTGTCAAGAGCATTACTAATGATGCACTTTGAAAAGATTTTATAATAATTTCGGGTTTCACTTCAATTCCATGAACTCTTTACCCATTCGCACACCAGCAATATTGCGGTCTTCTTTCTCCTACATGTTGATGTTTCCACAAATTTGCAGATGGCATCCAATTGACCCAACTTTCCTCATAGATACTTTAAGTTGTTTGTTTATTGTTACATCTAAAGGTTGACACATGGGGGTGAATCTTCCTGGGATTACAGCTATATTTGTGTTCATTTTGTGAAGTTCATTCTTAATAGCTTCAACTTTATGGCATCTAAACTGATCCCATACTAACAAAGCAGGTTTGTGAAGTAAATTGTCAGGATGCTGTTGAGACCACATACCTTCTTTATCCACATGCTCATCCTTTCCTCATCTATCCATTCTTTTGGATGAATACAAATGTAAACTCCTTTGGGAAGTTTTTCTTTGGGCATGATTTTCTTTTATAAATTAAAAAAAGGTGGCAATTTTTGTTCCATCCACACAGCACAATAAAACAACAGGATAGTGGGTTTTTTGGTGACCTAAAGTTTTAAAAATAATATTTTTTTGTTACCTTTGGAGTCAACAGTCTTGTTTGAAAACGAGACTGTTGACTCAGTCTCGTTTTCGAAACATCAAAACTCAGAATCATTTCATCCATATTAGCTATCTGTGAAAGTTCAACTTAATGGAGGAAAGAGTGCTGTAAAATTCCTTTTACAACACTCTTTCCTCCATTTCTGAGCTTTTTCAACTACTTCCAGAATATCCTGTCAGCTTCTTGATATTTTCTATGTTCTTGCGAAAGTCTTCCCATGACTTTTGTTTAGCTAGTTTTACTGTGTTTAGCTTTCTTATATTAGTCTCTATATTCTCTAAGAGCACAAGCTGATTTATTTGCCAGTAATATCTTCATTTTTGTATGAATGAAAATCATTTCTCTTTACAAATCTAATGCACCAAGATGGTGACCCTATAAAATCAATGATATTTCTTTCTGTTGCCAATAATTTTGCTCATTTGAATAATCATTTTTGTAGATTCACAGCAGCCCGATCTTTTTTGAACCATTATCCAAGTTTTTAATTCATTTTCAATTTCTGGTCATTTTACTAATTTTATACTGAGATTGTGTTTTTTAGAATTTGCTTCTATTAATTGCTGCTCTTGTTTCCTTGAAGTTTGTACCATATTTTCTGTAGGCAGAGGCCCAAAGTGCTGCTTTGCTGTCCTATTACTCTTTTTTGTGTACTCAATCATATAGCTATGTCTGTGCTTTGTAGAATCTATGGGTTATAACAAAAATTTTTAATATAATAATGTATTGAATACAGTTTAAATGCATGAACATTAATGACAGTGCAACTATTCAAACTGATCACACATTACTGACAATCGATGATGCACTGTAACTGTGTATACATAAAAAACACATCGGCATATAACACACACAGTAAGATGCACCAGTTTATAAGACACGTCCTAATTTTTAGATAAATTTTAAGTACAAAAAAGCACATCATACAAGGCAAAAAATATAGTAATTTTGAACTTTCTCATAATATTAATATCACAAATCTCAAAAGTTAGTAATTGTATAATTTCTGAATGCATGTAACAATTTTTTGCTAGTAGCATTTAACCCACTGAGCAGTAAATATACCTCACTATGCTTTTATCCCCAAAACAGTATCATCATATAAATATGTATATTACATGCTGATAAAAATTTTACATCAGTTTTTGAGTTTTTGCAGAAAAGTGCAGCACACTCTTAGGAACCTTCCCTTTTTTTTTTTTTTTTTTTTTCATGTACTTATATCCCACAGAAGGCAAGATATGTATTTTTAATTCACTGCTCAAAGGGTTCATATGAGCAGACTTAAAAAGTGAGCACATAATTTTCTGTATTTAAATAAATAATAAAAAATGACATGATTAATTTCTCAATTTTCAAGGTTTATTGAATACTCTAATACTTACATTTTGGAATAAATACTGATGATCCACACATTACTCCACCACAGATCATAACAATACAGAGTAAAATCCGTCGACCTGAATATTTCATTGCCAGTACTGCTAACAGAACACTTGGTATATCAACAGCAGCTAGTATTATAAATCGAACTATCCCATTACTACTTAAACTGGAGGCACTTAAAGAAAGCCCATAAATAACCATGCTGTTGATGATCCTAGAGAGGAAACAGTGATATATATATATATATATATATATATAGCTAAAAAAAAGTTATATGAAACAACTTTTTAAACTTGTGTTCTTAATTACCAGCAATAACACACAGCCAGTCCTTAATTTACAACAGGGTTCCATTCAAGTGATCCCATCATAAGTCGAAAAGGTCATAAGTTGGAAATGCTTTACCTTATTTTTGCTTTCATTCCTAATTCAATAGCTCTTTTTTTTCCCACACAACTAGAAGAATTACTTTTTTGCTTGGTGGCCATTTTCACAAAGAAATAAGCATTTAAAAAAAAATCACAAATGAAAAGATGTTATTGTACAGTAGAAGGATTGGTTCTCAGACTTTATTACCAAGCATCTGAAGTCAAAAATAATATAATATTAATACACCTGCCACATGCAGGGAAAGATCATCACATGCTGTAATTGACATACCATAAATCATGGTATGTGCTTTCATCCATACCAAAACTATGTGGATAGGGGATCTGTTTCAGGGCATTTTAGAACCAATAGTTAAGAGAAATTCTATATTTGGTTGGTATATTTAAACTAACTAATAATAAACATCTCTGTATATATTGGTAGCTTAGCAGCAGAATAAAAAGGACTTAAAGTGAAATCCATTTTACTCCTCCCAATGAACTGTAATAATACTGTAATGATCCAAGCAACATTCTTCCCCAAAGACATACTCTACAACTGCAAGCCAAACAAAGCACAGTAGAAGTTTAATGCAGTACTAAATACAATGTGAATGTGTTAATAGTTTATTGTATTTTACTCATTATTATTTTATTTATACATTTTTATGATGGGATGGCTGCCATAAATCACAGACTGGCTGTGTAGAGAAATCTGTAATAAGAAAAAATAAGTTGACTGTTTAATGGAAATTTCACTGGACATTACAGAAAGATTTATTAATCAAGATTTATTAAAATCAAGAAGCATTTTAAATATATATAAGTGAATTTGAAGAGATAAGCTAGTTAGCAAGGCATTATACTATTATGCAGTGAGTCAAGATAGATTATTTTTTAAATATCAACATACAAAACAGATCACAAAACCTGTAACCAATCAGTGCTACAAATGGGAAGAAGTTTAAGCAAAAGCAGGAATCTGTTGATGTATTTTGTGAACAGCAGAAGATTGTAGTGTTTGTTTAAGATGGTGTGAGGAAGGATCTTCCAAAGAACAGAAGTAGATGGAATGAAAGAGGTTGGTTCGGTAGGATAAAGCTGGCAAATGAATGGATAGGCAAATGAACAACAGCTAATTGTGTTCTCATCTCAGAAGAATACTGGAGAATGTGTTGAACAGCTGCAGACCATTACTCACAGAACATGCTTTAAGAAAGAAACAGAATATTTATGAGAAAGTAAATGGCATGAATCTGTACATGAGAGAGAGGGCTTAAATTAAGTAGCCTGCAATCTTCCGGACAGCATTTTAGTAAGGTTTCAGACACAGCCATATTCTAAGGTTGAGCAGATTTGAGACTTATATGGTACAAGCAGCGTACAGGTGAGAAGAAGTATCTCGAGTAGATGGCAGTTTTTTGAAGGCTAAAGAGGCTGTGAACGCGATGTGATCATGCCTGGAAAGACTAGTGGTGTCAGTTCAAATCTGATCTTGTTTGAAGAGCTGATTATTATCAAAGATAAGGGAAAGTTGTGGGTGCATTTTTGTAGTATTGAAGTTATTCTCCCCCACACCTGAAAAATGATAAGACTGGAGTTTGAGATTTCAGTCATGAAAGATCTTGAAACTTGGAATGATTATGCACCTGTAAGATTTGTCATATAGAGAAGTAGAATGGAGTGTACTTTAGCAGCAAAGCTAATAACAGAATTTGTTGTCAGTGAGAGGTAGTCATTTATGGACAGGAAGAAGAATAAAGTGTAGTGAATGCACAAAATGATGAAGTATTATGGCATTAACTGGAGAAATCTGAGAAGAGGAAACCATTTATGGTGCATGCAGTGCGTAACCAAAAAAAAGCTCTCCTGAAATTCTGGATGATGTACAGATGGCATAAAGACTTAATGATTATACTGCTGTCCAGAGAATCCAAATTTATTAAAAATAATAAATGATTACACTCATTACACAAATAATAAATGATTAAAACTATTTTTAATGTTGGTCTGCAATAATATACATATATGTATCTTCAATAATATACATAAATTTATAACACCTAAACTAACAATTCTGCTAATTGTAGATAGTAGGGTTAATTGTAGATTAGATTGTTAATAGCCTACTCTTTCAAAAGACTACAATTAGTAAACGAAAAAAAAAATTTGAGTTGAATGTTGAACTGATTTAAGTCTAATCTTTAAAAGGTATCTGCGGCATAACTATAAAACAACAAAATCACAGGATAACCACAGTAATAAACTTGAACTAAAGTATATTTTGTACTGAAAATAACAGTATTTCAGTGTGTAGAAACAACAAACGGATCAAAGAACTGGAATACAAGGTACATACAACAATCAGTTTACCAGTTAAAAACAGTTGCTGAAAGCAAGAAATTAATCTTAATATTAATAAATAATATTAAAACTATTTTTAATGTTTACATATAATGAGAATCTCTCAAACTTTTAGGAGATGGGAAATGACTGTTCTGATTCAGGTTAGGCCAATGTAAAAGGGCTTCACAACTTTCTTTGAAAGGCATTCATATTTAAAACTGCTTCTATGGAGAAGATGACTGTCATCCCACAGGATAATACTGTGTTTAGTGACATTATTATGCTATTATTATTATGGGTATCTCCATGGAGTCAATAGACTCATCACGGGAGACCCAAACTAGCAAAACAATATCTGTCATATCTCTTCTTGAATTCATTTACAGACGAAGAACTGACAACTAAGTCAGGCAATGAATTCCACTCATTCACCACCCTCCAGCAAAAAACCTTGTTCTCACACCCTTCTTTAATTTCCAGGGATGACCTCTTGTTCTTCCATCACTATCACACAGCTGAAACATTTCCCCCTGCATCAATCCTATAAAAACCTTTCAGTAATTTAAATGTTTCTATCATATCCCTCTTCTCCGCCTATCAACCAACCTCTGCAATCCACAAACTCTTAATCTATCAATGTGGGGAGCATTTTTTTACATCACTCACCAACTTAGTCACTCTTCTCTGAACCCTCTCCACAGCCTCCTCATCTCCAAGGAATCCAGGTGACCACACCTGAGCACAGTAATCAACGCTTTATAAAGGGGAATAATAACCTCTTTATCTCTTGATGTCAGTGTGTTCCTGAACAACCAAGTAATCCTATGTGCAATGTTGGTCACTCAGTAACTCGACTATTACATCTGATTTTGTCACCTCAATACCATCAGCACCCAATAAAGTTATCCTTCCAAAGTCATTCTTCCTTTTACTTGCCATATAGTGGAAGAACTCTTTGGGATTACCCATGATCTCATTGGCTAAGATCTTCTCATAATCTGATTTAGCTTTTCTTACTATGCTGGTAACCTTCCTAGCTTAAGCCTTGTACTGCTCATGGGTGTACTGATCGCATTTCTCCTTGTACATTCTCCATAACATTTTTTTTTTTTTTTTTGCAGATCAAGCTTGATACTACTGCTCATCCATCTAACACCTACCTTGTTTGTCTTCCTGACCATGTGGACACAATCTGATATTGCTTTCCTCAGATACCTGCTGATTTTATCCCATGCAACTGCTAACATCTTTCCCTTGCAATATGTTCTGCCATGGGATGGCTGCAAGCTCACTCCAAAGCTTGTTATAATTGCCTAACCTGTAGCTCCGTATATATCCCTTCTTAACAGAAAAATCCACAGATTTTGCAACCTCCCAAGTCAATACCATATGATTGCTTTCATCAATTGGAGGTAACGAGGACACCTTACTTACGCATATATCCTCTGAACCAATGATCAGGTTCAACATTCACACACCACGTGTCCCTTCAGTTAGGTGCTGTTTCAAGTAATTATCTCGTAGAAGAGGTATGAACTCAATTTCCTTTTTGCTATGTGATATTTCCTCCTTCCAACTGATATCACCATAATTAAAATCTCCCATAATAATCACTAAACCTGCACTCATTGCACTAATTTGCTGATGCATGAATAAAATATCTCCCCCTGTACCCCCTGGTCTATAGCAGCATCCAACTGTATGTTTGGTTGCGTTGATCACTATTTCACACCAGACTGCCTCAAATGAACTCTTTCACATGTCTATCATCTTGATATACTACTTTCTTTGCAACACATCAGCTATCATCAACAGTACTCCTCCCCCTGTTCCATCTTCTCTATCACCCCTGAAAATACTGTACCCATCACATTCAATTCCAGTGACCACATCTTCTGCTGACAGCCAAGTTTCACTAATGCCTACAACTTTTGGTGAGATTGCACTGACTAATGCCAAAAATTCTTCTCTCTTATTTCGAATGCTTCTTGCATTGGTATACAAAAATTGCAGATTCCCTCTAGTTCTTGTACCATCTTTAGAACTGATATACAAGTCACTAATTTCAGTAGTCCTATGCCGATTTTTATCCCCTCTCTTCTGCAATTTATTCTGTGAATAAGGATCAATAAATATACAATCAATGCTAAAGTTTCTTTCTCTTACACTCCACCTTTTCAATATTAGTTTCCCTGTCCAATTACTTCAGCTTGCTCAGAAAACAGTAACTTTTTCAATTGCTTATGTCCTTCCATGTTCAGATGCAGCCATCTCTAGCATACAACTGTCTTTTTCCTTCAAACACACTCCAGGCATCAACAAATTCCAGACCTCTTTTTTTGCACATTCTTGCAATCATATCACTCCTTATCATCGCTCATCTACTTAACTCGTAATTGTCAAAATGAGGCAGCACACACACACACACACTATCCTCCCATTGACACTTTTCCTCTTCACAATATCTAACAATGTTCTTAAATCGTTTGCTACCCGTTTTATACCACCACTCAGTTCATTTGTACCCACCATAACTATCATCTTGTCTGCATCATGCCCTCTGTTTATTGCTAAAGCCACTCTTTCTATTGTCCCACCAGCCAAGCACTCCTCAGTCATTCCACTCTCCATACCCTTAATCATAGAATCACCATATATCTTACCACTCTTAACTTCATTCAAGTCCACACAAGCGTCACTCATGGACTCATTTTCTACGTTATTCAGCATGACTCTCCCAGTTTCATTACTCAACGCTCTTTTACTTATCCCCCATTCTCATGACAGACCAGGCTTCTGAGCTTTCACATATTCAATGCAGAACTGATGTTTGTTAATTTTTTTTTTTTTCCAAAGAACAGCCTATCTGCCCAAAGTTTGTCAAATTACATTCACAAGGGACCTGGTAAACACCAGCTAAAGATAGAGGTAAGTTTATCATATGCAGATGGTAAAAGATAAGATTTTTTCTTGATTGGAAAATATATGGAAATAAGGTGATATTTCTTCAAATAGGTTTATTATTATTATTATTATTATTATTCAGGCCTCCAAGGAGTCAAAAGACTCATCGAGGGAGGTCCTTCCTAAGACATAAATTCTGTAAAGACTCATCGAGGGGAGGTCCCCCCCTGAGAAACATAAAGTTTATCATACCACTCTTTAAACTCACTGACCGTTCTCGCTCCCACCACTCCATCAGGCAATGCATTCCACGGCTCAACCACCCTCCACACAAAGAAACCACTCCTTACCCTCTTGCTCACAGTTTCCTTTCGTAACTTCCAGGGATGGCCTCTTGTCATCACTCCTTCCCGCTGATCAACCAAGCGAAAGAACTCCCCAGTGTCAACCCTGTTACCATCTCTCAACAGTTTAAAAGTCTCAATCATATCACCTCTCCTTCTTTTATCCACCAAACTCTGCAGTCCACATTCTCTCAGCCGATCCTCATAACTATCCTTGTACAGTCCTGAAACCATCTTTGTCATCCGTCTTTGTATCCATTCCACAGTTAATTTATCCCCTTCAAATCCTGGGGACCAAATCTGAGAACAATAATCCAAGTGTGGTCTGATCAGAGACTTATACAATGGAATGATAACCCTCTTATCTCTGCAGGTCAATGTCCTTCTCATAATAGCAGCAATCCTCTGTGTTACCTTCACCACCTTTGCAATATGTCCCCTAAACTTCAGGTTTCTATCAATCATCAACCCCAGATCTCTTGTCTCCACTACTTCCTCCAGTATAACTCCTCCCATAGAGTATGCAGCATCCCATCGATGTTTCCCAAACCTCAAGACCTTACATTTTGCTGCATTAAACTGACACCCCCATTCATTTGCCCATCTATCTAGCTTATTTAAATCCTCTTGCAGGGCTACCACATCTGCACTATTACTAATAATCCTTCCCAGCTTCGCATCATCTGCAAACAACTGAATATCCCCCTGCAATCCACTGGCTATGTCATTGATATAAAGGTTAAACAATATAGGTCCTAGTACTGAGCCCTGTGGGACCCCACTTGTAACCCTCTGCCTCCTGGAAACTGCTCCACCATACACAACTCTCTGATACCTATCAGACAGCCAATCCTGAATCCAGTTGACCAATCTGACATCCAGACCCATGTGCTGCAACTTAAATATCAGCTTATCATGTGGCACCCTGTCAAATGCCTTCGCCAAGTCTAAGAAAATTGCAGTATATGCCTTTCCCTCATCTAATGCTCTTGTAACTTTATTATAAAAGGCTAGCATATTGCTAAAACAAGAGCGTCCTTTCACAAATCCATGTTGATTCTCACAGATAACATTACCCTCATCTGCCCAATGCTGTACACGGTCCCTCACTACTTTCTCCAAGATCTTAACAACTACTGATGACACACAGTTTAGAGATACCAGAAATATAAGGGATAGGAACCTAGCAATCTGTTTAAGAATCCTTAGGTGTTAGAACATAGGAGTCAATTATCTGTTGGATTTGATAAGGGTTGTAACTATTTAATTCCATTAAGGTTTTGAAAGTAAGAAGTTCTTGTTGTAAGCTTGAGGGAGAGAAGCACAAATGTGTTCTATTAATTAATGACTTCATAACACCAAATTTTTGAGAGGTGTAATGAGCAGACTTTTGATGAATATATGTATCTACAAGTAAAGGTAGGTTTCTGATAAGCATTGATTACTGGAGGCTGTGCGAGTATGAAGGATGTCCAAGAATGGTAAACTACCAGCATTTTCTTTTTCCATGGCAAATTGAATGCATTGGTGATGCAATGATCCGATATAAGAAAATGTTCACTTTCAGAATAAGGCCAAACAGCAAAAATGTCATTAATGTAATGAAACCAAAGAAAGGATTGGAGATGAATGGATGAGAACAAAGTATCTTCCAGATGGTTCAAAAAATCATTTGCCAAAACTGGAGACAGAAGGGTACCCATGGCAGTACCTTCAATCTGTTTGTAGATCTTGTTTCTCCAACTGAAATATTCTGATTGTATAACAAATTCAAAAAATCTTCACAACGTCAGGAGGGAAATCATCATATAGTAAACTAATAGTGTCAGATAATGGAATGCTGGTAAAAAGAGAAACAATGTCAAAGATGGCTAACATATCTGACTCTTATTTGAATATCCTTGATTTTTTGAAGAAAATGTGTGGAATTCATTATAAATGATCTGGATTGTCCAACATGGGATTAATAAATATGAAAGAAATTTCATGATTCTGTAAGTGGAAGAGTCAATACAATTCACAGTGGATCTTATTGGACAACTTTTTTTTTTTTTTTTTTGAAATTTTTGGGAAACCATATAAACAAGGAGACCTTTCAAAATGGGTGGGTGCATAACTTATACAAAGTATTTTGATCTCAGCTAACAACTCCATCAAGGAGCTTATTTAATTGTTTAATCTGTATTTTGTAGGGTTATAAACTCATTTCTTGATAGGTGGGGGAATCTTATAAAAAGGCAGGCTACCTTCCTTTCATAGTCAGCCTTATCCATTACCACTATAGCTTTTGCTTTATCCATTTTCAAAACAGATATATGGTTCTTTGTTTAAATGAAAGCAGCATACGAAATTCAGTAGTAGATAAATTACAAGGAGAAAATTTGCTTCTAAAGAGTGAAGCAGCAACTTCAAAGTGTAGTTTATTAGCATTTTTGCTTGAACCCCCAAACTGGCCACGACGTCTATAGACGTTCAGCTAAATCTGGATACGAAGCTCTAACACCCATTGAATAACATGGATAAGAAGTGCAATTTGGTGTCAATATTTCATCCACATCGGCCAGTAAAGAGGTTAAAGTCCTGACAGATTGCATTCAATATTATGCAAAAAAAAATCAAGATAAAGAATGGATTTAGGCACATGGCCTTTAGCCTGCACTAATCTCAGCATCAGACAATGGGTGTCCAGAAATGTTAATAACCCATTTATTAGAAGGAATACTATCAGCAGCAAATTTTGGCTTACAGTAGTTAACAATTCACATTTATGCATCCATCTGTATGAATCTCTTTCATAAGAGTGGGTTAATGTTTAAGAAATATGTAGAACAATAGCCAGTAATTTATCATCCAGAGTAGTTGAAATTCTTCTTTCAAGTCTAAAACACACTAAGTATTAGACACTAAATCTTTTTTTTAAACTTGTGCAAGTTTTAAAAATCTAGCAAATGTAGGAATAACTTTTGTATCACAAATTTTTTTTGAAAAAGACAATCCGAGCACAAAGCTTACCTTGTAAAACAGATAATTTATTATTTTACTAAACTGTTTTAAAAACAAAACTTCAATATATATAAATTAATAATCTCATATCAATCTAAATTAGTTTGAAGAAGAATGCTTTCAGTTGTTGAGGTCCTAAATGCATTCCCAAATTTGTACCTAAGAGTCATAGTCTTGAAAATTTGTGGTTAGAGTTTGTTGACTGAACTGCTAGGCAATTTCCATGATGGACTCAAAGTAATTTCATGCAGTGGGTGAGAATAAACTTAAGGTGGGGCATGCTGTGGAACTAGCAAAGAAGAATATTTTTGCGAACCTAGTGTCCTACAGTATAAAATCTTTCAATCTGTTAATAAGCATAATTATCGAGCCTCAAAATTCTCAGGAATTTCTAAACATCTTTTGGTAGTAAAGTATATAGATTCAAGTAGACAATGTCACACACCATGATATTCTTGTCACTTTTTGAATTAGTATGTTGGTTCAGGTCACAAATTATGGAGCAGTGACAGAGGATAGCATTAGACAGTAGCAAAACCAAATTCTTGAAATTCATATGTTAAAGGAAAAATGATATGGCCTATAAACATTTAACTTTCTATTGTACCAGAATTTTGTACTGTGTAACAGATTCTGATCACTATACTAGACACAGAAGTAATTGAAAAGGAATAGAATTGGTCTATATAGACTTCTGCCATAATGATTTTTCAAATCACAGAGATCTGGAAATATAACGAAAGACTGCCAATGCTTAATTTCAGACTTATCGATCAAAAAGTTGAAGAAGTGGCAAGAGATCAGAAGGGCTGAGAAGAGAAAGAAGCAGGTGGTCCCAGGTAAGAATCGAGATCATGTGAACAAATGAGAAAAACAAGGTAAGGAGAAAACTATGAAGGATCAATGATCAGAGGAATACTTAATGAAAGTAAACAAAATCATGTTTCCCTAGTGCAAAAAATAATGGTATTAGTTATACCATACTAATGCAGAAAGATAAGGCAAAAGAACTAATTGTCTTAGTTGGCACTAATGACCTGAGAGGCGAAAAAGTATTCTATGAGGTAGAAAGTGTAGGAGTTATTGGATGAAGCAAAAAAGAAGAGCAAGAAGATGAAGATTCTAAGTCTCCAGCCACACTATGATAGAGGTGAATTGAGGAGGGTGATGATAGCAAATGAATCAATTCAGAGATTATGCAGAAACAATGATGTAGGATTTGCGGGTTTACGTTTCATGGAAAGAAGGATTTATATAATGCTGATGGACACCTAAATGGTTTTAGTGTTAGATGTCCAGAGAGAGCTTTGTTCATTGAGCATGCTGAACTGCCAATTCAGAAAAAACTTAAGTAATCAGGATGGATGTAGGTGAGCGAGTGTGTGTGTGTGTGTGTGTGTGTGTGTGTGAAGGCATCCATGAGGAGAGTGAGTATGAGAATAACCAAAAATGTACACAAGTCAGAAAAAACTTAAGTAATCAGGATGGATGTAGGTGAGCGAGCGTGTGTGTGTGTGTGTGTGTGTGAAGGCATCCATGAGGAGAGTGAGTATGAGAATAACCAAAAATGTACAGAATTCAGTCTCTCAAGAAAGAATATTGAATAGGGTAGTCAATCCAGGAAGTAAAATTGGTTGAGAGAATAAAGGGATGCTGCAGTTTTTGTATACTAATGCCAGAAGTATTAGGAAAAAGAGGAAGGAATTTTTGGCATTAGTTAGTGCAACCTCACCAAGCATTAGTGAGACTTGGCTAGCAACAGGGATAGAATGTGGAGGAGTTAGTATTTTCAGGCAGGACAGAGAAGATAGGATGGGGGGGGGTAATTATTATTATTATTATTAAACAAGACCTCATGGAGTCAAAGACTCATCTAGGAGGTCCTTTTATCTCACACACATCTCATCATACCGGGTCTTAAACACATTCAAACTCCTTGCAGACACCACACTCTCAGGCAAGGCATTCCAATCATTCACAACTCTGCACGAAAAAAACCTGCCTCTCACTCCCCTACTCACACCCTCTTTATACAGTTTCCAGGGATGACCTCTGGTTCTCCCCTGATCTCCCACTATTCGCTGTAGAACTTCTCCACCATTGATCCTATAGCAACCCCTTACCAACTTGTAGGTCTCTATCATATCTCCCCTCTTCCTTCTCTCCACTAGTCTCTGCAAATTACATCTTTTCAATCTTTCCTCATACTCGACATTCCAGAGGTAACTACCTTAGTCAGTTGCCTTTGGACCCTTTCCAACATCTCTTCATCCTTCTGAAAACCAGGTGACCAAATCTGGGCACAAATAGTCCATGTGTGGCCTAATCAAAGCCTTATACAATGGAACAAGAATCTCCCTACTTCTACATGTCAGTGTCCTCCGCATCATTCCCAGAAGTCTTTGTGTTGTCTTCACAATTTTGTCGATGTGTCCCCTAAATTTTAGATCCTTATCCACTATCACTCCCAGATCTCTTATTTCCTCTACTTCCAACAATATATTTTCACCAAGCATAAATTCTGCATCCCATCTTTGTTTTCCAAATTTTAAAACCTTACATTTTGCAACATTGAACTCACATCCCCATTTGCTTGCCCAATCACTCAATGTATTCAAGTCTTCTTGCAAGGCCACAACATCTTCACTACTCTTTATGGTTCGTCCCAACTTTGCATCATCTGCAAACAACTGAATATCTCCATCCAAATCTTCGCCAATATCATTAATATACAAGTTAAATAGTAATGGCCCTAAAACAGATCCCTGAGGCACTCCACTAGTGACTTTCCTTTTCCTGGATATTGCACCCCCCATACACAACTTGTTGATACCTATCAGATAGCCAGTCTCCAATCCAATGCACTAATCTAATATCCAATCCCATCTGCTCTAGTTTGACTGTCAACTTATCATGAGGTACTCTATCAAAAGCTTTTGCAAAATCCAAGTATATTACTGTGTATCCTTCTCCTCTGTCCAAGGAAGCAGTCACTTTATTGTAATAAGTAAGTAGATTACTAAAACACGACCTCCCTTTAGCAAATCCATGCTGTCAATCAAAGATTATACCATTGTTGTCAACCCAACTCTGGATCCTAGTTCTCACAAGCTTCTCCAACAACTTAACCACAACACCTGACACACAGATAGGCCTATAGTTTGATGCTTGAGTTCGATCACCTCCTTTATGAAGTGGCACAATCTTGCACTCCTTCCACTCTTTAGGGACTTGACCAAGTGCAAGACTCGTATTAAAAAAATATGTCAAGGCAGGTATCAACTCTCTGGCACATTCCTTCAGAATACGCGGTGATATATTATCAAGTCCCACAGCCTTATTTACATCTAGTTTACTCAACTCCCCAAACACCTCTTGCTCACTTAGAGTCATTCTCTCCTCCCCATCATCAACTGCTCTTAATCTCTCCATGAAGTAATTAGGGTAATTGCATGAGGGTTACTGTTCATTTGAAGCATTCCGATGTGAGATCAAGGCTAATAAGACAAAATATACAGTTGGTTGCTGCTATAGGCCAGGGGATTCCAGGGATGATTGGAAAGACATGCATCAGCCAATTAGTACATTGAGTGCAGGTCGAGTGATTATTATGAGGTACTTCAACTATGGAGATATAGATCAGAAAGAAGAAAGATCACATAGCAAGAAGGAAACGGAATTCATACACCTACTAAGGATAACTACTTGAGGCAAAGTTTGATGGAGGGGACTTGGGAAGCACAAGTATTGGACCTAGTCATAGAATCAGAAGAGCTATCCATAACCAAGGTGACAACATTGCCTCCAATTGGTGAAAGTGACCATGTGGTATTGACTTGGGAGATCAAAACATGAGGAATATTCTGTAAAGAAATAGTATATATGTAACTACAAGGCAAGTGATTATGACAAGCTTAGGAGGAAGCTTAAATTTGTGCCATGGCATAAAACACTGTACGTGAAGGATATTAGTAGTGCATGGGAGATAATTAAGGGTAATTTAGAGGAAGCAATATAGGAAGCATACCTTAGGTAAGCAGGATACATCAGGTAATGGACAAGTAGTATTAATAAGCATCAGCTGCAAAAAAAAAAAAAAAAAAAAGAAAGAAAAGAAAGAAATTGTTGTGTAGAGTATATAAGGAGAAAGGTGACCAGCAAGCTCATAAACAGTACAAAGGTGAGACAAGAAAAGTGACCAGCATGCTAAGGAAATCAAAATCAGATTACAAGAAGAAACTAGCCAACCAGGCCAAAGGAAATCCCAAAGAGTTCATTTGTTACATGGCAAGTAATAAGAAAAATGACAAAGGAAGAATAACCTTAATGAATGCTGATGATGACAAGGTGAGAGAAGCAGATAAAATAGTTCCAATACTGAGTGACCACTTTTCAAAGATATATCATACAAGTGAGATTAATGCTGTGAAATATGTGACAGAGAGTTATGCGAGAACAGATCTGGATGAATTAGAGGTTCTTTGGATATTGCAGAATCTCAATGTGAAATTAGATGGGATATCAGCTTGCGTTTTGCAAGAATGTGTAAGTGCAATGCCTTGCACTTGCTGGAATAGCTGGTCAAAAAGGAATTCAAGAATGGGTGGATAAAAATATGATACTCTGAGGATTAACATGGCTTTGTGAGGGTCGCTCATGCATTAGTAATTTACTGTCTTTTTATAATAGAGGGAAAGCTGAGTGGGATAAAGGAAATGGCTACATGAAAATTCTACTGAATTTGCCAAGACATTTCACAGAATATCACATAAAAGCAAATTAGAACAAATGAGGATAGATATAAAACTGGTTATGTGGATAAGAGGATGGCTGCTGGACAGATTCAAAAAGTGGTATATGGAGGAGAAGAATCCAGGAGAAAGCAGGTCACTACTGGTGCGCTGCAGGATTCAGTGCTGGGACCACTACTGTTTAATTTGTACATAAATGATATAGGAAATAATCTGAAACAAAATATTCGGTTGTTTGCAGATGATGCAAAATAGGTAAAGTAATAGTTAATCAAGATGATGTGGAGAGCTTGAAGGACGATTTAAATAGGCTGTCAGTATGGACAAAAATAACATGTATCAGTTTAATCGGGAGAAATGTAAAATTATGCATTTTGGGATAAACAGGTTGCAAGCTATGTATCACATTGATGGAAATGTACTGCAGGAAATACATGAAGCTAGGGATTTAGGGGTGGTGGTAGACAGAGAGATGAAGTTTAGAAGGCATACTGCTCAAGTTGTGAGTGGTCTGTAGAATATTCCCTATGAGGATAGATTGTGGGTGTGTGGATTTTGGAAGAAGTTGGTTGAAATAAGGTTATGTTCCAGAACTTGGCTAGAGGATGCAGAACAAGAGGTTATCCCTGGAAGTTGAGTAAAGGCATTGTTAGTAGAGATGTGAAGACTAGATTTTTTGTTTGGAGAGTGGTAAATGAATGGAATGGGTTGCTAGTGTCAGTTATAAGCACTTTGTCTGTTAATCGGTTCAAGGAGAGGTATGATAAGCTGTGTGGATAGTTCGAGTCTCTCATGTTGAGTCTTTGGACTATGGAGGTGCTCATACAATAATAATAATTTATTTTTCGGTATTTCCTGCTACGATGACTTCCACTGGGCAAATAACATGATACTACGAACTGTGTATAGTCTGTATTTAGGACTAACAAATCATACCTGGAAAAAAGTAGCTGCATCTGCAGCCTCATTTCCCTTAATTTCAATGTGGATGGGAATGCAGCACAACTGATTATCATCTTTCTGTCATCAAAATTACGGATTTTCATTTTACACAATAGTTGTAGAACCACACAAAGCAGAGGAGACAGCCCATAAAGAACTCAATCAGTCTATATAAATCATACATTTTCATAGCAGTTTTCTCGTATGTGCACAAGTGCAAGCTGAATGACATGCAATTCTGCTGCATAATTACTGCAATCAAGTAGGATGGATTTATTTGGATATATTAGGTTCATGAAATATAGCAACACAACCAACAGGGTCTTAGATCTTGAATCATCAGTATAGATAGTTAAGAAGTTAAGAGTACACTGATCTGTGTGGATTAAACAATAGCAAATAGACAGATGATGGAGTATGAGACTTCCTTAGTCGACAAAGTGAGAGGTTGCAGGATAAAGTACATAACCTGCCTCAAAGAAGGCTGTAATGTCAAAATTCACGGCAATAGCTTGCATAACCTATTTCACATGCATATCAAAGGAGCAAATGGCAGTTTCTGAGATGTGCAATATTGAGCTTCCTAACATAGAATAAAAATATTAGTCCCAGTAGCATATTTTGGAAGATACTTTGTTTTTAAGTATAGTTAAGAAACAACCATTTGTGTCTAAGCAATGGAGTAGATTCATTTGCTTCAACATAAAGACTGTGAATGGATAATGTGTGAAAAGCACCACTAGCTATTCGTACATCTTGAAGATGGATAGGATCCAAAGACCAGAGTGTGCTCTGCCATGCAGAACTGTAAACTTGTCACCCATAATCAAGCTTTGATAGAACAAGTACATGATAAAAGTGAAGCAAGAAAAATCAGTCTGCACCCCATTTTGTGCAGAGAGTGAAGGGTGTTCAATGATCTTTTAGACTTTTCTCTAAGTTGACAAATGTGGCCAAGGAATGTTAAGCTTTCTGTAAAATATGAGTCCTAAGAACTTAGCTTCTGTTGTTACTGGAATAATAGTTTGTCCTTAATGCAGCATCTTGATGAAGAGTATGTTTCTGCCAGAAGTGTAAACAGATAGTTTTTTTCCTGCTGAAAATGTGAAACCCAGTGCTAAAAGCCCAAAAAGAGATATGATCAGTGACTTGCTGAAGTTGCATTTCAATTACCCACATATTATAATAATAACAGTACATTGTGAAATCATCATTTATAAACACTGCCTGTTGTGGGAGGAAGCTGTTCAATGATTGTTCACTTTGACAGCAAAGAGCGTCACAGTTGAGGCAGTGCCTTGGGGAACACTCTCTTCTTGGCAAAACGTTCAAGAAACAATGCTTTCCATTCTAACTTGGAAGATACAGCTAGTGAGAAAGTTTTTGATAAAAACAGGAAGGTGGTCTCCCTGAAACCTAGATGATAGCAGTCTTTTAATACACCATATCTTCAGGTTGTATCGTAAGCTTTTTCAATGCCAAAAAATACTGAAACCAGGTGTTCTCATTTTAGGAATGTATTTATTATACATGTTTCTAAACAGAGCAAACAGTCCAATGTTGAATGATGTCCACAAAAGCCACATTACATGTTGAAGATAAGATCACTGCTTTCTAAATACCAGAGGAGTCTGGTATTTAGCATTGCTGTTTTCTCCAATACCTTACAAAGACAGCTGGTCAGAGCAATAGGTTGATAATTGTATGTTGTGTTGGATCCTTTTTTTTTTTGGGATAGCAATGACAAATGACTTATGCCAAATTAAATATTTTTTTAAATAATGGTTTCACACACATGTAAAGGAAACTAAAAATTATCAAATACCTTCATATTTTGCTCAATGTAGCATGAACAAGTCATACTGCATGTGCATACTTCTACATGTCTGTCGCAGCTAATCAAGTAGGAGAAAACACTATTAAAGTTACAGGGAAATAGGTAAAGTCATGTAATTAAAAAAAAAATTTTTTAAAAATCACCACAACCATCTTAATTGTACAGACTATATGCCCATCTCTCTCTTTTGGGAAGTAATCACCATTAATTGCTGATTAAAATTTTTAAAATTACATAATTATACTCGTTTCCCCTGGAACTTTAATTGTGTTTCCTCCTACTATTGAGACACAACACATGGAAGTGTACACATGCTGTAATATGGATATTATTATCTCATAATAGATATTATCAGGCCCCACTACCCTGGGATGAGAGAAGGTAAAAGAACTCTTTTTATTCCTTCTTAACAAATGGCTGATTGTATTGCTTTAGTCCATTTGTAGCTGCTGTTTTTCTTGTTGTTTTTTCGATATTAAAAATTCAAGAGGATATAAGCTGTTGAGTTTCTCGCAAAATTTTCTTCCAAAGTGTCTACAATGGCTTTAGGTTCAGCAATAATATATCCATTATGTTAGAAGATAGACAAGTGATGTATTTTATATCTACCCCTTCATTTGCCAGATTTTATCCCATACAATTTTTGTACTGGTTGTTTGATTAATAGATGACGTAAATTAGATCCAAGATTGTTTTTATTGTACAATGAAATAATGATAATTATTCATAGTGTCTACAATACCTAAAGCCATTGTAGACACTTTGGGAGAAAACTTTGCAAGAAACTCAACAGCTTATATCCTCTTGAATTTTTAATATTGAAAAAACAACAAGAAAAACAGCAGCATTACATTTTCTACAAACAGACTAGAGCAATACAATCAGCCATTTGTTAAGAAGGAATAAAAAGAGTTCTTTTACTTTCTCTCATCCCAGGGTAGTGGGGCCTGATAATATCCATTATGAGATGATACAGCATGTGTACACTTCCATGTGTCTCAATAGTAGGAGGAAACACAATTAAAGTTCAAGGGAAAACAAGTATAGTTGTGTAATTTTAAAAAATTTTATCAGCAATTAATGGCAATTACTTCCCAAAATATAATTTCACAAGAATAACGTTCCACTCAGACCTGTCATGGTTTCTATTAGTAGCCCGACTTATAAGTTATCAAGATTTTTTTTTTATCAAGGTCACTCACAGCCTCATCAATTAAAAATTCCACAGAGTTTTATGCAAAAATAAAAGACATTCAACAGTTAGAAACTGACATTGTAATTAGCTTCGACATTGTCTCCCTCTTCAATAATATTCCCCATAAGGAAACGGTAGACTTGTTAACTAAAAAATTTCCATCTGATATTGTTGAAGTATTCAAATTTGTTATTACGTCTGGTTACTTCACTTGGAAAGAAAAAATTTACAAGCAAGAGGAAGGAATAGCAATGGGATCTTGCTTATTACAAAACTTAGCAAACCTGTTTCTAGAATACCTTGAAGAAAAAATTTTTACGTTTAAATCCAAACCAAAAATGTGGCTACGATATGTCGATGATGTCCTTGCTGTCTGGGGTCATTCCGAACAAGAACTACGTCTGTTTCTAGATAAAATAAACCTTCTTCATACTCTCATCAAATTTATGCTACAAAAAGAATCTCCACAGGGTATCCCCTTTTCTGGATTTACACATCCAAAGAAAAGAAGATGGTTCCATCTCTGCTTCTGTTTATCAGACGCTGACATTTTCAGGTCGCTACATTCACAATTCTTCTGCTCATCATCCATCTCAAAAATTTAGCATCATTACATTATTAGTAACCAGAGCGCACAGATTCTGCTCCTCTGAAGAATCTGTAAGCCAAGAATTGGAAATAATCAAAAATACAGCCATACTAAATAGATACAATCTTAAAACAACTCAAAAAATCATCAGTCACTTCCCCACACATCAACCTAGACAAGAACAAGCCCATAGGATTCCCATACCTTATGTTAAAGGCATCTCCAAATGTCTTTATCCATCTTATCAAATCGCAGAAATCTGGCCTCGCACAACACAGAGTTGAAAACCCAAACCATAGGATCCATTGGGAAAAGACCAAACTTCTACATAGATCTTCATATAAACACGAACGTTTATATAAAGAAAGTGCTGAGGTCCTACTTCACAGACCAAATATAAACCATAATGATGTTCTTGCTATTCCTAAAGTATGGGAAATTGTCACACAAAATTGTTTAAAATAATTTTTTTATATATGTTATCTTATTTTAATGTAATCTTTTTTCTCTCCAGATATAATTTAATTTAATTCTATAACACAAATATTGGGATTCCATTGTAATCATGTGTCCTAACTGTATGTCATTTCTAATATTGTTTGAATTAACACTGTACTGACGATGTCCTAAGATACTTAGGATGAAATATTTACTTATTAAAACTTATTACTGTTAATTAAATTAAGGGGATATTAGATCCCACATTGTTTTAAAACAGAATAAGAAACTCAAAGATTGGAATCAGAGCATTTCATGCCGAATATAATACTATATTCAGCATGAAACTCTCCGATTCCAATCTTTGAGTTTCTTATTCGGTTTTAAAACAATGTGGGATCTATATCCCCTTAATTTAATTAATGTTTATATCGCCGAAGTGAAGCCTGTTGGCTCTTTATATTTAAGTAACTTATTACTGTGGTTATTATGTGTATTTGTTTAGTCAAGATTGTTTTTGACTCTGACATTTAATGTAAAGTGCTTTATCAAGAGCATGTTCCAAAGATATGAGATGTGATGTTGAAGGGTGTCTATGAAATATGTCCCATGCTCTGATTTGATCTTTATTGGCTGCTTTGTATTTAGGATTACACAAAGGCTTTGGATAGAGTGGAAATTGAATTGATGTGTTTGGAATTGCAGCTGCCTGGACAATACAATCTATTATAAATATCACTGTTTGATGACAAGAATTATTCTGCTATTTATAGGTTTAAAAAATCTAATGCTGTTTGACCAACTTTTTCAGCATTAAATTTTGCAAGATAGGAAAAAGTATTCCAGTCAACCTTGTCCATATTCCACATGCACATCTACATAGGAGAACAAGGTTTCTGTGAGAACAGTGCAAATCATAGGAAAATAATCACATCCACATGAGCAGTGGAAGAATGGCAGTGGAGCAGATTGTAAGATCTCTCTATTGTAGAAAACAAATGAGTGTGCATATGGAAGAAGAACTCATTATTACCAAGCATGCACTCAACAATATGGCCTTCCATTCATGTTAGCACTAATCCACAGAGTGCCGTGTCTATTAAAGCCACCTATAAATAAGTATGGGCTGAGGAAATTGCAATACAAGGTTATCAAGGTCAATCTCATTTAACTCAGAACTGCCACCAACTGCAATTCCAATACCACTGTTTTCCAAGACTAAATTTATTATACATTCCAAGTATAGATTCAAAAGTACAGCAAAAATATATGAAACCTTGATGCACCCCCTCTTTCCATTTTGAAATGCTTGCTATACTTGCCATTGATTTCTATTAACATTTCTGAGGAATGGTAAAGAGTTTTAATCAGGCTTACTGTTTTATTATCTATTCCATATTGGTTCAGCATTCTCCACAATGCCTCATGCCATACTGAATCAAAAGCTTTCTGTATATCTATAAAATTGTGACAGTGTTTTGATGATGAATCTTTCTACTTGCCATTTGGTTTTAGCTGTTTTAATTTTATTTCTTATTATTTTGTTTAGTTCTTTATATTTTTCTCTGCTATCATCATTAAATAAATTAAATACATTTTTCTCAAATGAGATGTACGCTAAATAAATTATCTATTGGACTCTTGTTTTTACAGAATCCTGCTCTGAAAGTATACCTCTCAATCCTAGAGAGCAAGATTTTTTAGGAAAATTTTGCTGGGACGACTGATAGCTCTGTAATTGCTACATTTTGAATTATTCCCCCTTTTTTTTTTTTTAAGAACAGGAATCAGAAAAGAGGTGCACCGATCATTAAGCCATACATCTTGACAAATTTTGAACAGAGCATCTATGATAGGTTATCCCCCTGCTTTCGATAGTTTGAAAGTTATTCCATCTATGCCTGGTGATTTTCCCATCTTCAAAGAATTAACTGCTGCTGCTTAAAACATGGAAGTCTCCTTGATCCCATGTCATTTGTACCATCTTCAAGGTTTTGATTATTAAGTCTACTATCTTCTGGGTTAGCTGTGTAATCATGCCAACACTGCAAGACTTCATCCTTTCCAGTCAAAAGCCTGCCATTTACATCATCAACTGACCAGTTATTGGTGAAGGATTTTGTTAATACACTTATCATTTGGAAAGCACTTCTAAGCTTGTTTCTTTGTAGTTCCTCTTCAATCTTTCCACATTTATTCAAAGGCCATTTGGTTTTAGCTGTTTTAAATTTTATTTCTTATTATTTTGTTTAGTTCTTTATATTTTTCTCCGTATCAGTATCCTTGTTTATAATGGATTTTAAGGTTCTTCTTTGATAACATAGTTGTAAAATGTCTTCTATAATACAGGGTTTGATTATTCTAAAAGATTTGCCTATTATGGTGTCAACTGCTTTGAAAAATAATTTCTATTTATTTTCAATGCTTCTGAATTCTTCTAGGAAGGCATTCAAGTAAATTAGTAATGTAGGATATATACTGCTCTCTGATATGAGGTGATTTCAACTTCTCAATACTATATCTTTTTCTTTGTTTTTGGTTATCTTTTAATTTTATATTCAAGATGGCAATGATCATGTTGGGGTCACTGACAATATCAGCTCCTGGGAAAGATCTAATCTTAGGAAAGTTAACTGATGCTTTATATGTTGTCCAACAAGTATATAATCAATTAAATTGTGAGCAGATCCATAAGGGAGGTCCATATCCATTTTCTTGATGACTTATGAGGATATAAGGCATTAGTAACTGTTAAATTATTTTGAATGGCAAAATCGATAAGCTTATATATTCTGTCATTGGTTTAACAAAACTAAATGCACCACAACAGGGGAGAAAATTACTTCCAATATCTATAGAGATTTTTGCATTTCAGTCTCCTTGGAGAATGAGATAGTCTGTATTTGGAATTTGTTTCATCACTGAGGTAACTTGTTCATAGAAGTCATTAATAGATTCTTCATCATATAACAATGACGGTACATAGATCTGTATTATTGATATATTTATTAGTTTTCCTTTAAGTCTGAAAAGAATTATTCTGCTATTTATAGATTTAAAATCTATCACAATTATATTAAAAAAAAAACGCTACATAACACTATAATATTAAAAAAATATATTACTAATGTAATAAGTGTTATCAAAATTCTGGTTCACTGAGCAAATGCAAACAATCTCATGTCTAAAGAATGTAGAACACTAAAAATGATCTCTCCTTTAAGAGCCAGAGAATTTGTACAATCAGCAGGATGTCATACGCTCCAAGAGAAGACTGATCTGAAAGTATCCAGATCAGGCTTCTCAGAAAAACATCTCAAATGTAAAAAATGAGTAAGTATTGAGAATGCTGGGGACTAACTGCAGTTTAGAAGCAGCTACTTTACTGACATTATTTTTAATACCAGTAAAGTAGCTGGGAAATAACTTTTTATGTGGACTCCCAACTCTCACAATATTATAAACCTACAGTACATTAGTACCATTCATAGGCTGTGGATTTTTTTTCTGGTTTTATTAATCTCACACACACACACACACACACAGGTATCCCTTGATTAACACGATTAATTAATCCTTTGATGTTACCGCGTAAATCAAAATCGTGTTAACCAGATATAATAATCAGTGGTAAAAATTACAATTCGTCCATGATCGATTACTGTATTAATAATTCCTTTTGTATAGTACTCTTTTAGGAAAGATAAAAAACGAATGCAAAGTAAACGTTTAATAAATACTTGTACCTACATTAGTTAATGCAATTTTTTTTTATCAAAAAAAAGTTATAAAGAGTCATTTTGCTTATTATCGTAAATTCTACGATAACAAGCAAAATGACTCTCTAGACCTCAGCAAACAAGCATTCTTCGATTAACATCTGGATCCATATCCAATAGTTGCTGCTTAAGCGATTCTAAACTGCGAAATATTCCATCCAGTTCTTTGATTGTTATCTCCTTTGGAACCTCATCTTTACATTCCATTTGTTTGTTGTCTTCATATGCACATTGTTGTTCAATATCAAGAAGATCACTGTCACTGAACTCTTTTGAATCCAATAATTCTTTAACATCTTCTGCATCAACACCATCAAAACCAAGGTCTTCATCAATTGCAATGATTTCTTCAACCACAGTGTTCTCAGGATTTTGGAAACCACCTCAGTCATTAGCGCATTTTGCAAAAGGATTTTTCAAACAGCTCACATGCAGGTAGAAGACACTTGCTCCCACTAATCATGAATATTTTCAATTGCATCTTTAATGTTAAAATTTTTCTAAAATTCTTGGAGCGTAATTGCATTTTCTACCATTGTTGTTTCTACTGCCTTTGAGAATGTCTTTTTAAGAAAATATGCTTTGAAAGTTACAATGATGCTCATGTCCATGGGTTGTAGCAATGATGTCATATTTGGTGGAATTTTGGTAAATTTAAAGGTGCATTAATCAAAACTCTTGTTGCATATTTCAAGGGATTGTCGCAATTAATTTTGCCACGTTAATCAAATCTCGCGTTAAGCAAGGGATACCTGTATTTATTTATTTATTTATTTATTTATTTTTTTATAAATAATCCAGAAATATTGCTCTATAAACCAAAAATGAACTTTTAAATCACCTCAAGCCTCCAATAAAAACATCCATGCCCCACAGCCTGTTGGTCAGGAAGTGGATACGGTAACCACTTAGCCTACAAATTTGGTTGTGCAGTTGCTATTTTATGGAACTGTTTCAATTTCAGAAAAATTTAATTTGAACAACTGTCAAGATTGCAAAGTTATTTTTGTAGGTGATAAAGGTAAAACTGAAGATTAATAATTGTCAGAATCAATTAAATGATATAAGCAGTAGAATCTGTAGTATTTTACTTTCTTCTTTATCCTTTACAAACTCTGATCTCCATTTTGATATGATTGTGTTTGTAATGAAATTATAAAGCAACTTTAATTGTAGACCAAAATTTCAAAAAAAAAAATAATAATAAATAATAATAATAACTGTCTAAATTTCATCAAAATTCATTTGATATTAGAGCCTTTTGAGATATCTGCAAAGAAGGAATTCTCCTTTTATTTTAGTCTGATTAAGTTAAATTTCTAAGAGAGCATAAAGTAGCATAAGATCAAATAATTCCAAACTGACTGAAGAATGAGACATGCAAAGGAAGAGGAGGAGGAACAGAAGAGGGAAAACACCAGGTGTTTCTCACTATTTTTCAAGGCTCTAGTTTTTTTTTTTTTTTTTTTTTTTTTACAGAATTTAATCTGCCACAGTGCATTCTGCTGAATATATCTGTCAAATAAAAAGTAACAGATCAATGATGGTCAAATTAGAAACCAAAATTACAACAGGTTGAATTTGGGTTCTGATGATTTTTGTAATAAGAAGAGGTTATTGACATGATGCAAGGGCCCCTTTATAAAGGGTTTTCAACTAAAGGTAAGATGATAGAGGGGTTGCAGGAGTTTCCTTTCCAATTTTTTTTTTTTCCCCATTTAAAAGATATAATATATTGTCCTCACAGCGTTAGCTGCTCTGACCGTAATTCCAAATAATCGGTGACTTGCCATAGCATTTGCCTAAGAATTATTGATATGACTCTTGATTCTAGGCTAATGCCTGTTCTGCAGAAATAAGTGCAAAAGATATGAAACATATTATTTAACCAAAACAGAAAATTGGGATTGCAGACCATGGCTTGGCTACAAGATCACATGATACAGAGAAAATACATGATCCTATTATATCAGTTTCTTGTAATTTGCAAGAATTAATACAATAGAACTTTGTTTAAAGAATTCTATGTGGTCTTTCTGCATCATACAAACTTAAATAAGATTGATTCAATCCACCTGGGGATTTAGAAAGTTATCATCTATACAAAATTAATTAAGGCATTAATTAATTCTGTATAAATCTTTAATAGTTACTATAAATATGGCAGTCTTACTCTAATTATGCTAATTAAAATTACAACTGAAATGTCACATCAGCATAGTAATGATATGTCACTTACGTCACCTTTAGACTCTCACTATCAGCACACTCACAGGTAACTACAGAAATAGCTTGTTATACACTGGTGTCCAAAGACTAAGAACAAACATTTTTTCTGAAGATTACAACTGCAATTTCAGACAAATAAGCTTGTGGCAATTTGTATAAAAGGCGATGTCGAGTAGAAAGTGGGTACACATTCAAATTTTTGAATTGTATGCAAAGGGATCATGTGGTAACACTCTGTAAGATAAAAGGCAAAAGGCTGCAATAAGTGAACTGTGTTTGAAGGAAGCTCATTTCATGAAGGAATAAAGTTGCAAATTTGGATGACTTGAAACGTCTCAAAGACATCTAGATGACCTCACATGGAGAAAAATTACTAGAAAGCTTGAAGGCTGCAGAATTACTGATATTGCCAGAGAGTTTGGAATCTCATAAAGTGTTTTATCCAGGCTATGGGCAGATTTCAGACCAATGGAATGTGTTCCAGACCTTGGACAGAATTTTGGTTATTACAGCAAAACATAATCAAAGTACCACTGTAGGTCAGCTTGCAAGCCAGCTCCATTCAAGCATACGTATGCAGGATATCTCAACAAACTTTGGCAAAACAGCTGTGAAAAGTAGGGCAATACGAGTACAATACCAATTTCTTGAAAGGGATATATATGGCAGTGCATGGGTGAGCTTGTGGGGAGGCATTATGTTAAATGCACGCACTGAACTATAAGGCTGTAAAAAGGGACTATGACTGGTGAACAATACTGCAATAAAGTCCTTCAACGTTATGTTCAATTGTGCTGTGGCAGTGTAGGCAAAAAATCCATTTTTATCAATGACAATGCCATACCACATAGTACACGAGCAGTGTACTATGTGGTGTGGCTTTCAAAACATTGTACGATGCTTAGAACCAAGTGATTCAGATTAGAGACAGATGTTGTTCTTGACATCTGTAATTTATAGGATAAGCAAGTGAAAAAACTTATCACATATATCTCTAATCCAGAGTATAATAATAAGATGTGACACCTTCTGACTATGCGTATATGGAAATATGACTTTTGCATTACTTCAACCTTGGTATCACTTCTGGGTCTAGCTCCCACTGATGAGACCTCAATAAAGATCAAAACTACTCTGGGTTGTGACCCTTCCCATAATGCATCATACTTGTCTGTAAGGATATGTGCTTTACATTATGGAATACAAAGGCAATTAATGTGAAGTCATTAGCCTCTATATACAAGCAGCCCCAGTCCTGAAAATACTTCAGGCAAAAACTTTGTTTTGCTTACACTTGGATAAAGGATGAAACCAAGAATATAATTTCTTGGCCTTATACAATGGAATCGGAACCTCTTTATTTCTGCATGTTAAGGTTCTCTGCATCATTGCCATAATCTCACATGATGATTTCACAACTTGTGAACGTGACTCCTGAACTTCAGATCCTTGTTCATCAACCACTTGAAGGTCACTTATCTCCTCAACTTCCTTCAAAATTTCCCTACCATGTGTATACTTTGCATCCCATAATTTGCCAAATTTCAGAACCTTAAACTTTGCAACATTGAACTGATAATTCAATACTGTTGCCCACTCATACAATCAATTCAAGTCCACTTGTAAGACCACAACATCTGCTTTATTCCTCATCACTCTCTCCCCAAGTTTGTATCATCTGCAATAGTTGAATATCACCAGTGAAACCTGTAACAATATCATTAACCTATAAATTAAATAACAATGGTGCCAAAATAGAACCGTGTGGCACAAATAGTGGCTTTCCTCTTTTAGGATCCTGCACCTCCATCCACAACTCTTGCTGATACCTAACTGAGTCAGTTGCCTATCCAACTTGCTCATCTATCATCCAATCCCATCTACTTCAGTTTACTTACAAGCATATGGTGTGGCGATCAATCAGAAGTCTTTGCGCAAAATCTAAGTATTCCACTATATATTCATGTCCCTTGTCCAATAAATTCGTCACCTTGTTATAGCATAAAAGCAAGTTGGTAAAAGTTTAACAAATCCATGCTGACAAGCACAAAGAATATCACCATTATCACACCACTTATGTATCCTATCTCTCAACAACCACTCCAATATCTATAAATTAAAGATATACTCGGGTATCTTTTTATGCAGATTTGAAGTTATGCAGTGCATACCCACAGATACGAGACCATTCGACACTTCTGCGCATGTCAACAGAAGGAGAATCCATTCTGATAATAGGGTAATCCAGCGTTTCCTAAACTTTTCCTATGATGGAAACACTTCACAAATCCTGAAATTTGCATGGAATACCTGGTTATTTTGTAATGTATTCATTAATAATTGTTAATTTAGCTGATTTTTTATTATTAATTAATAATTGATCATTAATTATTAATTAATTAAATTTGTCCCAATGAAGAAAAAAAAGCACCAAAGAAACTGATTTTCTTTGGAAATGAAAATTGCAATTTTAGATCGCTTAGCAAAAGGAGAGGGATATACAGTGATATACAGTAAACATTTTAATTTAGGCGAATCTACTATAAGAGCAATTAAAAAGAATGAAGTCACAATAAGAAAATCTGTCATTTCTGGCACAAAACTAAGTGCCAAATTATCAAGAGATGCTTTATTAGAAAACACGGAACGAGCGCTTGTAATTTGGATTGAAGAATTAACTCAAAGAAGAATTCCTATAAGTGGTTATTTAATTAAACAAAAAGCTCTTCGGTTTTATGAACAGATGAAGCAATTGGAGCTGTCTACTTCTGCTTCCCAGGCTGCTAAATAATTTTCGGCTAGCAAAGGATGGTAAACCAGGTTTTTAAAAAGGAATGCACTTCATAATGTGAAGATTACAGGTGAGGTTGCAGCAGCAGATGAAGCAGCAGCCAAAAATTTTCAAGAGAAGTTAGCCCAAAATTATTGAAGATGGTGGATATTGTCCCGATCAAGTGTTTAACGCTGACGAAACAGGATTGTTTTGGAAAAAAATGCCTAGTTGAATTACATCGCAGTCTGAGAAAAAAGCAAGCAAAGATTGAGTAATGTGTAGCAATGCATCAGGAGATCGAATGTTGAAACCCCTCCTAGTAAATCGATTTCTAAGACCACGTGCTCTAAAAGGCAAAAATCTAAAGCAGCTGCCGGTACATTGCATGGCTAATACAAAAGCCTGGGTAACAATTGCTGTATTTAATATAATAGATTTAGTTTAATCCTTTATCCCAGTGAGAGCAAACAAAGTTTGCGCCTGAAAATATCTTCAGGACTAAATATAGTGTTGTACTATCTTATCCAGTAAGTAGTGCAACACCAAGGCAACTCGTGGCAAAGGTGGAGCAAGCTACCAGGCACTTCTAACCCAGTATCTCCCATAATGCAAAACACATTTCCTATGTGGATATGTATACTGTTATGCATTAAAGGGATTGGCCATCTACCCAGACTAGTTTCGACCTTTATTGAGGTCTCTTCAGTGGGAGCCAGGCCCAGAGCTGGAGATACCAGGCAGAAGCAGTAGCAAGTCATCTGTGCCTATGGGAGTTGCCAAAAGGTTTATCACCTTTTTTAAAAATTACTCTGGATTTAGAGAAAGATGTTGAAAATTTATTTATCACTAGGTTAGACTATAATAGATTTAGTTTAATCCTTTATCCCAGTGAGAGCAAACAAAGTTTGCGCCTGAAAATATCTTCAGGACTAAATATAGTGTTGTACTATCTTATCCAGTAAGTAGTGCAACACCAGTCCTGAAGATATTTTCAGGCGCAAACTTTGTTTGCTCTCACTGGGATAAAGGATTAAACTAAATCTATTATAGTCTAACCTAGTGATAAATAAATTTTCAACATCTTTCTCTAAATCCAGAGTAATTTTTAAAAAAGGTGATAAACCTTTTGGCAACTCCCATAGGCACAGATGACTTGCTACTGCTTCTGCCTGGTATCTCCAGCTCTGGGCCTGGCTCCCACTGAAGAGACCTCAATAAAGGTCGAAACTAGTCTGGGTAGATGGCCAATCCCTTTAATGCATAACAGTATACATATCCACATAGGAAATGTGTTTTGCATTATGGGAGATACTGGGTTAGAAGTGCCTGGTAGCTTGCTCCACCTTTGCCACGAGTTGCCTTGGTGTTGCACTACTTACTGGATAAGATAGTACAACACTATATTTAGTCCTGAAGATATTTTCAGGCGCAAACTTTGTTTGCTCTCACTGGGATAAAGGATTAAACTAAATCTATTATAGTCTAACCTAGTGATAAATAAATTTTCAACATCTTTCTCTAAATCCAGAGTAATTTTTAAAAAAGGTGATAAACCTTTTGGCAACTCCCATAGGCACAGATGACTTGCTACTGCTTCTGCCTGGTATCTCCAGCTCTGGGCCTGGCTCCCACTGAAGAGACCTCAATAAAGGTCGAAACTAGTCTGGGTAGATGACCAATCCCTTTAATGCATAACAGTATACATATCCACATAGGAAATGTGTTTTGCATTATGGGAGATACTGGGTTAGAAGTGCCTGGTAGCTTGCTCCACCTTTGCCACGAGTTGCCTTGGTGTTGCACTACTTACTGGATAAGATAGTACAACACTATATTTAGTCCTGAAGATATTTTCAGGCGCAAACTTTGTTTGCTCTCACTGGGATAAAGGATTAAACTAAATCTATTATAGTCTAACCTAGTGATAAATAAATTTTCAACATGCTGTATTTAATGAATGGTTCAACAATTGCTTTGTACCAGAAGTGGAAACATACATGAAGCAAAAAGCTCTTGACTTTAAAGTTTTATTAATTGTTGACAATGCACCAAGTCATCTGCATTTAGAACATCCAAATGTGCAGGTAGTGTTTTTTCCACCCAATACAACAAGTATTATTCAGCCATTATCACAAATGTTGCCGATCAAGGCATAATTGCTACTTTTAAAAAATATTATGTTAGGCACACTTTTCAATTTATATTGAATAAATTAAAAATGAATCATTAACAGTAACTGGCGTTTGGAAAAAAATAAAATTTCTATTTTGGACTGCTTAAATCATGTTGCATCTGCTATCGCTGAAATAAGATCCCAAATTTTAAATGCTTGCTGGAAAGCAGCTTGACTTGAATGTATTGCAACCATGCAAATATCTACATTATCAGATGAAATCATTACATTGGCACATGAAATTGGTAGAGAAGGTTTTGATACATTTAGCCAGAATGATGTAGACGAATTGCTTGTGAATAATGCCTTAAGTGACGATGATATTATTGGATATCGATTAACTTTAGATGTCCAGAAAACGATAGTGAAGCGGAAGAAAAACTTGTCCTCTCACTGCAAATATAATTCGAGAAGGTCTTGAACTTTGCAATAAATTGGAAAATCATTTTCCTGTTAATGGCACAAATTCTGAACGAGCCTTTAAATTCCAACGTGAGCTGAAGAACTATGTCTGGATATCGCAAGCTGTATAAAAAATTGGTGAAATCGTCATTGTAAAGTTTAATCACTGATTATTACATTGTCAGAAGAAAAAAATCAGCACAGAACTAGGGTGAAGCTAATTCTGTTTGTGAAGAACCATTGCCTTTACCATACAGATCTGATGTGCTGACCATCTCTTCTAGTGATGAAAGTAATTTTGCACCAGTTCGCAAATGTTGCCGAATATTGTCTAATAGTGATTATAATTCTGATGACAAAATGTTAATAAAAATGTTACTTTTCAATAAATTAAATGAATAAAGCTTTAAAACAAACTTAGGCATTCTTATTTTCCTGAATTTTCATAAACTTTTTTTATGCGATTTTAGGTTTATTTTAATTCATTGCTTCGGTTTTATGTGGTTTTTAGAAAATTATGGAACATATCCCTGATTTTTCAACATAAGTTAGGTCTTTTTTGTCCGATTTTTTATATGCGGTTTTTATGTGGAATGTATCTACTGCATAAAAAGAGACCCGACTGTACCAAGAATTATATTCTTGGTTTCATCCTTTATCCAACTGCAAGCAAACAAAGTTTGCACTTGAAGAACTTCACAACTGGACTACTTGTGTATAGATGCTGATGACTTCAAATCAATTACCTTAGTATCTCATATTGCAATGCACATATCCTTATGGACATGTCTAATGCTATGCATTATGGGAAGGGCCACTACCCCTACCAGTTTTGATCTCATCAGTGGGAGCCAGACCCAGAAGTGACACCAAGGTTGAAGTAATGCAAAAGTCATTTCCAATTACTAAGGCAGCTGATGTGAAGTTATTAGCCTCTATATACAAGTAGCCTAGTCATGAAGTGACTTCATGCCAGATCTCCTGTCCTCGCTCATCCTACACTTGGAAAACCTTTCTATCTTGCAGCAGATGCCTCAAATGACACCATTGTAGCTGTACTAGAACAAAAGAAGGAAGAAGAAATTAGACCCATTGCATTCTTGAGTAGAAAACTATCTGCATCAGAAAAAAATTACTCAGTTATTGAAAAAGAAACACTAGCTACTGTGCATGCCTTAAGGAAATTCAGATATATGTTACTAGGACAAGAATTTTTTTTAAGATCTGACCATAAACCCCTAACTTTCTTATCCACAATGAAGGATAAAAACCAAAGGATTATTCAAGCCCTTAGAATTACAAGAATTCCAAATACTATATATGCTATATTCCTGGAAAACTTAATGTAATTGCTGACTACCTATCCAGGGCCTCAGATAATAAAGTAGATGAAAGTACCAGTGCAAAGAAAAAGGTAATGAACTTGATAGCCAAAGCAAACGAGGGAGAAGAAAACAAAGGGAAAACCCACACACCTTCAGAATTGGAGCAAATTCTCCATTATAGATGCACAAAAACAAGACCCAACATGGGAGGGAAAGATATATCAATGCATCAAGAAAGGGGGGTAGAGAGAGAATCTTGGAGGAACACTCCTTCTGCATTCTTTATTCTTGGATGATGATGGCCTCCTGTTAGCAAAACAAGATATCACCGGAAATTGGAAGGACAAAATAGTAGTTCCTGCTGTCATGATTCCTTGGGTATTGTATACCTTTCATGATGCTGATCTAGCAGGACACCAAGGTTTCTTTCGGACATGGGAGAGAATAAGAAACAGATATGTGTGGAAGGGAACGAGACGAGACGTTGAGAGTTATGTGTCTTCATGCCATCTATGTCAAAGAAAATCAAGTTACAGAGGAAAGGCCCCTCTTCAACCTTTCCCTATCCCTAGTCGCCCTTTTCAAGCTATAGCCATGGATATCATAGGTCCGATCCCTATTAGTTCTAAAGGAAACAAGTATATACTTGTGATAGATATGTTTTCTAGGTTTCCAGAAGCCACAGCTATGAAGGATCAAACTGCACAAACAGTGGCTAACAAATTATTTAAGATGATCATTTCAAGATATGGAACCCCCCCCCCCCCAAAAAAAAAACACTCCTCACTGATCAAGGCTCAAACTTTACAGCTGAAGTCATGCTTCAGTTGTGTAAATTATTGAAGATAAGAAAGCTTTTCACTACTCCCTATCACCCCCAGGGAAACGGAATGTGTGAGAGGATGAATCATACCCTGAAACAAACCTTATCCAAACTTGCTGATAATCATTTGTCTAATTGGGATAATTTCCTTTCACACACCCTTTTTGCCTGTAGGACAGCCCTGCATGCTGCTATAAAAGAAGCCCCCGCTGTGGTTTTATATGGTTTTGAACCACTGTTTCCCAGTGATTTCAAAGACTCACATGCAAACTCTGGATTTCCAGACATTGATGAGTACCTTAACAATATGATCACTGAAAACAAAGTTGCACATGACCTAGTAGCAGAAGCCCGTCAAAACAGCTCACAAAGGGCCAGAGCCTATGCAAATAAATTGAGAATTTACAAAGAATTAAAACCTGGAAACTTAGTACTTTTACGACAACAGCCTAGTAACAAGAGAACAGGGAAAGTTCGGAAAATGTGCTATGGGACCTTATGAAATTGTTGAATAGACATCTCCTGTGAACTTTCGGATAAGAGAATTAACGGGATTAAAAAAAACTCTTAATCGTCCACTTGGACCGATTAAAATTGTTCAAGAAGAGACCTGAGTCTGCAATTAGTCTGCCTAAGGGATTCACTAGAGGCAATATAGGAAAAAAGAAAGAATTACCATGGAAAAAGTAATTATAGAAAGAACACAAATAATACAAAACAACCAAAGCACAATAATATCAATGGAGAACGTGAATTCATTTCTGAAGAGACAGTCCCATACTACAGGCATAGAAGACATGCTGACTCTGATAATAAGAATTCTAATGAAAAAGTGAACAAGAATAAATGCACAAGTCATAATAAGGAACCAAGTTTTATCCAAACTAGATATGATCTGAGACCAAGAGAAAAAAAAAAAAACAAAAGTCTGAATCCTCCCAGAGATTTATGTGAATAGAAACATTTTTCATTAAAGAAAAATTTTTCAGAGAAAGAGTGAGCCTTTGTTAAATTGTGAATGAAGATATTTATAAGTAATAATACTTCATTCATAATTAACATCATCTACTACGTCATAAGCAGGACTTATTTAAATTTATTCTGTTAGTTTCTTGCTTATAAAATATTATTCATGTAATTCCTTTTAAGTTTTGTTAGTTAATTTTATTTATGTGATTTTAAAACATATTATAGATATGAAAAGGCTCTGTATTAAAGTGTCAATTATTTTATTTACTTTATTCCTTTGATCATAATATAAGAAATTGTAATATATGTAATTTTAATACATCCAGAAGATTCCTTGTGATATCATTTGATTGGTTATTGTGAGAAACCATGCAAATTTCTCCTAGTGCGTGTTGGAGCGTGAACTACTATATACCAAGGGAAAAGCAAGTTTTCCGGTGAGAACCAGTTTTTGGCGGGAAAAAGGAAGGAGTAGATATGAAAAACAAAAGTAAAAAGCGAATCGAATAGAAAAGTATAGAGAACGGTAGCTGGAGACTGGAAGGGAATTTTGACGTGCCGAAAACGAAATTTAAAGGACAGGGAATCGCTTGGTATTTTAACTTACCTTTTTCTGAGTTGGAGCTATACCAAAACTTCCTAACACCTAGCAGTGGAATAGTGCAGGAAATAGGATAATACGTATAAGAAAAAGAAGAAATAGGTAGATAATTTAAACCAAGTGCATAAAAGTTATATTCTTCAGAGTCTATAAATCAGTCGCAGAAGTGGAAGATTCTTTTAAGTCTGTGTTATTACGAAGTAAAAGTCAGCAAGGACTTTAAAAATGTTGTTCGATCTCCCTATGATGTGATGAAGCTATAACCTGGTAAGATTACCTTTGCTATACTTAGTGAGAAGTAACGAAAATTAATTCCGCTGATAGTATATTGTTCCTAGTTGCCGTATTCAGCGGGTCAAGATTTAATGTGTGATGTGCTAAGACTTTTCCCTCTTCAAGTGATAAATGCTATATTATTGAATTAGGTGTTCATTGACTGAACAACAATACTGAGAAGCCCATTTGTTGTAATTTAGGAATCTCGAACTTACAAGAACTAAAACTGATTGACTGATTAGAGAAGTACAAATGAATGTCTGATGGTTCACGAGATGTATTTATTCTGAATATCTTGAACTGATTTGATATTTAAATGTTTTGAAATATATAACCTTGATCAGAGTAAAGTTATGATAGAAGTCCTTTGTAACAAGAAGGGCAAGATCTGTTAAATATAATCTTTAATTATAAAGTTTGAGCTCAGCTGAGTGGTATACTAGAATCTTAATGAAAGTTTTGTATTTGTTTAATTGTAATGTCCCTGTTGGAATGCTGTGTTATGATGTAATTTATGACACTGCATTAAATAATTTTGTTTGAATTGAATCTTGTATTTGCCTGATTGTTTCATTGCACAGCGCATTAAAATAATACGAATCTCAGCAGGAACCCTATGTAATAAATATAAAAACCTCAGCCTAAAATCAGCTTATGATTACCTAGTACAGTTGAAGGTTGATTTATCTAAGTTGCTCTTGCAATTCAGAATATAGAGTGGCAGAGTATAATATAAATTTTCTTCATATTCGATTGATATATCAGCCTACAACTAGTTAAATACTAAAGAGAGAAAATTGTAAGACGATAAAACGTGATCAAGAAGAGTTACAATCCAACAAGTAGCCTAGTCGTGAAGTGACTTCATGCGCAAACTTTGTATGCTTACACTTGGATAAAGAATGAAACCAAGATTATAATTTCTTGGCATCTTTAATTTATAGTATAACCAAGTGAAAAAACTTTCCACATTTATCTCTAATCCAGAGTATTTTAGTAATAAGATGTGAAACCTTTTAATTACATGTATATGGAAATATGACTTCTACATTACTTCAACCTTGGTATCACTTCTGTGTCTGGCTCCCACTGATGAGACCTCAATAAAGGTCAAAACCAGTCTGGGTAGTGGCCTTTTCCAAAATGCATAGCATTAGACAATCTGTAAGGATATGTGCACTGCATTATGAGATACTAAGGCAACTGATGTGAAGACATAAGCCTCTATATACAGGTAGCCCAGTTGTGAAGTTACTTCGTGTGCAAACTATGAAAAAAGAAGAGAACATGAAACAATGTAGTAGTCCTGCCACAATCATTTACAGTCATTAGATAGACATAACTGGTACTAATGGACATGGGTATGCTATTAGCTCACAGAGACTAAGGAAAGAAATCTTCTCTTCCTCTCCCAGTTAATAAGGTAATTCATGTCAAACTCAGGATGAAATTATGTCCTGTAAAAAAATGAAAAATATGCAGTCCTAATATGAATTAATATCTGTTCTTTAAATAATATTAAAAATTATGGTAATTAAAAAGTAAGGTAAATGCATTTCAGACTATGTTAACAGATGATAATATTAGAAATTACTGACTACTAACAACTAGTTTCTAATTGTTCACCAATTTATTTCTTTAATCTGATGCTGATTATTACTATAAACATTCTTAATATATAATTATTCTTCACAAAATTATTTCAAAAGTGTAAATGACTTCTTTTTCTTTCACTACCAGATATTCCAGGAACATACATACCAGAAAGCAGACAGATTGCATGACTGCTTGCGTAGAGTTTTATTCTTTATAAGATCAAATGGCCCAAGAAACTGTCTCTGGAATGTATTTCTAATAAGTGGAATCTGAGAATGGAAAAGAAACCAATGTATCACTTTAAAAGTAATGGGGCATCTTTTTTTTTTTTAAGATAATTTTGACATTTCAAACCAATCAGGCCAAAATTAAACTCCCCCCTATTCAGAGACTCAGGCAGCTCAATCTAACAAACAGATGTCACTAAATTTGGTAGGAAGACAATACACAAACACATTCCTTTTGAGTTGTGTTCAACATACACCTCACTTTACCTTATCACACATTACTTGAAATGTTCTAAACATGAAAAACACCCGATGCAATGCATCGGGTGTTTTTCATGAGTTTAGAACTTAGCAGTTATATCAAAGATTCAGAAGTTTAAAGAAACAGAATCTTTGAAAGTTTGACCTGGCACAGGGCAGAAACCAGTGCCACCACAAGTAATTGAAGAAGTTGCCACTGCGACTGTCGACAGATCACACGAAAATGTTTCTGGCAGTAGCAGTGCCTGTGGAGTAGCGCAACAATTAGATATACTTTATTCCATGGTATGGAAAGTCTAGTGCAAAAATATTACATTTTATTCATACAAGATTAGCTGCATGATGACGACTATGATAAGCAACTGACATTTCTGATTAGACTGCAAGTCAACAATGCTTAGCCATGGAAAATTGTGTGGGAAGATGAGGCATGTTTTTATCTTAACGGGACTGTAACACCCAAAATTGTTGAATTTGGACTTCAGAATCATCCCATGCACTCCAGGAACTCCCATTACTTCACCAAAAATTACTGTTTGGTGTGGCTTTACAGCAGATTTTATTATAAGGCCATTCTTTTTTGAGGACATCACTCCGACAGGACAAGTAACTTATTACATTGCTGCACAGAAATATCACAATATGCTGATATTTTAAATCAATCTGCAATTTCAGCAATGATGATGTCTGGACAAGACCATTTTTATGCAAGAGGGAGCATCTCTCCACATTGAATGACCAGTAGAGTAGCTTCTACAGCATCACTTCACAGAAGAAAAAGTGATTAGTTGTTTCTTTCTAGCTGCATGCCACCTCACTCTCTGGTATTAATCAATGAGATTTTTGGTTGTGGGGTTACATGAAGGGCAACATCTATCATGGCAGTGGCTCAAACTTGGCAGCCATAAAGGACAATGCATCACAGACTGTGATGAACATTTCTTAAGATATGTTACATTCTTCAGTTGATAATGTTTTGTACAGGATGCAATTTCTGGTTCACAAGAACAGTGGCCACATTGAACGAGGTCCTCTTTCACACAGGTGAACTCTATGTGCTTCAGTTGTGCAACAGTTTTGTGACAAAACTTGCATTCCAGTAACTGTAATACTATAATTATCGTGTTATCATAAGTACAACATATAAAGGTAATCTGTCATTTCAGTTTAGTCTTTGTTGTTCATTTGTCTGTCCATTTTAATGCTTTTTTTTTTTTTACATTGTACAATGACATATTCCCCATATTGGCAACTTTTCAAACTAAAAAAAATTTTTTGTGGAATTCTTCTTCCCATGTCTTGATTAATTTCCTTACCAAATATGGTGATATTGGAGTTGTTAGATCAAGTTACATAGGGCTCTGAATAGCGGAAGTTTAATAATGGTCACCCTGCATATTGTTTGATCATCTTTATTTCTATAATGATTTGCACACTTCAGTTTGAAACCTTATGAGAAATGCCACATTTGTAGTCTGAATTAACTGTTAATGTTTTTTTTTTTACTAATCCAAACTGCATTTGTAATTAGGATCAGTAATTTAAAAATAATATGAACAATTCTAATCAAATGAAAATATATTCAGATCTATTCATCCAATTCACAAGTGAATTTTGGAAAGTTTTAGAGGGTATCCACATCTGCAGTATGTGTGTGTTAATTTGGAATATGGCATGGAGTATATCAAGAGATGTACAGGAATCTGCAAGGATCATTAATTCATGATTGAGATAAAAAGAGTGAGAAAAAATGACAATGTGAATATCGAGAATATTATACATAACCAAGGTTGTTACATAGCGACTTTAGTTATGGATAGCTTTTCTGATCCTATGACCAGGTCCAATACTCTCACATTCCTACTCTCCTCCATCACATGCTGCCTAAAGTAATTATTACTCAGTAGGTGTATAAATTCCATTTCCTTCCTGCCGTGTGATGTTTTTTCCAGTCTTCCTTCCAATCAATATCTCCATAGATGAAGTCCCCCATAATAATCACACAACCTGTACTCATTGTACTAATTTGCCAATGCATATTTTCAAGAGATCACCTGTGGAATCCCCTGGCCTATAGCAACAATCAACTGTATATTTCGTCTTACTGGCCAATCACACCAGAATGCTTCAAATGACCAGCCACCCTCCCACCTATTCCCTATTCTATCAGCAAAGTCTCACTAATGCCTATAATTTATGGCAAGTTGGCACTAACCAATGACAGAAACTGCAGCATCCCTTTAGGTCCCCCACTAGGGTGGCCAGACGTACCCCATTTTGGGGTATAACAGTTTTGTTTGAAAAATCACCTACACATTAAAGGAAACATTAAAATG
Organism: Typopeltis vanoorti; assembly: GCF_054136105.1. Taxonomy (NCBI): domain Eukaryota; kingdom Metazoa; phylum Arthropoda; class Arachnida; order Uropygi; family Thelyphonidae; genus Typopeltis; species Typopeltis vanoorti. The sequence continues at coordinate 59,273,447 of NC_143552.1, read as the reverse complement.
TTTCCTTTAATGTGTAGATATTTTTCTAAATCTAGTGGAGGGGTTCAAACAAAACTTTTGAGTTTCTTTAACAGCCAGTCAGAAACTTCAAAGGATATTTCACTTTGCTTACTTCAAAAGTTGAAGAAGCTGAATTTAAATCCTGAGAACATTGTTAGTTTTTGTAGTGATAATGCTAATATAAATTTTGGTATTAATCAGAATTAAAGAAATTTAATAAGGATTTAACAGATATGGGGATATAGAAGTTGATATAGAATGTGTAATTTTAAAAACATATGAGTTTAGTTCACATAGTAAAGGTTAGAAAATTTAAAAGAACATTATGAATTTTGCGACCCAGAATATTCAGATCTAATGCATCATGTTCCTACAAGATGCTTGTCACGCCTTCCAGCAGTAGATAGGCTACACAAAAATTTTGAGCCAGCGAAAAACTATTTTCTATCTTTGGAAAGATGTCCACCCATTTTACAAGATTTTTTTTCGAATGAATTAGCTGAAGTCTACCTTTCTTTCTTTTCAAATGCAGCAACCTGTGTCCAAAACATAATTTGTATTCTAGAGCAGGATGGTCCAATTATAATAGAGCTATTTAACTTAATGGCCAATCTAAGAAACTCTCTACTTTCTAAATTAAATGATCATTTTTATGGATTCGTTGCTATACAAAAATTGAAATCTTGTCGCAAACCAGTAGAGATAAATTTGTTTAAGAAAAGGGCAGATGATTTTCTGAAAACTTTAATTCAGTATATTGAAAAAAGATTTAGTTTTGAAAATAATAAGTATGAGTATCTTAATATATTCAAATTACATGAAGTGGCACATTTTGATCTTTTCTTAAAAGTTATAGCTTTATTTAAAATTTCCAATATTAATATTGATTTGCTATATGAAGAATACGTCCTGTTAAAATCGTTCCATAAAAATATTTACACAAAAGAACTCAAAAATATCACAGACATTTGGATAAAATTTTTAAATGCATACGATGTAACTAATATTGAAAAAATTATTAATTTTATTTTTGCTTTGCCTCACTCAAATGCAGTGGGTGAGCGAGTATTTAGTTTAATGTTCAACTCTTGGAAAAAGGATAGAAACAGATTAAGCCTAAAAACTGTTGAGGGAGAATTACTGGTGAAAACCAATTACAATATGTCATGGAAAGAATTTTATGCAGTTGTATTAAAAAAATGAAAAATTGCTAAAAGAAATTAGCTTGAATAAAAAATATTGTTAGGTAAATACTTCTCTTTTGATAAAATAAACCAGGTTTACTGAATTTATATTGTAAATGATTATGCAAAGCATATCATGAGAATATTTCTAAAAGTTTACATTAGTGTTCATAACTGCTAAAATAAAATATTTAAATTTTGTTTAAAGACTTGCTATGAATTTGACTAATTGTACCAAAATTTGATCAACTGTGTTTCATGCATCTGTATATTGTGAAAATCTACAAATATAGAAATAAAATAATCTTATTATAATTATTCGTTCTTTATGTTTGATAGTGCAATTATCCCCAAGGCCAATAACGAATACCCCAAAACCTAATCATGAATACTCCAAATCCTTACAATGAATACCCCAAAATCAAATTTTTAATCTGGTCACCCTATATCCCACCCACCTTTACTTCATGAAATGGCTACCCGATTCAATATGTTTGCTCGAGAAACTAAATTCCATCCTTGGTTATTCTCACACTCCCTTGCCTCATGGACGCCTTCACACAAAAAGAGAATTATATATTATTATTATTCGTGACATCTCCAAGGAGTCCAAAGACTCATTGCGGGAGGATACCTATTGTACAACTCGTCTCCACCAACTACACCGAACCTCTATTACCAATCATCTACATCAATGCCATCCACTGCCCGCCACCACAACTAGTATTTTTTTGTCTGTAAATTGCATGTTCTGAAGGGCCAATGTGTCTGTATGTGGGATGAAAAACCCGAGCTTCGGGGAGAAAAAACCCTACTACCTCCGTATGAGATCGACTAACTCACCTTAAAAAGAGAAGAAAGCATAACATGTGGAAAATGAATTTAAGTAGCTCAGGGACCTATTTAATAACATCCGACAAAACAGGAAACAGAAGGAGCATGAGTGGAATTGAACTTGATGACAGCATCTCAGAATGTGATAGTATATAAAGTACCCTAATTAACTACAGTAAGTAAGAGTGATCACACAGTTGACATGGAAGGCAACTAAAATGGTGTTGGTTTACTGTTGCAAAAACAGCAAAGGTCATACTACACCATAGCAAAGGTTACAGCAGTACACAAGGTCAAAGGTTACAGCAGTACACAAGGTCAAAGGTTACAGTAATACATAAATAGTAAAAGGCAAAGTAGTAAATAATATGTATGGTGGGGACAGAAAGTTCTGATAAACACCTAGAACAAAAATTAATTAATTTTATGTCTTCTTATATATCCTAAAAGAAAAAGAACAAATTATTACAATTTGATGAAATAAGAGAGTTAAAGGGTTTTAAGATATGTTCTTTCTTGTGATTATATCAGTTGCTTTAATGTCATTTTTGTTGTAGGTGTTATCAGAACTTTCCAGGTCCCCTTGTATATACAAAAATTAAGTTAAGCAATGCAGAAGGTCAAAGGTTACACAGCAGTACATAAATAGTCATAGATAAATTAGTAACTAATATGTATGTAAGTTAAATAATGCAGTCTAATAACATCTGCCTGAGTGTATATGGATTGGCTAAATAGGTAAAACTTTCATTCCTCTTATGTAAAGTGCTGGCAATCCATCAGAATATGACAAATAGTAAGATGTGTACTGCATTTTTCACACACCAGTGGTTCATCAGCCCTCAGTAAATAAGAATGTGTAAGCCTATACAGAGCCTAGCAAGAACAACTTTATCTCTTCTCTTTCTACATTGACTAGAATGCCAATTCCTAATTTCAGGCTTAATGTCATGTTTTTGTTTGTCGATTTTTCCTGCCATTGGGCAATTAATTCTGATCTTATAAAGTGTCTGTAGTCTGTATATGGTACTGTTAAACAGTACGTTGAAAAAGTATGAGCTGATCTAGCAGCTGCATCTGCAGTCTCATTTCCCTTAATTCTAATGTGGCCGGCTGGAATCCAACATAATCAAACATCAACATTATATACAACATTATATAGGGTTTTTGTTTTGTACAACAGGTGTAACACCTCACACAACACTGGTTGTGGGTTAGACATAGGAGAGGAGATAGCCTGTAAAGAACTCAATGAGTCCGTATAAATTACACTCTTTTGATAGTAGTTTTCTTTTATAGGTACAAATGCAAGCTGAATGGCATGCAACTCTGCAGTATAATTACTGCAATCAAGTGGGATCTAGTTGGAGATAGGTCAGGAAATGTCAGGTTAATGTCAGGAAACACAGCAGCACAGGTGTCAGTTCTTAAACCATCAATATAGATGGGCAAAAATCAGAGTGCTTTACTCTGTGTGCATTAAACAATTGCAGGTAGATAGATGGAGTATGAGACTTCTACAGTTGATAAAGTGAGAGGTTCAGGATGAAGTGCAAACCAGCCATGGAGGGATGCTATTGTGTTTGCAATATTGTCAACATTTGTGCCAAAAGCTTGCATAGTCTCTTTATGTGATAGTTAAAATATGTTCATTTGATAGTATAAAAATACTATCAAATGAACATATGATAGTCTGACGTGTGTGATATTGAGCTTCCTAATGCAGAGAAAAGTGACTAGTCCATGTAGAACTAGTCACTTTTCTCTGCATTGGGAAGTACACAAGGTTAAAGGTTACAGCAATAAATAAATCAATAGCCAAAGTTAAATTAGTAAATAATATGTATGTACAAAGCATAGCTTTGGCTAGAGTGTCCATCCAAGTGATAGAGCCAGTTCATTTGCTTCAACATAAAGACTTTGAGTGGGCAATGTGCAAAATGCACCAGTAGCTATTGCATACCATGATGAATGGAACTGAAACATTGCAGATTATTCTGCCTTGCAGAACCATAGCCTTGAGAACTATAATCCAGTTTTGAATGTTTTGCTATAGCCATTAAGATTATAATGGCTATAGCAAAAATACTATCAATAAAGTTCTTCATAAAAACTTCATCAAAAAATACATATAATATAGATTACAGTAAAACCATAGTTATCCCATACTTTAAAGGGTTATAAGAAAAAATAAACAAAATTCTACACCATTATAATCTTAATGTCACTTTTAAACTACCTATAAAATTAAAAAACATTCAACTCCTCTAAGGATCCTCTCCCCCCCATTGGCTCACCCTGGAGTTATCGCATCTATTGCATCTGTAACTTACTTTATATAGGTGAAACTGGACATACAATCCCTATCCATAAAAAAGAACACAAATGACATTAAATTTAACAATTTTGGTGATGTAGGCCTCTCAGATCATGCTCTTAACACCCTATGCCAAATTGACTGGAAAAGTATATATTCTTTACATCATATAAAGTATTGGAGAGAAGATCTTTGCATTCTAAATTCTAGAATCTGGCATTAACCATTTTCTCTCATATCTTACAACGACAACTAGTCATAGCAATAGCTCGATAATTATTTGCTTCTGTTGGATCTTTCCTGCTTTTGGGATAGCAATGACAACTGACTTATGCCAAGAATTCGGAAACTCTTCTGCAGCCAAGTATTCTGTTCTATATTAAGAGAAGCAGATTCATAGATGATGATAGATGTTTTATCATTTCATAATGAAAGTCATCAGTCCCTATTGTACTAGGGTGCGACAGTAAAAGAGCTCTTTTTAGTTCCTTCTTAACAAATGGCTGACTGTAAGACTCAAGCATATTGGTAGAAAAATTCAGCCTTTGTTTCTATTGCTGCTCTTTCAATATTAAAAATTCAGGAGGATATGAAGCTGTTGCTGAGATTCTGGCAAAGTTTTCTCCTGAAGTGTCTGCAATAGCTTTAGGATCAGCAACAACAAATTTATTATTGTCTAAGGTAGACAACTGCATGTTCTATATCTATAAAATGAATATAGAATATGTTCTATATTCATTTTATCCCATACAAGTTTTACACTGGTCATTTGATTAATTGATGAGATAAACTGGATCCATGATTGTTTTTGACTTTGATGTCTCACATAACGTGCTTTGGCCCAAGCATGCTCTTAAAAGCTATCAAGTTTGATGTGGTGGGATATCTATGAAATATACCCATACTCTGTGTTCATCTTTTTTTTGGCTGCCTGGCATTCTGGATTCCACCAAGGCTTTGGATAGAGTGGAAATTGAGATGATGTTTCTGGAATGGAGCTGTATGCTGCTGCCTGGACAATGTTACATGCTTTACTGCTTCATTCATAGGTGTCTGATTGACTGTATCGGTATTAAATTTTGAAAGATGGGATAAAGTGTTCCAGTCAAACTGGTCCATTTTTCATATGGACATCTATGTAGGAGTATATGGTTCCTGTGAAGACATTGTGCAAAGAACAGGAAAGTGATCACTTCCATGCCTGTTCTCTCCAACATCCCATGTGAACAGTGGAAGAATGGAAGGGGAGCAGATTGTAAAATCAATTGCAGAATATAAGTGGGTTGGCATATGGAAGAAAGTATCGAGTCTATTATTCAAAAGGGAGAGGTCATTATTGTCAAGGATTCAATGATTTGATCTCGTCTATTTGTGGTGCACTACCACCAAAGTATTGCGACTATTAACGTCACCCATAGGAAGTATTAGTTTAGGCAGTTGCATGAAAAAGTTATCAAGAAGAATGATTTTATTTAACTCAGCGCTCAGTGGTAAATAAATTCAACATACGGTAATAAAAAAATCCCATGGATAGGTCAATCACTACTGCTTTGAGAGAAATATTAAGTTGGACATGATGGAAAGGAGTATGACTGCCCACTAGGATAGCTATTCCTCTATGAGCAGGACCATCTCCAGTTCTGTCCTTGTGTACAACAGTGAAATTCCTTAAGATAGAGTCCTCAGTGGGTCTTAAGTATGTTTTCTGCAGACAGAAACAGAGAGGTTTGTGTTTCTGCAGCAAAATCTTGATATCATCGATATTCTGGAGCAACCAACAACAGTTCCATTGTAAAAATTTTCCTACCGTTTTGGCTTTATGGACTTGTCTGGTTTTTGGGAAGTTGAGAACAGGTTTATATTTATCAACTATTTTTTGGAAAGAATGGAGGCATGTCCATCTCTTCCTCAGGTAAAATATTCGATACATCTGATGTGTCAGGGTCAGCTGGCAAGTTTAATTTACTTTCAGTGGATACCTAAGTATCCATTTTTTTCTGTGGAGATATCTGGTGATTTATCTTTAAGTGATAGTTTTGCCATATTTTTTTGGCAAGTGGGTTCTCATTGAATGGAATCCTTTTGGGAGTTGTCTATGAAGTAGGGCCATAAGGTCATGTGACTGATGCACTAAACAGAGAAGCACTCACAATCATAAAGTTCAGGTATGGTCGATTAAATAAGGATGTTTGAGATGCTGTTGATATTTTCTTAACTTCCACCTCAGCATAAGAGGATCTTAGAACAGGTGTAGTGGTAGTTAACATCCTTTTTGCATCCTGATATGATATATTTTGTTCCGTTTTAAATTTTTTGTTATTTCTTTTTCATCTTTCCACTTCTGACATGCACAGGAGTTAGCTAGATGATCTCCCTGACAGTTGACATATTTAGTTGTCTTTGCAGAACAAGATTTGTTTTCATGCTCTTTACTAGTACATTGGGCACATGTGATAGAGCCATGACAGGCAGTTTGGGCATGCCCATATTTCTGACATTTAAAGCATCTTAGTGGATTAGGAATGTATACTCTAACAGGACAGTGGGATACCCTGCCTATTTACAGATGTTGGAGGCTTAGGTGTATCATAAGTAAGGATAATGTTCCTGGCTGGAACCAGGTGATCATCCATACATATCAGGATGAGCTTCGCACCTGTCACTCCCTAATCTTTAAGCTCTGGACATATCGCAGAAGGAACATCAAGGGGATCACATTCTGATATCACTCCTCTATAAGAATCAAGTGTTTTATGAGGTGTTACTGTGATTGGTATTCAACCCATTGATACTGCTCCCAGCAGTTTCTTGGAATGTTGCTGACACAATGTTTTCACAAGGATATCATCAGAATGTAATTTCTTAACAGTTTTGGGAGGTCCTACCAGTCCTTCTAAACCCTTCTCAATAAAGAATGGTGACATTTCCCTATTGGCTTTTCACCTGTTGCATGGATGATCAAAAAATTGGTATTATACTAATATTATATATCTTTTGTTTCTTACTTCTGTTACCAAATGCTGTATATAGTATCAGTACTTGTTTGGGACTTTGTTAGGGTGCCCTGAAATGTTTGAAGATGAAGAATTCTTGCTCAAGGGGTATTTCGTTTAGTGCCAGAGCTCCTCAACCACCACAGTCACACATAGATGCCCACTCACAGCAAGCAATGACTGCACTCAGCAGTGGAATGCCAGTGCTACCTTTATATGACCTTCCGAAGCAGAGGCCAAAGTAGTAAAAGACTACCAGAATCCTCCTTTTCCTGATGTCCACAGGTCACAATGCACAGCAAACATAGCAGCAGAGCATTGGATCCCAGTCATGGTGGTCTGGAAGAAAGGATAGTAAAAAAGACTCAGGAGAAATAGAGCAAAGAATATGGAAAGAGAAGCAACAAAAAAGAGGCAGAATGAAAGCACCAGTGCCGTCACTGGTCTCCTCCACCACGAATAGGTGCCTCATAAGGAGGGGTAGAATCGTGCACTTCAATGAGAAGAGGAGAGACATAGAAGTATAAAACAGGAAATTAAGAAAAGGTACTCAGCGACAACTGGGTGGCATATTGTGGCAACAGCAAGTGAATAAAAAGGAAATCAACAGTGGAGTTAGTTCAATAATACATTTAAAAGCATATATGTTAGAGTGAGGTATCTAAACTTCAATACAGATATCCTCTTATTTCTTCCTGTGTCATGTGGAATGAGGTTCCACAAAAGGTTTAATTATAAACCTATAGTATATTAGAATTGCATGTAGGCTAAGGATTTTTTTGTATTTTTATTGATTTTATATGTAAATATATTTGTATTTTTATTTATTTTTTACATAGCGTATAAACCTTGTTCTTCAGATCAAACATGGAACATTTACTTAATACCTCCAATTCCAGTAAGTGGGAAGGTCGTCTCACACCAGACAATGAAATTCATCTCACGCCTAAAGATCACAAGTATCCATGCCCATGAAGAGATTCGAACCCACAGCCTGTTGGTTGGAGAAAAGGTATGCTAACCATTCAGCCAATTAGGCCAGCAAATCGACACCATATGAAAATTCTCAGCATACTTCACTGAAGCAATAACTAAAGCATATCAATAGCTTCAAATCACATTTCAGACTGAGAGTCCTAAATAAACAAGTACTTTACTGGAATGCCAGTGCTACTTTTATGATCCATTTCTATATGATCTGGAGAACAATAAACTTTCATTCAGTTTTAAATGAATAACACAGAATAAATTCCATATAGACTAATTACTACATTCAACTTTAAACATCTCTTTTCTAAATGATTTCTTCCCTAAGTCTTCCATTTCCAACTTTTCTTCTAATTTCTGTTCAATCTTTGTATACTGAAGCCACAGAAACACATAATTCTCTTCCTGCTGTGTTCTCTTCCTTTTTCCAAACAGCTGAAATCTTAGTGACTCAGTTAACATTCTTTTCACTTTGTGCAAACTCAAAAATACAGTAGAACAGTATAATTTAGTAACTTTCCTGCACTTCACAGCACAGGAAAGTTACTAAATTATAATTTTTGTAATGAAAGAGGTGGAAATTAGAACAATTCTTCATTTTGAAGGACTTAAATGCTGAGGCAAGTTCACTTAACAATTTTTCCCATTAAGAATTATACTGGTAACACTTTCATTTCTATCATAAGTGATAAAACAACACCTACATTTCAACATCTGACAGTTCATACAAAAGTATAATTAGGCTCTAATATCTAATTAAATAATTTCAGCATGCAAACTCTCAAAACATCTTGCTTGCAACATATGAAAAGAAATGCATTTAAATAACAACTGTACAAATAATGCCATATTTCTTAACGTTAAATGTTTTTAATTTGTTAGCTATCTGCATTTCAATATAGATATCATACATTAGACTGCATTCCCGATGTTGGGAAAATAATGTAGGTAGGAGGTCAATGAATCATGAGATTCAAAATGGGAAAAATGCTGGCAAAACAGACCAAGCAGAGTTGGAGAGGAGGAGACACTTTACTTATGTGGCCAGAAAAAAGAAGAATCAAGTAATATAAAATGGTAATAATTAATTTCATGAGGAGTATGAAGAACAGGCAAGGAGGGTGATGTGATTGGTTGGTTGGTGATGGTAGCAAAAGTGCAGCATGAACAGCAGTTAGCTCACGAAGCCAAATAAAATTCCCAAGGAGTTCTTTTAATATGTAGCCAACAAAAAAAGAATGATTATGGTAGGATGACATTGGAGAAAATGGTATAAGAACTACTACTGCAAAGGATATAGTTGAGATATTTAATGAGCAGTTCATAAAGATCTTTCATCCTTCAACCTTTTCATCTTTCAACGCAGATGTATGAGGACAAGGCATTAGAGCTGTTGCACAAATTGAATAAGAATTCAGCAATAGGGACTGATGGGATATCAGCACATGCACTAAAAGAGTGTTCAGCTGAACTGGCCATTCCTTTGACCAACATGTCTACCGATATGCAGCAAGTAAAAGAAAGAATAACTGAATATGAAAGAATAACTCTTATAAATCCTGATGGCATGAAGGTTACAGATGCAGAATAGGTTGTTCAGTTAATGAGTGCCATTTTGTTAAAAGCTATCAACCTAGAGTACACAACATTAAGCTCGCTGTTACCTCTTCACTAGATGAAGAAACACAGGTGTGTGAGGATGAGGTAGTAGAGCTGTTGCACAAATTGAACAGCAATAGGGACTGATGGGATATCAGCATGTATGCTAAAAGAGTTCAACTGAACTGGCCATTCCTTTGAACAAGATGTTTAATATGAGCTCAGAACAGGGAAGATTCCACAGGAATGTATGGTAATTCCATTGCACAAGGGTGGTGTAAAAGACCGATGTATCCAACTATCGACCAATTAGTATCTCAGGAGTGGTGGCGAAGATTTTGGAAAAATTGGTTAGGGTTCACATTCAGAAATGGGTTGGCAGTGAATCTCTACTTCGCAATGAACATGAGTTTACTAAGGGAAGGTCATGTTTTAGCAACTTGCTCACATTCTATAACAATGTTACCATTGAACTCAACAAGGGGAAATGGATACACCATGATAATTCTTTAATTTTGCTAAGGCTTTTAACAGAATACAGCATGGCAGACTGTTGCATAAATTGGAGTAATGGGTTTGGGTTATAGAATATTAGCATGGATAAGAGGATGGCTCACTGACAGATATCAAAAAGTGGTATATGGATGTGAGTCTGCAAGATTTAAGATAACTAGTGGTGTACCACATGGATCAGTGCTTGGTCCACTGTTATTCAATCTGTACATTAATGATATTTGGAAGGATTTGATAAGTGACATACAGCTGATAATGCAAAGATAGGTAGGGTAATCAGGAAAGCTGCTGATATACAGTACTTGCAGGATGATTTGAATAGGCTGGAATTAAGGGCATGGGAAAACGGGTGTCAGTTCAATGTCAGTAAATGTAAAGCCATTCACTTTGGCATGATTAGATATCCAATATCGTATTATATTGTTGGGATTAGGCTAGAAGAAAAATGTGACAAATACAACTCAAAAGACAACTGCAATGCTGAAATGAACGTTCACACGTAAAGATAAGGATGTTATTTTGCCTCTTTACAAGGCCTTGATAAGATCTCACTTGGACTATTGTGCACTGGTCGGGTCTCCAGGTTTCCGTTGTGATTCTGACATATTGGGGGTGGGGGGGGAGAGTACAAAGGAGAGTGTTAAAAATGATATCAGGATTATGGAATACTGATTATGAAGATAGATTGAGAATTTGGAGGGTGGGGAAAGGATAAGAGGGCATCTGTGGAAGCTGAGAATGAATGCTGCTAAGAAGGGGGATAAGGATTAAATATTTCTCTCATAGGGTGGTCCGTGATTGGAATGGATTGCCATTGAATGTTGTGAGTGCAAGCAGTGTGAATGAATTCAAGAACAAGTATGATGATAGCTGGTGTGTATTTAGTATGTGGCCTCCCTCAATGGTTCAAGTGTTGGAGAGGCTAGTGAGAACCAGGATCCAGAATTAGGTTGAAACTGTGCTATTATCTTTGATGGCTAGCATGGATTTGCTAATGGAAGATCATGTTTTAGCAATCTACTTATTACAATAAGGTAACAGCTGCATTGGACAAGAGAGATGAATACACAGTGGCATACTTAGATTTTGCAAAGGCTTTTGATAGATTACCCCCATGGTTGATAGTCAAATTAGAGTGGATGGGATTGGGTATTAGACTAGTGCATTGGACTGGATATTGCCTATCTGATAGGTATCAGCAAGTTGCATATGGGGAAGAATATCCCAGAAGATGCATGTCTCCAGTGGTGTGCTTCAGAGGTCTGTTTTAGGGTCATTGCTGTTTAACCTGTATGTTAATGATACTGGAGAAGATTTGAGTGGGAATATTCAGTTTTTTGCAGATGATGCAAAGTTGGAAAGAACTATGAGGAGTAGAGCTGATGTTGCAGCCTTACAAGACTTGGATAGACTAAGTGAATGGGCATGGAAGTAGGGATACCAGTTCAATGTTGTGAAATGTAAGGTTTAAAATTTTGGAAAATAAAGATGGGATGTAGAATTCACACTTGGTTGGGATATACTGTTGGAGGTGGAGGAAATAAGAGATCATAGGGTGATTGTGGATAAGGATCTAAAATTTAGAGGACACATTGACAAAATTGTGTTCTACAAAATTGTAGCAGGAGATTATGATTCCATAGTATAAGGCCTTGGTAAGCCATATATGGACTGTGACAAATTTGGTCACCTGGTTTTCAAAAGATTGAAGAGATATTTGAAAGGGTCCATAGCCAATTGACTTAAAGTAGTTTCTAGTCTCTGGAATGCTGAGTATGAAGAAAGGTGAAGAAGATGCAATTTACAGTCTAGTGGATAGGAGAAAGAGGGATTATGTTGGACAATATTGGAAATTTTACACTATAATCATCACACTGCAAACTCCTAGAACATCACACAATCCTGCTACAATATAAGTGGAAACTAACAAACAATACAGACCAAAGAAAATCCCAAGTTCTTTTATTATGTAGGCAATGGTAGGAGAAGGAGAAATAACTGCAAAAGAATGAACTGGCTGAAAGGAGAAAGGTGGGAGTGAAAATGTCTAATGTGAAATACCCTAGTAAAGTGATCATTAAATAGCAGATCTGTTTAATGATCACTTTATGGGGTATTTCATTCTGCAGCAAAAAGTTTCATTATTAGAGACAGGAGATAGGATTGAGACATATTGGAAATGAATTCAATAGATGCATTTAGAATAGTAAGTACTCTGGATATGAACAAAGCAGTGGATCAAACAGCATGAATTAAGGGAATATGCTAAAGTTGTTTTCCATAAGTCTTCCATATTTTGCATTTATTCAGTGACAGCCAAGATTTTGCTAAAATTACTAAGGGCTAATATACAGAACTAGGCACATGATGGCAATTTATTCATTATTTATGGAGGTCCAGCATGGATTTATTAGAGGGAAGTCTTGTTTTATTAGTCTAGTCTAACAATAAGGTAACAGAGAATAGTAGATAAAGAAAGGGCATATACTATGATTTCTATTGCAATGAATGGGTTAAAATATCATGCTAATGAACTGGCTATCCAACAGATATCCAAGAACACTATTTTCAGGGAAGAAATCACAATTGAGTTGTCGTAAGATTCAATGCAAAGGATATTAATACACTGGTGTGCTAAGGATGAACTACATTTTTACCTGTATATGAAAATATTTTAATGACTAGAGCCAAATGTAGACAAATTTATTGCCAGCATACTAATAAATTATATTACACATAAAATGTGTTATAAATTTTGTACAAATTAAATTGCAATACATTTTTGAAAAATGTTACAAATTCTGTAAGGATGTAGTTAAGGAATTAATATAACAGTGCTTACAGAAAATTATGCAGAGAGAAATTTCAATATGGAATATGTCCACTCAGAACTGCAATGCAACTCCACAATATGGAGTTGCATTGCAGTTCTGAATCACTTAGTGCTAAGAAGCTTAGCACTAAGTGATTCAGGAGTTCTTGAGGCAAATTAACCCACTCCTTCAGAGAAAGGATAAGACCTTGTTTTCTGGAGGGGAATTTTGAACAGCAGTGTGTTTCCCTATTGTGTCCCAAACATGTTCTATGAGGTTGAGATCTGGGGAGTGTGCTGGTCACTTGATTCAATTACCATATTTTTCTGTGTATAAGACTCCCCCCCCCCCCAATGCATAAGACGAACCCTACTTTTTTGAACCCAAAATTAAGAAATCAAATCAATACACTCAGTGGGAGGAGGTCCAAACTGTCTCTCTCTCTCTCTCTCTCCGAAGCTTTATTTCCATGTTCTTTTGCGTAATTGATGACTTTTAACTTGAATTTTGAAGAACATGACAATCATTTTTTATTTTTGGACATTTTTATGGGCTAGTGTTCAAAATGTTGTTAATGCATTAACTTACCCCACCAACGAGTTGTAGATGTATGAATGCTTTCAGAGTTCCGATTGGTTTATTCAGAATCAGCTGTTAATGACGTCAATCGACAGACTTAACAAAGGCTAGTGATTGGCAGAAGCCTGTTCGCGGAGACAAGGCACCAGCAGTTTTGCCACGGCAACTGCGAGTCTCTTGGTTGAAAAAAAAAAGGCGAGAAAAAAAAAGAGAGAGCAAAAGTTTTCTTCTAAAAATATACTACCGTCACTAGTAGGATATATTTTAGAAGAAAACTTTTACTCTAGACTTGATTCATTTACACAGGTCTCAGAAACCAAGAACTTATATTAAATGACAACTGCAAATCTAACATTAAATCTTTTAACATCTTGATTTAAAATTTTCCGACAGTTATCTCCAGTCTTTATTTAATGACAGCTACATGCCATGTGACTTTGCATTCTTGTTCAGGATGAATTTATTTATTTCCTTTTAAAGATTTTTTTAAGCTTTAAACCTATTTTTATATAATTTTTTGTGCTAATTATAAACCTTAAAGAAGGCAACAATTTTTTGTGTGAGCAAAATGTGGTACGAGTTTTAAATTTAATTACTAATCAAAAATCCTTTTTAATCCTCTTTAAATGCAAGATTTTAGTCTTTGGAAAGGAATCAAGGGATTTTTGGATAACAGTGGATAAGTGGAAGTTCACTTCTTATCCACTGTTATAGGTGGTGTTATAGGTTATCTCTTATCCACTGTTAGGTTCTTACCACACTGCTATGGTGGTGAAAACAACTCAAAGGAATGCTACAATTCATGATACAATAATGGAGCTATACATTGTTCAGAGGAGATAAGGAAGCATAGATCCATTGTATCAAGTCCTAATTAGTGATGCATAGTAGTCCAAATGGGTTAGAGTGCATGGTTCTCAGGAAAAGGAAAAACTGCAGAGGATAGGGTAGGTACAAGGGTAGGTAACAGAAACAATATCAGTACATTATCAAACACTGGATACAAGGATAGACTGAAAGCATATGAAATGCCAATTAGGCCTCTAGGTGGTAGATGTATTTTATTGCCTGGTGAAATATCACCACCCTGCATTTTGGAGGTGTGAAGTGGATTCTGCCATGTTTCATTCCTAGAGTAGGGCCTTCAGTTTCTGCTCCATTTGAGAGTACAGCTGTAAAACAGTTTTCCACAGGCTGGTTGCCAGATAGTGCATGGGACTGAACCTGATGGTAACATCTATTGGAGGCTTCCTGATCAGCTGGTGAATAATCCTTCTGCTGCTTACCCTGCAAGGTCACACCCAGAGGGTGACCAAGTCAATGGTATGCATGGGACACTACCCAAGACTACACTTGGACTGGAGTCTGGCACGCTCTGTGTGTGTGTGTGTGTGTGTGAGAGTTATGTACACAATCTCCTCAAAGTTGCATGCCCCTTCTCTTTGTTTCCTAAATCAACTACCCTACACATAAAAGTCAGTCATAATATTACTATCATTTTAACTCTAGATACAAAATAATCTTCCATAAAAAAATAACAAAAAAAATCTAAAAATATGAAAAACATAACTTGGTTGGCCGAGTCAGCATATCCTCTCTCCAGACAAAAGGCTGTAGGTTCGAATCCTGTCTAGACATGGATGTTTGTGAATAACATTCAACCTGTGATTGTCTGTGAAAATACTAGTGATAGTGGGCAATAGATGGCATTGGTGTAGATGATGATGATGATGATGGTGGTAGTTGCAGTTCGTTGTAGTTGGTGGACTAAGGGTGGAGACAGAGAGCTGTAGAGTAGGTGCCCTCCCTCTATGAGTTTCTGGACTCCTTGGAGGCGTCACGTAACAGTAATAATAATAACAAAAAAAATTGGAACAAATAATAAAAATGAATCCCAATTCATCCTAAATAATGCCAAAACTTTTTCCATAAAAAAACCACATCAATATTCATTTCACCAACATTCAAGGCATGGCATTAATACAAACATTAGTGACAACATCACCACTTACAGACATAAAAACCTGATCTCTTTTTCCTAACATAACCTCAGTTGACATCCTCCATGACCACAGTCCATTTTAACTATCCCAACTATATCCAGTGGTGGCGAACCTTTTTATGTGCACGTGCCAAAAATTTACTAATCGAGTTACTGATGTGCCAGGCAGTTTTTAATAGAGGAAATATTAATAAAAAATTTACTTAATTTATTTATAAATTTATAATATATATTTATTTATAATATTTTATAATTTTATAAATAATTTTATTTTATTTATAATTTATATATAAATTTATAATATTATTCAGTGTAAAATTGATTATTGTATTATTAAATTGATTTTAATGATGTCGGTTTGAAAAAATATTTATGCATTGTAACTCACCATCGAAGTTAGCTGAGCATGAGAAGCAGCAGAAGGATGTCAACTTGTCAGCGAAACGCTCACCATATTTACTCGAAAATAACTCGCACCCCTGATTTTACTTTACGAAAAAAGACATTAAAAAGTTTGGCATATACCTCGCACATGAAAAATTTTTAAACATGTTCACGGAGGCAATAGTAACTCACTCCCAGCGGTTAACAATACGCCCTACCTAACAGCCATTATACTGCAGATGCAAGAAAAAGAAGTAGTTTTATTGTATCCCTGAATAAGGTACAGAGCCTTTTGCAGTCTGTGTAATATATTTCTCAACAAATAGTGCAATTACAGACAAATAAAAATGGTGCTAACTAATGAATCACATGTCCCCTCTCACAGAAACCATGCTGTGTAGACTTAAGCAAAACCATATGTTGCACCAGAAACACAGTATCTAACTAAAAACTGTTGTCCAATTTTTCAATTACATGAAATAAGTATTTCTTTTATCTCATTTGAAATTCTCGATGTCATTATGACAGATCACAAAGGCTAACTTCAAAAAAAATTCTACCAGGAATTGAAATATGCCATATAATGCATGTGTGAGTTCCCATGCCAGCTCAAAATGCAAACACGCATCAATAAAATTCAACTAAGGGTAGAAACTTTGTGTGAGTTGAGCCCCCGGTAATGAGAAGTTCCCTCAGAATGATAAACGACACCCCGTCGTGAATGTGTTAAAACTAAGAAATATATAGTGAATGTTGTTATGACGGTTTCAAATGTTATGGAATTCAGTTGAAGAGAATTAGCATTTCAACTCAACAATTGTAGGTTGCCTTTGTCTTTGGGTAGTGCAATCTTTTGTTAATACTGCACCAATCACATGCACATCTTCATAGCTGCTTTCTGGTGTAAAACAAAATTTAACTTTTACGTATTGTAACGATTTAAAAAAAAAAGGTTGAATAATCTATAAGCGTATAAAAGGATATCACCTGTAAATCATTGATTGACGTGCCACCTCTGGCACGCATGCCATAGGTTCGCCATCTATGTCCTACACAATGCCTTTTGCAAAAAGGGTGGAACATGTGTTTGTGAAATCTGACATCCCCTTTAAAGGATATCTAACTTGGAATCCCCACTTTACAATCTGCTCTGGCTCAAGATTTCCTTACCTCACTTTAGAGCCTTCTTTTGCTGTCTTTGCAGCTAACTCTGACAATTCTGCTGACCTTTATGACTACTTATCACTAAAAATTGATTTCTTAGAAACTACCATATTTACTCAAATATAACTCACACTCGCGTATATCTTGCACCCCTGATTTTACTCAATAAAAAAAGAAACAAAAAAGTTTTGCATATAGTTGCCACACGAAAAAAGTTTAAAACTTCAAGAAATTGATAGTGAATGTTGTTATGGCAGTTTCAGATATTTTGGAATTCGGTTGAAGAGAATCAGCATTTCAACTTAACAATCATCGGCTTGCCTTTGTTGTTGATTCGTGTGATCTTCTGTTAATACCACACCAATCATATGCATAGAGATGGAAGCAACCAGTAGAGGAAATTTGGGAGTGAGGGAACTGACTTCTACTCAATCTTGAATTGCTCAGGGGGTGAATTAAGATTAAGTGACCATCATTAGAACTGTTGTGCAACTGGGTTTTGAGAGCTTCGGGCATGTTTTTGACAAAAAATAATTAATTTACTTGCAGAAACATTGTCACTAAAATCATCAAATATATTGTGTGATGAAGGTGAGTGGCCAATTGCATAAATATCATTGATAATTACAATTTCAATGCATTCATTTTATAAATAATGTGAGCAATTATAAGTTATAATGAATACTGAGGATTTAATTATAAACAGCAATTTAATTTTTTCCTGAAAAACTTTAGTGTCTGAAAATCTCTGCATATATCTCAGACCATGATTTTTTAACTTTAATTTCAGAGAAAAAAAGTGCAAAGTTATATTCAAATAAATACAGTAATTACCCAAATTGTGAGATTGTCCTCCTTGGGATCTTTAACAACTATAACACAAACTGGCTTCCCTACTCCAACTTCACAGACCAATCTCAGCCTCATACCATATGGTGCTATAATTGCATCAACTGGAATGACTTTAGGAATTTTTATGCTGCTTTTCCATGATCAGATTATTTCTTTTGCTCTAGTGATCCAAACACCCGACTGCACTGAATGAGAGCTTTCATTTCCCCACTCTACTGCAAACTCTCAACCTGTATTCAAGCCCTGATTCTCAAATAAATGTGCCCCTTCAGTCCAATAAAAATGCAGCTTATGTTTAATGGCTTAAATTAAAAATTCCAGTTTCTCATTCAGTTTACACAACAGCTAGGAACTTGTAAAAAAGTTATCGATGATTCCAAAGCAGACTTCATAAGAATGAAATGCAATAAACTTGCATCATGTTCAACTGGCAGTCAAGTCTTCTGGTCCCTTGCTAAGGATGTTGGCCATAACTTCTGCCTTTACATATTGCCACTTCTCTTGCATCCTGACAGCACTAGGGTGACCTCATCCAAGTAGAAGGCAGACCTCTTGACATCAGTTTTTGTCTCCAACTCCTCCCTGGACAACCAAAGCCCAATCACTTCACATACTTTCACAAACTGCCCATTGCTCCTCTGAACTTCTGCCAAAAGGACATTAGAAAAACCCTCAATTAATTTTGATACTAATAAGGCTTCTGGTCCAGATGGTATTCTTCTTGTTGTGCTCGACTTGTGCTGCAGAATTTTGACACCCATCCTGTATCGTCTATATAAACTTTCATATTCTACTGGTATCTACCCAACAGCACGGAAACAAGCCTGCATCCAGCCTGTACCCAAAAAAGGAGATAAAAGTCAGCCATCTAACTATTGTCCCATTGCTCTCACCTCAGTACTTTCAAAAGTGATGGAGAAGGTTATCAGCAACCAGCTTCTTCATTATTTGGAGACTCATCAGTTAATTAGCAATCACCAATATGGATTCTGCCATTCTTGTTCTATAGCTGACCTCCTAGCTAATCTCATCTATCTTTGGACTCAGGCCATGGAAAGATTTGGAGAAACTCATGTTATCACTTGATATTTCTAAGGCATTTGATTGTATCTGGCACCAAGGCATCCTGAATAAGCTGCCATCTTATGGCCTCCCTTCTATACTCTGCAATTGGATTGCTAGCTTCCTCACTGGTTGTTCACTGAATGTAATCGTGGATGGTTTCCTCTCATCAGATTTCCCCATTAATGCTGGAGTGCCTCAGGGTTCTGTGCTCTCATCCACACTCCTCCTTTGCATCAATGACCTCCTTTCTCTGACTTCAAACTCTATTCACAGCTTTGCCAATGGTAATCTTCATTTCTCTTCCTCATTCGATAAACCCCTGCAGTATTTTAATGTCTTAGATGTCTCAAGATCTATAACATTGATTTGTACACTGACCTCCTCAACATCCTGAAATCAGGTGAAAACAACTTAGTAACTTTCAATGCTAAAAACTCAAGCCTGCCTTATTACCCACAAGAAAAATATTACCTTATTCCCTCTCATTTTTGATAACATTTCGGTTTCCTTTCAAGATCAACTTTCTCTTCTTAGGTTGACTATCACATCCGGTTTATCCTTGCATAAAATTACTTATATAGCCTCCTTAGCCTCTAAAAAGCTTGGTGTTCTTTTCCGTTCTAAACATTACTTCTCTCAACTTCTAACACTTTATAAGTCTCAGTATCTGTCTAACTTTGGAGTACTGTTCCCACATTTGGGGTCTAGCATCTCCAAGACCTTTCTATGAATTCTTGATGATATTCAGAAGAGGGCAATTTGCTTAATAAACGACACTTTCCTCATGGACTCTCTTCAGCCATTATCATAGATGCTCTATTTCAGCACTGTACCTGTTCTATAGGTATTTTCATAGGCAATGCTCCTCTAAATTGGCTGCTACCATTCTTCCACTTTCTTCTACCCACAGAAGAACTAGAGCAGCCACTGGCCAACATCCATACACTGTCCAGCTTCAAACATACTGAACTAATTTCTCATCAGCTTCCTTCATTCCATCCACTTCCATTCTTTGGAACATTCTCCCCCTTACTCTTTTTCCTGCCGAGTACAACCTCCCACTCTTTAAGAAACGTATCAACAGACTACATTTTTCTTCTTTATCACTTGCCCACACATGGCACCGCAGTGTTATAGGTCTTGTGACCTTTCATGTGGTGTGTGTGGGGGGGGGTCATCGTAAAAATATATATATGTATATGTATGTATAATCTATGGAACATGGAAAAACAATAATTTGACTGAAATGTACTGTATAAGGTCTGAGGCATTTATTAGTATTATATTACTTTCACCGAAAGTAAAATCAAGAGAAAGAGAAAAGGACTATAGCCATTTCTGAAGTTGTGAAATAGTGAGAGTAAAATCTTGCATGAAGATTTTTGTGGTGAAATGTACTGCCTGAGAGGTTAGTTAAGCTATAATGAAAAACAGTTTAAGGGCTGGTATAAATAGACTTTATTATTATTATTATTATTATTATTATTATTAAACAAGACCTCATGGAGTCAAAGACTCATCTAGGAGGTCCTTTTATCTCACACACATCTCATCATACCAGGTCTTAAAAACATTCAAACTCCTTGCAGACACCACACTCTCAGGCAAGGCATTCCAATCATTCACAACTCTGCACGAAAAAAACCTGCCTCTCACTCCCCTACTCACACCCTCTTTATACAGTTTCCAGGGATGACCTCTGGTTCTCCCCTGAGATCCCACTATTCTCTGTAGAACTTCTCCACCATTGATCCTATAACAACCCCTTACCAACTTGTAGGTCTCTATCATATCTCCCCTCTTCCTTCTCTCCACTAGACTCTGCAAATTACATCTTTTCAATCTTTCCTCATACTCGACATTCCAGAGGTCAGAAACTACCTTAGTCAGTCGCCTTTGGACCCTTTCCAACATCTCTTCATCCGTCTGAAAACCAGGTGACCAAATCTGGGCACAATAGTCCATGTGTGGCCTAATCAAAGCCTTATACAATGGAACAAGAATCTCCCTACTTCTACACGTCAGTGTCCTCCTCATCATTCCCAGAAGTCTTTGTGTTGTCTTCACAATTTTGGCGATGTGTCCCCTAAATTTTAGATCCTTATCCACTATCACTCCCAGATCTCTTATTTCCTCTACTTCCAACAATATATTCTCACCAAGCATAAATTTCTTTATGGCAACTACAGAAAACTTCCCATCATGAGTCTCTTGACTCCAGGAGGCTCTGTAAAAATAACATAACTACAATGGCCATGCACTAAAAACACTAACAAAAATGGTCTCTTCTCCTCATAGATTTGTTACATCAGACTTGTACTGTTCAGAAGAGGAAGAGAATAACTGTAAATCATTGTATCACTAGTTAAAAGACATGAAGAAAATTAAATATATAACATACCGTTTCAGATTCTCTGAACTGATTTCCTGACCTGCATAGATTTTCTGTACAAAGAAGATGTTCTGGTACTCTAATTTTATTTTTCTGGGCAATATTTGTGATTATGTTTTTTGCTTTGTCATGCTTTCCAGTTGAGATCAACCACCTTACAGATTCAGGTAAAAACCTTGCACAAAAGAAAAAAAAAAAAATGGAATGTAACAAACACAAATTAAAAACATCATAGTCATCGAAAATAATTCTGATACAGCCACAACAGAAACGAAGTTCTTTTGTTTTTTTCCATCATAGTTTCTTATGTACTGTCCATATTTTATTACGATAAAGATATTTTTCATCTGAAAACATATAGTAGCAAAATGATTGTTAATACCTAAATTAAACTGAACCGTGACAGAAGCACCATTTAACTAATAGCAATATCAATGTTAAGATGTAAACATGCCTCATTGTTAATTTGAGCTATGCATTATCTATGGGTCCTTTATGACAACAGATGATTTCATATAAGGCCTTGATTTTTATTACACTGTGTAGGATATCATGTTATAAATAACCTAAGATACTCAAAATGAGGTTAATAGACATTTACATAGCACTGACCAACTATGAAGCACACGACATCTCAACAGAATGTGCACTATCAGTTTAATAATGATTGTATCAACAATTTATGTATTAAAAATCAATCTGTAGTTTTTAAATTAAAAATATATTTTAATTCCTGTTGAAGTATACTATAGTGCATAATAAACTAGTAGTATAATAAAAACAATCTTTACTTCATAATTTTTATTGTGGTTATATCAGAATTACTGTCATGAATGAAATAAACTACAGAAGCTTGCTGTCAGTAACATTATAGTCATCACACAGGATCTTCTAACTAAGATTTCTTATTGTGTCTACACTTTAATTAATAGTACACATTTGATGTTGGGTTAATTACAGTCACTACTGTTTTTCACTCAAATTACTTAAAAAGCTCACACTATACACATTCTTTTTCTTGCTTGAAAAAACAATCCTTATATTTGTAGTTAAAAATAATAAATGTGTGTGTTGTAAGATTAAATCATATTATATTTTAAACCTGATTAAATCAGGTGTGTATATTGTAATGCTGAATCATATTTGGCAAATGAATCAAAGACATTTCAAGTATATAAACACAAAAATTTGTAAATGTCACTGTAATATAAGTACAGTTGACTCTCACTATAGAAAACTTCTAAGAACCAAAGAAAAATTTATTGCAGTGGATGGTTTGTTATAGCAATTTTTTTTTAACAAACCATCCACTGTAATAAATTTTTCTGTCTATAATATGGTGCCTAGGAGTTTTCTCTAGCGAGAGTCAACTGTACTTGCTGACTCTGTGAAATATACAGTAAAATTGCAGTGAAATTTACAAATTACAAATTTTCAGATTTTTTTATAGTGAGAGAGTTTGTTATGGCGATTGTCGAATGTTCTCTCCATATTTTTGTCCTCAGATTATTTAAATTGTTTACTTTCTATTTTAGAAAGTAAACTATTTTCTATTCAAGAAAGCACTGATGTGATTCTTTCTCATAAAAATTCTAATTTCAGTTAGCATTTCTATTCTATTAGCACTATATGTTGATAACAACTAAACATTCTTTGATACTCTTAAAAGTTGTGAAATATTCAAAGCTTCCAAATATTCTTAATAAATACATACAAGTATATGTGTATCTTCAAGTCAGAAAAACAGGAGTTAAATGAAAGTGTTGATGTTTCAAGTTGTGTTCTATTATCCATAATGATGAGCAAATATATCATAAAATATATTTGCTTATCATTATGCTCCTACTTACAGACCCTTCTAATGTCTTAATTATTTTATATTTATTGCTAAGCTTTAAAAATATTGGTCTCAGTTTCTTTTAAAGTTGGGATTTCACATTTTAAAACCATAATTTACATGGGTAAATTATGATTTCAGCATGAACTTGTTATATAATACATTAAAAATGGAATAAGTGTGATGAGGAAATGTGCTATTCTTACTGAAGTATACCCTAAATTAACACGTGTAAGATCCATTAATTCACTACCAGTCTGGTTGGCTGGATGGTTAGCATATCCATTCCAACCAGCAGCAGCAGGTTTGAATCCCATTATGGGTATGGATGTTTGTGATTGTCCTGAGGTAAGAGATGAATTTCATTACCCAGTGTGAAACTACTGCCATGATTATTGGAGTCTTGAAGTTCCATGTTTGGTCTCTGGAGCATGGTTTCCAGACTATAAAAAGTAATAAAACATATATAAAAATTAATGATAAAAAAAATCCTTAACCCATCCACAGTACTAATGTACTGTCAATTTACAATCTTTCTTGGGGCAGGAGTCACATAAAAAAAAAAAAAATCATAAATAGTGAGTTGCTATTATTAATGGTTGCATATTGTGTGATGGATTCTGAATGTGCCATGCTTTGCAAAGCTTTATATAATTATTGGAAATACAAAAATGTATTGAAACACAAAGTCTGAACCTAGATATCAATTAAAAAATTAATTTTGGAGAAATTACTGGAATTTATCTTAACCAGTAATAATTAAAAGAAAAAAATTTACAAAAATGATACTTTCTCACCTTTAAGACTTCCTTAAAAATAAAAAACATCTTTCCTTTCCACTTCCTATCAGTAATTTTCAGAAATTCAAATAGTTCATTTTTATGTTTTCCAAGTACTACACCTGGGATAGTGTGATTTGCCCATGTTTAAAAATGGCTTTCAGTAAATAAATTTCCCCTTGTTGAGTATGATGGAGAATACTACTTGTATTGGAAACTGTTGTCATTTTACAGTGAAAGAATTGATAGATGGGCTCACTCTGGTAACAATTAAAAAAAAAGAAAAGAAAAAATTTCCTTAATTCTGCAAATTAGTGAGAAGACATTTGAAACTAAATATCCTATAACTTTTGAATGAAATTTTTGGAATTTTTTAAAAAAGTTTATGTAAATTTATGAAACTTAATTTAGAGCAAAAACAAACAACAACTGAATTGATCTCTGGGAATTGAGTGACAAATTTTCAAAGCATGTATTAAATATATAGATACTCAACACAAATGCACTGACAAACTTTTTTATGTGATTGTCACTCACAAAAGGTGATTAACTTATAATACAGTAGCACTATAAGGGTAAAAACCAAGCTTTATTATTAATAAACCTCCAGGTAGTCAGGTACTCATTAAGGGAGACCACACATTCACACACCAGCTCTCATACCTTTTCTTGAATTCATTCACACTACTTGCCCTCACTACCTCAAAAGGTAAGCATTCTAATCATGCACAGAGAAAAATCTAGCTCTCATTCCCCCTCTTTCTTAACCTGTTTTTAAAATGAACTATTTGAATTTCTGAAAATTACCTTTAGAAAAATGAAATTATGAAAGGATGCAGAAAGGAATGTTGTTCAAGGAAGTCTTACAGATGAATAAGTATCAATATCATCTGTGAAGCAAACATTCACAATCTAAACCTGAACAAAAAAGATTGTGTAAAATTTTATCAATTTTGGGAAGTTATACTGACTAATGCTCAAAATTCATGTGTTCCTTAATGTGTAATTAATTTTTTGTTTATATTTAAATATTTATTAAGTCTAAATTATTTTATTGTAATTTATTTTAGATATCTATTAATGCAGATGGAGCTATTCTCCTGCAGCCAATAATGCACGTAATATCACTTTCAGTTGAAACTGTTGTTCTCTTTTTTGTGTTTTATGATATTGACAATGGCTGCTGTGAAACTTAACTGAAAATTTTGCATATAAAGATATTTAAATTAAACGTAAGTGATTCCGGTGATAATATTTTATGATGAATTCTTTCTTTACTGTATTCTTCCTCAACTCACAAAAACAAATCTTTGCCATCTGGCTCTATCTCTTACTATTTCTTTTATCTCTCTTTCTGAAGCTCAATAATTATGACTGGCCTTTCTTTCAAAGACTGTATCTAAGTTATTTTTGATCTTCCTCTTGATCGTTTTTCTCCAGTCATTCTTTTCAAGGCTATGTTTGTCATCTCTAATAGGACATTCTCTGGAGGTGTCCAAATTATCTTAATTGTTGTTTAAGAATTAAGAATTTCAGAACAAATCATAGAGAACATTCCAGAGTCCTGATATATCATCGTTAATGCCCTACTTTGCATCCTCTCCACTGTATCTGTATTACTTCGAAAACCAGCAACAGCTGTGTGCAGTTGTTCAGGTGCAGTCATATCAGAATCTTATATGATGACACTTGAACTTTGACTTCTGTCAAAACTCCAAGATCAAATGTGATATGTATTGTAACACATTTACTAAAATCGAACTGGTATTCATTTTAACTTGCTCACAATTCCAACCTATTCAAATCATTCTCCAAATGCTGCATATCAATTCACAACCCTAATTACCCAGCTTATCTTTGTGTGATCAGCAAGTAGCTGTATATCTCTAATCAAGTCCCTTCCAATGTCATTAATGTTAAGTTTCATTAACAGTAGGTAAAAAACTGATCCCCAAGATCCACCATTAGTCACCTTATTAATGTGTAAATAAGTGGTATATGGAAGGGTGAGTCTGCAATTCTTGCAGACTCACCCTTCCATACACCATTTTTTTTTATACCCACCAATCATTTCTCTATTCAGATGAAGTACTTATAATCTAATACTACATCTTTCAACTTATGCAACAGCATTCCGTGAAGTATCTTATTAAAAGCCTTAGGAGTTTACTAATATCAAGATGTATCCATTCCTCTTGTCTAACTCAACCATAACATCATTATAAAATGTGAGGAAGTTAATAAGCATGACCTTTGTTTAGAAAACCTATGCTGGTCATTACAAAGTATAGATTCTGTGTCAGTCCATTTCTGTATGCAAGTTCTCGCCACTCTTAGAGCTACTGATATGCCAACAGTTAAATACACCAGTCTTTGCAGCACCTTTATGTAATGGAATTATCATACATTCTTTTCCACATCTACAGTATCTACCCTGTGCTGAGACTCAAGTTTTACAGCCATTTAAGAGCACATCCAATTCTTATGATGGTCAATGCCATAGGATAGGTTGGTTGAACAATGCCTTGAACTAGGCACCATTTCCTTAGTGGTGCCATTTGGAGTTATAGAGCAATTTTTTTAATATTTTTATTAAATGCCAATAATACAAATAGGAGGTACCAGTTCTGATTTTATTACTACAGGAGACCCACACTAACTATTCAATCAATACCTATGTACTTCTCCAACTCACTCTTGACTGACAGAACACTCATGACAGACTTTGGCATCTTATTCCACTCATTCACCACTCTCCAAACAAAAAAACTAGTTTTAATACCCTTGCTAACCACACCAATCCTCAATATCCAGGGATGACCTGGGATTCTTTTCCTCTCTGTTTACTGAAAAATTTCTGCTGCATCACTTCTATAAAATCTTTTATTTAGTAACATATTTTTATATGTCCCGTCTTTGTGTCTGTCAACCAATTTCTGCAGTACACAATCCTTGTTTATTCTTGTAGAGAGAGCATTCCACATACCAGCCATCTTCTGGATCCCCTTCACCACTTCCCCACCTGCAAAAGACCTAGGTGACCAGTAATCCATGAACAGCAATTGAATTGTGGTTGAATTAAAACCTTGTAAAGAGTAATAATAACTTCCTTACCTCAGGTTCTTAGTATGTTCTTCCATAACTAAGTAATCCTGTGAGCTACCTAGGTTACTTTTGTAATAGCTTCTGAACCTTAACTCCCTGTCCACAATCAACTCCAAATTTCTGGCATCATCCATTTCTTACATTCTGGTTTCGTCAATGTAATAACATTTTTCAGTATTTTCATCTTTTGACCACACTGTGTCTTTTTAAATCATTGTGCATAATCCCTACTGTCTTGATTATATTCTACCCAATTTTACATAATCAGCGAACAACTGAATATTTCTCTTCAGATCATTTCCGCTGCCATTAATTTACAAATTAGGCAGCAGCATTCCATATGAAAATATCTGTAGCACACTGCTATTATCTTTAGATTCCATTTACTGCCCAGCTCCTCTTATCTATAATCACTAACCTCATATTCATTTCTATTATTATTGGTCCAAATTGTATAAAGAATTCCCTATAATATCCTGTCAAATGCCTTTATAAAGTGTAGCAGTATCATAATTTTGCTATTTCTTTTATTCATATCAACTGTCATTTTATTATAACAGATGGACCTCTTCACCAAGCTATGCCCTCTCCCCATAATAAAGTATTGTATTCCCATATACCATTTCTGAATTCTACCTATGGCCAACTTCTCTAATACCTTATCACCCTCCTGAGATACTCATCAGTCATTAATTTGCTACCGCTTTCTTATAGCTTCTTTTAGCAACAGGACTACAAGGGAGCAGAAGGACTGCTTTTCTTCTGCTTCCTTAAATATTATTAGAACTGTGACTTAAATTAAACTGTCTGACTGCAAGCTTTGCCAGTCACTTGCACATTCTCATAATGTATTGGCCAATTTCCCATCTAATCCCACAGTCATGTTTGCATTAAGATTTTGCAACATCCTAAGTACCACCAATTCTTCTACCACTGTATTATCTCTGCCTAGATGTGCCCTTACTATTAGCATTCATTATAGTTAGTCATTCTTTATTTCTGTATTATCTCTGCCTAGATGTGCTCTTACTATTAGCATTTATTATAGTTAGTCATTCTTTATTTACTTGCCATATGGCAAGTAAAAGAAAGTCTCAGAATTTGTGATTTCCTTTAGACTTGGCCAATTTCCTGTCATAATCTGATTCTGCCGTCTTTGTCATGCTGGGTCATTCTTCTTGTCTATAATTTTTACTACTTGTGAGTGTGCTGATCACCTTTCTCCTCATATGCCCTTTGCAAAATGTGTATTACTGTCAATTTTGTCTTTGCCATCTGGTTGGAATTTCAGTTACCTTCTGCTGAAGATGATTTAGTAATTATATCAGAATTTCAGTAGTAAATAACATCATTAATTTATTCCAATTCCATTCTTCTTTCTTAAATACCACAAATCTTGAAATTAATAAGAGCAAGCATATATAGGCTGATCAAAATTAAAGGTTTAAGGCCTTGTGGAGTGCATCCAGTGATCCAAATGCTGCGGAACTTTGCAGGAATACATTGTACGGAAGCGATATCTGAGGGTGAAAAAAGTAGTTCCAACATTCACACCAGGGGTGCTATATGGTGTACCAAATGTAGATGTAATTTTTCTGTGTGTGTGTGTGAGAAGAAAAGTGGCACAAGCAATAAATAACACATTTTTATTCACTTCTGTTATGCATTCATGAGCTGTACCATTCAGTGTGCTGCCCTTCCTGGTATGCCACGAACTGCATCCTTTGTACATTGTGTTCAATGGCAGAACACAGCTGGTCAGGACTGATGTTGCACACATGCTGCATAAGCTGTCTTTCAGCACTGGCAGATTATCAGGATAATCCCAATAAACCCTGTCTTTGAGAACTCCCCAAAGCCTGAAGAATGGGGGGGGGGGGGTCAGATCAGATGAATGAGCCGGAAATGCATGGCTGATTACTCTGGCTTCTGCGAGATGTTCTTGAACAACCTCCTGTACGGATCGACTAATGTGTGGAGGGGCCTCGAATCCTGCATGAAAATGACCGAATCCATGCATGGGTACTGCTGTAGCTGTGACACAACAAAACTGTTTATCATATTGCGATTCCTCTTAGCAATAACTAAGTAGGTCACAGGACTCAGCTGGTGAATGTCCTTAAAGAAGAATGGTCCAATGATAAACGAAAATGTATACCCACAGTAACTTTAGGCAAATGTAAAGGTATTTGTTGGACTGCATGAGGGTTTTGTGTATCCCATACCTCGCACCTATGGGTATT
This sequence comes from Typopeltis vanoorti, assembly GCF_054136105.1. Lineage (NCBI taxonomy): Eukaryota > Metazoa > Arthropoda > Arachnida > Uropygi > Thelyphonidae > Typopeltis > Typopeltis vanoorti. The sequence continues at coordinate 59,243,805 of NC_143552.1, read as the reverse complement.
CATAGCTCCATTCAGGTGAAAGCGAGCCTCATCTCCCCACAGAATAATCCACTGCCACACTCTGTTCAACTCCACTCGAGCATGGAATGTTAAAGCAAATGCCAGTCGCTTTCAAAGTCCTGTAGGCACAACTCCTGTGTCAGGGTTAGTTTGAATCAGGAGAAATGCAAATCTTCTGTAGAATTTTTTCACAGTTGTGTAAGGCACATCCATGTATCTTGTACAGTATGTGCACTTCAGGATTCAGTGCTGTTATTCAAGGTCTGCTACACAATGGCAGTAGCAACTTCATTTGCTTGTTGTGCACTGCTTGTTATGTGACCTTGCCCAGGTCTAACTTCTAGCGAGGCTGTTTCTTGAAAACAACTCATTCATTGCAGAGCACACATGGAGATAGTGAACCTCACTGACATTTGTTCAGGCAATGTAATTCACGGGGGTGCAGTAACAGCATTGCAATTGTTTAGGTAATACAGCTTTTACCAGCAAAGCACATTGGGACAAGGTTAGTGCCATCATTGTAGATGGTATTAACAACCAGAATGAAGGGAAAAATCCCGTATCCATCTTTTTAAACCCTCCTACCACTTACAGAATTGCATGATATGCAGACTCCATGCATTTGTTTACAATGCCTCCTAGTGGTGAATTTTGGAACCCTCCTTCAAGATATCAGTTCCGCATTGCACACAATGCATTCCTGTAAAGTTTTGAAACATTTGCATCACTGAATGGCACTCCACAAGGCCTTAATCAGGGATACTTTAATTTTGATTATCCTGTATATCTATCTCTGATTTTTTTTTAAAATTAAGCTTTGTCACCTAAATAAAAAAAAAGAAAATTATTAAATAATTTTATGTTATTTTCATACATATGTGTTATTTTAAGCTTTAGTCTAGAACAGCCTATATATTACTATTATTACTACGTGAAACCTCCACGGAGTCCAAGGACTCATCATGGGAGGGCACACTACTCTACTTCGATAAATACATCTCATCCTCTCCACTACTACTTAATTCTCCGACTACGACACTACTACCATCAATGCCATCTATCGCCCATCATCACCACCAACAATAGTATTTTTTGTCTGTAAATTGTGTGTGTGTTCTGAAGGCTGATTTGTCTGTACACGAGACTAATTTATAAAGTATTAGTTTTTTTTTTTTTTTTATTGTTGGTCTGTTTAATATGTCATCCATTGTTATTGTGTACACTTAGACATTTGGTATAAGTTGTCACCTAAGTTGTGTTCTACACCCTCTGTCCAAAAAGAAACCGAACTTTTCAAAAATAGAAGAAACTAGTGGTGCCACCTGTTGTATCTTTTTGTTGTCGAGAGCGGCAACCTTCATTAGTTTAGTGTCAACTGTTTATGACATATGTTTCATTAGAAGCTGAGTTATAGTGCCTAGAGTGGCATTATGTTTTGACGAGCAGTCGGAAAATGAGTTTCAAACAGAGAGCTGTGATTGACTTTTGTGTTAAACTTGGTAAAGTTTTACCAAAACGCATCAAATGTTTCAAAAAAAGCATACAGTGATGAATTCTTATCCTGTACTCAAGTTTACGAGTGATTTAAGAAATTTCAAAGTAGTCATGAGACGCTTGTGGATGACAAAAAAGCCGAGCTGTCCAAAAACTGGACTGAGCAAAGTTAAAACCAAAAAAGTGCGTGATTTCATCCAAGAAAACCCGAAATCGCCATGAGATTGATTGAAGATGAACTGGGGATTCAAAAATCAATGCACAACATTTTGACTGAGAGTTTGGGCCTTCATAAATTGAATTTGCGACTTGTTCCCCACAAGTTGACCGACAACCAAAAAATGTATCGAATTGAATGCTGCAAGGACTTCATTAAAACTGCTCGTAAGGACTCAAACTTCCTTGAAACGATAGTTACTGGTGACGTAACATGATGTTTTGAGTATGAGCCCAAAACAAAGTGCCAGAGTGCTAAGTGGTGACCACCAGATGAGGGGCATCTGAAAAAAAGTCACTTGCAGAAGTCAAAAGTAAAGACAATGCTGATTTGTTTCTATGATTCCAAGGACATTATCCACAAAGAGTTCATTCTGCCTGGCCAAACGGTCAATGGTGATTTTATCTTGAAGTTTTGAAGTGATTGATAGCGAGAATTTGTCGCGTACGGCATGAATATCGTGATGACCGACTGTTTGTCAAAACACACTGTCACTCTTGGCACTATAACTCGGCATCTAATGAAACAAATGTCATAAACAGTTGGCACAACACTAATGAAGGTTGCTGCTTTCGACAACAAACAGTTCATATTCATATAATAATCAATAAAACAATTCATATAATATATGAATATTAACAACATTATATATTATACATTCAAAGAAAAAACTTCACAAGTTACTATCACTTCTGAGCCTAATAATATATAATATTATATTTTCTAATCTTTGCTTATGAAGACTTATAAAGTCTTCATAAGCAAAGATTAGAAAAATTTCAGAAAATTTTATGTGAATGACTTTTATTAAAATTATCATAAGGGGTTGCTATTTCAGGACTAATGATTGCTGCCAAAGCATACAATTTTATTATTATTCAAGATATATAACACTCATCATGAGAGACCCAACTTAGACATCACGAAGTCCTTAAACCAATCCTTAAATGCATTTACTGTCTGTACTCTTACCACTTGCTCAGGAAATGCATTCCATGCACCCATCACTGTCCACCAACTTACCTCTTCCTCTTGCAACATCTAGGGATGCCCCCCCCACCCCCGTTCTTCTGCTCATTCTACCATATGAAAAATATTTCCAGTATACATCTAGTAAATACCACTGAACAGATTAAATGTCTCAATTATATTACTCCTTCATCTTCTATCCATCAAGTACTAGAAATTACATGACCTCAGTCTATTCTCATAAATAACATTCTTCATTGCAAATATCATTTTGTTATCCATCTCTCTAGTCTCTTACAAATTACTTAATCCACTTCAAATCTCTTCAAACCAATTCAAAAATCCTTACCCTACCCATAGTATGATTGTAGAATAATACATGTTGCAAAGTCTCAAAAAATATGTTCCTGAACTTCAGATTTCCATATAGTATCAGCCAAAGATCTTGTATTTTTTTCAGTACAGTTTACACCAAGAAAATATGCAGCCTCCCATTTGTGGCTTCCAAATTTCAAAACCATACATTTAGATGCATTAATCCAACATCTCAATTCATTAGTCCACATTTCCACAACATCAGCAAAATAACTACTAACACTACAAGTTTCACATCATTCACAAACAACTGAATATCTCCCTGCAATGAAGTAGCAATATCACTGACATTAAGGATGAAAAGTAATAGTCCAATAATGCTCACCCACTCTGGTATCTATCAGAAAGCTGATTTCCAATTTAGATATATATACCCATATGCTACATATCAACTTTTCATGTGGCATCCTATCAAAATGCCCTTGCAAAAATTAAGAAAAATGACACCCATCTGCCCAGTTCTGTATACAAGCTCTTATTCATGTTTTGAAAATCTTAACAACAGAAGAAATACAAGCCTATCTATTTGATAGCTCCATTCTACCACCACTGTTATGCAAAAACCACTACAGGCACACCACTGATTTTCTGGCACCCTTGGTCCTAGAGCCTTGCTGGATTAGCCATTTGAACAAATCCAATTGAGATCATGTCATATTAATTGATGAGTGCAACTCCAACCCATTAATTATAACTCTCTCATATTTCAAAATCATCATTGACTGCTAGAAGCTTAAATATTCAATGCAAATTAAATCATTAAATGATATGTATTAGTATACAGTGCAAGTGGATATGAACTCGTGCTTCAGCTTGACAGCATCAATGTGAACTGGCCTATGCATAAAAACCACATCTAGAGTAAAATGTATGCAAAAAAAAAAAAAAAAAACCTAAGAATCATTAAAATTCAAGAGATCACCATCCAGTGAAGACATAATTCCCAGGGAATTAGTTGGGTGGTCTAGGGAATTTCAAGTGTGATCTAGTAATTTTGTCCAGACTAAAGGAGATGCTGGACCATCCAGCAAGATCATTCATCCATAATAATTTCTCATCCTACTGACAAGAGTAATGAAAGATCTCCTTAGGATTTTTTCCTGGATCACAATGCATGTGTACTCTCGTATTTCAATTTTGACTTCTTTATTACACAAGTCACATTTCTAGCATGACTCATATTCCTGATATAACTGTTTGCCACATCTTTTTTCTGTATACTTTCCCATAACTTGTTTTTCATCTGCAATTCCTGTTTTATTTCCCAAGTCATACCTTCTAATCCAAATCATCAATTTGTCACTTCTGCTAACAAATATTTTTTTTTACTACTGATCATTTCTCTCTTTTCCTTCAAATTCTTCCATGCATTATACTGCTCCAAACTGATTTCAAAGTATATTATAATCAACTGCCAATTCATCATTCAAGTCATCACTACATGGTCACTCTCACTAACATGGGACAAGCAAGACATCTCTGTCAAAATCAAATCCTCTGATGCTATGCCCAAATCCAAACTCTTGATTCTCCACCACATACTACCTAAGATATTTTTTCCTCAGTAATTCCAGATATTCATTTCCTTCAGTGTATTATGCTATTGTCTTCTCTGCTATTCTGCTATAGAAAATCCTTCATAATGATTACTCATTTTGCAGTTGCCAACATAATTTGCCTAAACATTTCCTACTTATTATTCTCTATCACACATCACAGACTCTCAATATAATTCCTCTCCTAATTCTCTACTCTAAGAAGACACAATTCATATCATTGTTCTGCCACCATACCTTCAACTTTATCTCTGTTAGGACATCATCCTTGGTCAACTACATTTCACTTGATAGCAACAATCTTTGGACAAACCAAATCTGTCCATGCTACAAACTCATTCTCTCTCTCTCTCTCTCTCTCTCTCTCTCTCTATTCTTGAAGTGCTTGGCATTTGAATACAGAAAAATCAGCACAATATCATTGTTCCCATGACCATTATTACTCTCTCTCCAAACTACTTGAATTTGCAATATACCATACATCTTCTCATCTCACAAGCCTCTATCTCTATAAGAAGCCATCCCTGCCACCTTCAAACCCTGGCAGCTCTAGTTTTCTTGCCCTATATCCTCACTTGCACAGAGAAAAAACAACTCCAAATACCTGCATCTTTCCATGTTCCAACATTCTGTATGATTCCTTTCCTTTTGGAGTGAAGAGGATACTGAAATATCTCCTCCAGAACGGTTAGGATACAGTGGCCTAACGTGCAGGAAACTCAAAGTTCTCGACCTTTAGCTTGTCATGACCAGATGGGACAAGGACTACTGAGCAGAACTTCTCTGCATTAAGAGTAAAGCCTTTAACATGGAAGAAGTCAACTTTCCAGTCAAGGAGTTCCTGCAGGCTTACCTTGGTGGAGGCCACGAGGATGTCAGCAAAGGCCATAGCATTGAAAGAGAATGCATCAAGTGAGTAACCAATATGATTAGGAAGGAAGCAAAGAAACTCAATGATGCAGTTGAAGATAAGACATAGAGGATAACCCTGGCATACATCCCACACCTTGGAAATGGAGGTTGCATGGGCACTTGTAGTGAATTATACAGTTAGATGCTGCTATAGATCAGGGGATGGAAAAGATGATGGAGACAGTATACATCAGCAAATAGATTCCATGTATACATTAGCAAATATTGAAAGGAAGCTGGCAATGTAGGCTAAAGAGAATCCCAAACAGTTCTTTCAATATGCTGCAAATAAGAGAAACAATGTATATGGCAGAATGATTTTATGGAATGCCGATTGTAGGGAGGTAACTGAATCATTTGAAATAGTAGAATTAGTAAGTGAACACTTTGCAAGAGAATATCATCTAGCTGGTGATATTGCATGAACGAGAGAGCCAAAGGCTTATATTATTATTATTTCGGGTGACACCAGGAGTCCTTAGACTCATCGAGGGAGACCCTAAACATCGTGTCCACACAACTATGCGATTACATTCTCACAGTATCTATCATACCTTGCCTTGAACTCGTTCACCGTCATAGCACCCACAACAGACTCTGGCAGCTTATTCCACTAATTTACCACTCTAAAAGTAAAGAACCCAGCTCTAACACCCCTGCTAACCACACTCTTGCCCAGCTTCCATAGGTGTCCCATAGTTCTCCCACCACCAGTCCTGATCTCAAAAATATCCTCTGAATTAATCCTATAGAATCCCTTTAGCAATTTGAATGTCTCAATCATATCTCCCCTCCTCTGCCTATCAACTAGTTTCTGCAACCCACAAATCTTCAACCTGTTCTCATATGGTTCATTCCATAGACCTGTTATCATCTTAGTCACTCGCCTCTGGATCCTCTCCACCTCCTCCCCATCAAGAAGGAACCAAGGTGACCAAATCTGGGCACAGTAGTCGAGATGAGGTCTTATCAAGGCTCGGTACAGCGGTACAATAACTTGCTTGTCTCTGCTCATCAAGGTATATTTCAACAACCAAGTGAGTTGATGAGCTGATTTAGCTACTTTTGCAGTGTGCCCCCTAAACTTCATCTCCCTATCCACCAACACTCCCAAGTCCCTGGCCTCAATCTCTTGGAGTACAGTTCCACCAATGTGGTATACTGCTGCTAATCTTTTCACCCCAAAATGCATAACCTTACATTTTGTCACATTAAATTGACATCCATTCTCTTTAGCCCCCAGAACTCCAATCTATCTAAGTCATCCTGCAAGACTTTGACATCTTCTGCATTCACTATTGCCCTACCCAACTTTGCATCATTAGCGAACAAATGAAATGTTCCACTTAGATCCTTCCCTATATCGTTAATGAACAGATTAAACAACAGTGGTCCAAGAACAGAACCCTGCGGCACACCACTAGTCACAGGCCGTCTTCTGCACTCTACTCCTGAATAAACTACTCTTTGATATCTCTCCATCAATCAACCACCTATCCATCTCACCAACCCTATATCCATTCCCATATGTTGTAGTTTACGGATTAGTATTCCATGTGGTATCCTGTCAAACGCCTTTGCCAGGTGCAGCAGTATCACTGTAAACTCATTTCGATTATCCAGTTCGGCCGTCACCTTGTTATAAAACTTGAGCAAGTTACTGAAGCATGATCTACCCTTCACAAAGCCATGCTGTTCCCTGTACAGTATCTCATTTTCATCAATCCATTCCTGTATGTTTCCCTTGACTATTTTCTCCAAGACCTTGACAACGACTCCTGATATGCTGATTGGTCGGTAATTTACAACCGTAGTCTTGGATCCTCCTTTACGCAGTGAAACTATTTTCCCCTCTTTCCACACCTTCGGGACTAAACCAGACCTGAGGCTCAGATTAAACAACATGGTCAAGGGCACTGATAATTCCTTAGCCGCTTCACACAAGACCCGTGCCGGTATACCATCCAATCCCACAGATGTGTTCACATTAAGGTTTGTAATAGACTAGTCACCTCCACTTCATTCATCACTATTCCCGTATAAACTAATGGTTCCTTCATTTTTTTCAATGTCACCAACTGGATAATATGCTTTTGCAAAGTGCGCGCTCAGTAACTCCACTATATCGACTGATTCAGTGACCTCCTTACCATCGTCATTCCTTAAAATCATTTTGCCGTGTACAGTTTTTTTCTTACTTGCAGCATATTGAAAGAACTGTTTGGGATTCTCTTTTGCTTGCATAGCTAGTTTCCTTTCATAATCCGCTTTTGCTTTTTTTACCACACTCGTTACCTTTCTGGCCTTCACTTTATACCGTTCGTGTGCCTGCAGGTCATCCCTTTCTTTAAATTCCTTCCACAGTTGTTTCTTTTTTTGCAGCTCAAGCTTAATGGTGTTATTCATCCATTTAACCCCTACTTGTTTTACTATTCGGACCTTAGGTATACAATCAGCCATAACCTACTGTAAATGCTCCTTGACCACTTCCCATGCTCTATCGACGTCCAGCCCTTGCAGTTGTACATGCCATGGCACTGATCCAAGCAATCTCCTAAGCTTGTCATACTTGCCAGCACGGTAATTCCACATATACCCTGTCTTAATCGAAAATTCCACACCTTTAGCCACCTCATGATCACTCTCACCAATAGGTGGCAACATGGTCATATTCATTACAGTCAAATTCTCAGATGCTATTACCAGGTCAAGCACTCTCACACCCCTAGTATTTTCAATTACATGCTGTCTCAGATAGTTATCCTTTAATAATTGAATAAAATCCTTTTCCTTCCTCACATGTGTTGTCTCCTCCTTCCAATCAATGTTACCATAGTTGAAATCCCCCATAATAATTACCCTCCTTCCACTCATTTCATCAATTTCCCTATGCATACTATCTCCACCATCTATTCCATCACCTAGTCTATAGCAGCACCCAACTGTATATTTTATTCTGCCAGTCTCAATCTCACACCAAATAGCCTCAAATGAGCTCCTTTCACTATCCTGCGATACAACTTCAATTCTCCTTGGCTGCAGTTCATCAGCTATCATCAATAATACCCCTCCCCCCATTTTATTCTCTCTGTCCCTCCTAAACACACTATAACCTACACATTCTATCCCACTAACTATATCATCTTCTGTCAGCCATGTTTCACTAATGCCAATAACCTGTGGCCAGGAAGAGCCAATCAAGGCCAAAAATTCTTCCTTATTGTTCCTAATACTCCTGGCATTAGTATACATGAAATGCAGTGATCCCTTAGTCCCACCCCTATATTGATGCATTATTCTAAATGACCCATTCCCATTTTTTGTCCTTAGTGCTGGCTCGGGTACATTATATACATTCTTACACTCATCTGTCTCGCTGATGTCTGCATATCCATTCGCCCCCTCCTTGGTAGTTCTAGTTTCCCTGGTTTTGCACATCCATTTTCACTTCATTCAGCAACACTCTTTCCAGTCTCCACACACCAAGTCCATTCAAATGCAGGCCATCCATCTTGTATAAGTCCTTTCGCCCTTCAAACTCATTCCACACGTCCACGAATACCACACCACACCATCTGCATAACCTGCGCATAATGTCATTTGCGATTATGGCCCTCCTTCTAAACTCCTGTCTGTCATACCGCGGCAACAGACTAACCATTCTAACTCTGTCACTCTTTTCTTTCGCTACCTTTAACAATACTTTCAAGTCCTCTCTCATAAAAAATGTATCACCTTTCAATTCATTCGTACCCGCCACAATTATTAATTCTTTCACCCTCTGTTTTTGCACTCTAATACTCTCACTTACATCCTTAAATTTCGCACCCGGTAAGTACGATTTAGTTACACTGCCATCTATCACCCCTCTTAATAATGAGTCACCATACAACACACTTTCCTTAATTTCAGAAACTCTCCCATTCTTGCGCTGTTTATTTACGTTAGCCGAATCACTCTGGAAAGAGTTTTGCAGGTGCTCTAATTGCCGCTGCGCATTTTGTATCACTGCGCGCAACCTAGCGATCTCACTTCCTACAAATAATTCCTCATTATTTTTATCATTTAAACCATTTTCTCTCTCTCTGTATGGTTGCTTTCACTCTTTCTTAGATCACCGCTCTCATTGCCTTCTTGTACATCGCAATTCCCTATCAAGCCACTATTTTCACTCACATTCTGGCAATTCTGGCTTTCTTCAACCATAACTATCTCACAACCTGACACATACTTCAACTCCTCACTTTGCTTACACTTTCTGCACATTCTCCCACCACTATCACTTTCAATCCAAATTCCAGCCTCATTCGGGAATGCATACATCCCACACACATCACATTGGAAGAACTCTCTCACATTATAGTTTTTGAACAATGGCGTCGTATTTTTGGACGCCATTATCTTACGTCGCATTGGCACCATATTCAAATCTATGAAACGTAACGTTATATACTAAATTAAATAACAGAATTCACACCAAAATCCCACAGACACAACAAGCTACCAAAATTAGGCAATATTACATTATGATTTTAACCTATATTCTAATTTTTTACTCAAAATTGTACTTAGCTTTCAGGAGCTCTCTGAAAACACAACCATCCGTCTGGCCCTCTAGCGGGCACTCCACTTATATGAGAACTAAGGTAAATGAAATGGAGGTGCAGAGCATATTACAGAACATTAATGTGAATAGAACTGTGGGATTGGATGGAATACCAGCTTGAGTTTTACGTGAAGCAGCAAGGAAGTGTCAGTGCCCATGACCATATTGTTTAATCTAAGTCTCAGCTCTGGGTTAGTCCCGAGGAGGCGGAAACTGAGTAAGAGTGTAGTTAGCAAGGGTATTAAAACTAGATTTTTTTACTTGGAGTAGTGAATGAGTGGAATAGGTTGCCAGAGTCTGTTTGTGGGTGCCATGACTGTGAATGGAATGAGTCCAAAGCAGTAAGATACTGTGCAAATTGGATAGTTCTTGACATGATGTTTAGGGCCCCCCCCCGATGAGTCTAAGGACTTCTTGGAATTGCCCGTAATAATAATTTCTTCTGATGAGGTGGTAATGCCTATGCTTTTGTGTGATTAAATATTCCTTGACAGAGGATGTTAAATCTTGAATTCCTTTTTGACCTGTGGCTTAAAGCTTCCTTGCCTCACTATGTTTCATTCATCTGTTGTCTCTACCACTCCACTCTACTAATTCTGAAAATCAGCAAATCTAACTACCATAATAGTCATCTTCCTTAATGACAATGTTTACAACTCCAAATGGCTCCCTTTATGCAATTCCACTGACCAAGCTAGATGAATAGTGCATGTACAGTATTTGCTGCAGGCAATGACTTTTTAGCAAATTGTTTATCTCCCAACCAAAACTGCTGTCAATTCTCCCCATTCACACTACAGGATCTTTAGTTAACCATTACTCCTTTCAGGAGTATCAATAAGGTGACTGCTTACCCTTCTTGGTAATTTAGATCCCAATTTCATCTCTAATATAATGCCTTTCTCTGAGCGACTCACAACCTCATCTACTCTGCCACTACAATAATGCCAAGTGGGAAGATCCCCGAGACCTACTTTTCCTTTCTTTGATCAAACAACTGCTTCTGTTCTCCAGATTCAGATACCTGTAACCTTGTTATTGAAATTATTCAATAACAAGGTTAAGTTGGAAAGAGGGCCTTCTGCACACTGTTCAAAATTCCCACTTAACATCCAAGTCATGATGTTTAAATAAAGTGTGTAAGGGTGGTCTGGGGGGGAGGGGGGGGTGACTTATGACAAAAGTGACTCAAGGCAAAAACTCCAGCTTTATTCAGAGCCTACATCTGAAGCCTCCAAATACTTGTAAAATCATTATTAAAATAGTGAATCTGACTTTGAAAGAGCTAAACAGAAAACTCACCTGTGTTAATGGCAGAGGCCTTCTGGTTTTCGCAAAAGCTGCTGGACACATTCGCTCTAGAGACCAAATGTGAGTGTTTTTTTGAGCCACTTCAAGCCTCCAATAAGTGCAAAAGTGGTTACACACTAGATGATGGTAGTACTACAATACTACCTAAAAATAAAGCTGATCTCCTGGCATTATTCTTCTCATCCAAACTCCTGCACAGATGACAAAGGACCTCCCTTCTTCACCTGGAGCATTGCACTGAATGCCTCCCATGGCCTTCTGCCAGAAAGACATCAGAAGAATCTTGACCAATCTGGTACCAAAAAGGTTTCTGGTCCTGATGGTATCAATGGTGCTCAAGAGAAATGCTCCTGAACTAACATCTTTTTTTTTTATCATGGAAATGAGCCCATATTAAAAAAAAGTGATGTGTCAACAAAAGTGAGCAGTAGGTCAATAGTATGACCTACTGCTCTCACCTCAATGCTGTCTAAAGTAATAATAAAGGTTCCACAGTTATATTTTTCAATGCCTGGAGAAATGTCATCTAATCAGTGACCATCAATATGGATTTCACTAATCAAGATCTATAACAGACCTCCCCACATGTGTCATAGAAAGGCTTGGAGAAACCTGTGCTGTTGAACATGACATTTCCAAGGCACCGGAAATGTCATGAAATTGAAACAATTAAAAACATTGCTGAAACAAGGAGACAGCTCCGTTTTTGGTCAAAAATTGAATTATAGGTTGCAGTGTATGGAACAAATCACTGAATAAATTGGTGTAAGAATAAGGCAGCTCCAATAAGCTAGTGCAGAGTTATAACGATACTTGTCCCCCTACTACTTTGCAACTAATATTCATAATTTCTTGTAAATATTTCATTGCAATTTTCATAAAACAGTTGTTTGATATTTTCTGATATATTCCCATGTAGTAATAAATAGTTTTCTAACAACCTTTTGTTACTTATTTTAATTGCCTTAAATTAGCATATTTTTATGTAATTTGGCACAAAAAAGGGGCAACTCTAAATTTTGAAAATTCATCCAGCTTTGAGGAAAAAAGAATTTCACATTAATAATAGTGCTCAAATGTGTATTCATAATGTATATGTTGGCAAAACATTTAATGTAACAGTCTAAAAATTGATAAATTGGAGCTGTCCACTTCTTGCTGAAAATTCTTCAATTGGTTATTAGTTTTCTTTTGGGCATTCACAATGCATGTAATGGTCAAAGATATTCTTTCTTCAAATTTTTCAACTAACAGGTGTTCCTTCCTTGAGGGATCTTTTTCCATAAATGCATAAACGGTATTCTTTCACTGACCTCAAACCACATCCACAGTTTCTGTGATGAGAGAATTCTCCATTCCTTGTACTCATCAGGTATAATTCATTGTAGGTATATAAGCATTTTGAGATTCAAAATCTACAATGAGTGTCCTAATCCATACCATCTTTCAACGGAGTGATAACAACCTAATCACTATCAAGGAGGCTTCCAAAATATAGCTCATCTCTTTTATGGCAAAAAATATTTCAGTTCTTCTTGCTTATGTTTGATAACGCACAACTTAACAGTCAAGATCATATCTTTCTTAACAGTGACTCTTACTCCTAGCCTTTCCCAGCATAATTACATCACTTCCATAGAAAAAAATATGGCATCTTTCTTTGGCCAAGATGTTACTTTTCATCTATCCAACGACTTTATATTATTATTATGGATTCACAAGACTCATTGTGGGAGGCCCACCCTAGAAAATACAAAGTCAATCATACCATTCCTTGAACTCATTCACCATTTTTGCTCTCTCGCCACTGTATCAGGCAATGCATTCCATAGTTCAACCACCCTCCATGCAAAGAAACTGCCATCCTCTTGCTCATGACTTCCTTTGCAACTTCTGGGGATGGTCCCTTATCCTTTCTCTCCACCCCATTCCACCAAATGAAAGAACTCCTCCAGTGTCAACCCTATACCTACCTCTCAACAGTTTAAATGTCTCAATCATATCACCTCTCTTTCTATATACTAAACTTTGCAGTTCACATTTCCTTGGTCTATCCTCATAACTTCATTGTACAGTTCTGATAACATCTTTGTTATCTGCCTCTGCACTCTTTCCAAGGATCATTTATCCCCTTCAAACCCTAGAGACCAAATCTTAGCACAGTAGTCTAGATGTAGTCTGATCAGAACAACTCTTATCTCTGCCCTACAGTATCCTTCTCAGTATTGTAGCAATTCTCTGGGTTAACTTCACCACCTTTGCAATATGTTCAATGAATTTCAGGTTTTTATCAATCATCATCATCATCACCCCAAGATCCCTTGCCTCCCCCACTTCATCCTACTGAGTAGGAATCTCCTTTCTATGTATCCCAAACTGCAAGACTACATTTAACTGAATTAAACTGACACCCCCCCCCCCATTCATTTGTCATTCTGTCCAGATTATTCAAATTCACTAGAAGGGCTACCACATCTGCACTATTACTAATAATCCTTCCTAGCTTCACATCATCTGCAAACAAATATCCACCTACAATCCATTGACAATGTCATTAATATAAAGGCTAAACAACACAGGTCCCAATATTGAGCCCTGTGGGAACCTCACTTGTAACCTTCTGCTTCCTTGATATTGCCCCACCATACACAACTCTTTGATACCTATCAGACAGCCAATTCCCAATCCAATTCACTAATCTAACATCTAAACCCATGTGCTGCAACTTAGATATCAGTTTATGATATGACACCATTCAAATGTCCTTATAAAATTCAAAATGCATATGAATATGCATTTCTCTCATCAACGGCTCTTGTTACTTTATTATAAAAGGCAAAGATTACTAAAACAACAGTGCACCATAACAAATCCATGCTGACTTTCACAGATAACATTACCTTTATCTGCCTAATACTGTAAATGATCTCTCACTAATTTCTCCAAAATCTTAACTACCGAGGAAATACAGTGATTTATAGTTTGCCACTTCCATTCTACTACTACCCTTATGCAATGACACTATCCTGCCCTCCTTCCATTCTCTGGGCACCTTTCCCATGGCCATACTAATTGAAAATTCAGGTCAATGGAGCTGTCAGTTCTTATCACATTCTATCAAACCCATGGCAAATTCCCATTCAGTCCCATTGTTTTACTGATATTCAGAGTACTCAGTATTTGAAACACACTCTCTTCTTGAACTTCTAAACTTCAAATCAGTCCTATCCCTCTCGTATTAAAACCTTCTTCTCCAGGATGAAATACCCCAATAAAGAGTTAATTGAAAAACACCACTATGTCCTTTGCATCAGTCAGGCTTATCCAACAATATCATTTTTTTCACAATCATTTCTTCTCCTACTGACCACATAATGAAGGAATTCATTAAGATTTTTTTTGGATCTCAGGACCAATCTCTTCTCATATTCCAGTTTTGCCTTTCTTACCATACTAGTCACTCTCCTGGTCTAAGTCTTATATTCTTCATGCATCTGCAATTGCTCTCCACCCCACACCTTATATCGCTACCATAACCTCGTTTTTACCTGCCATTCCCATTTGACATTGTTTGTCATTCAATTTACACCAAATTGTGTTCTCTTTTTCACTCATGGTATGCAACATGCTTGCAAGTACTGATGATATCTTGCCCTTCCAATTACCCCATACACAGAACTGCTTCAAGCTGAACTCTAAGACTATTAATAATCATCTGCCTTATTCCACATACACTTCTTTCTCTTTGATACTCCTTCATGTCTGTTCATCTTCGAAGTCACTGTAGTCACTGTTTCCTACCAGGGACAGGGATACCATCTCAGTTATAATCAGATCTTCTAATGCTATGACCAAATCAAAAACTCTTGAACCTCATGTTCCTTCTACTATATGTTGCCTAAGACATTTGTCCCTCAACAATTCCAGAAATTACATTCCTTACTACTGCATGCAGTTTCCTCTTCCCAATTTATACTGCTGTAGTTAAAAATCTCCCATAATAATCATTATTTTTGCACTTGCCAAGCTCAACTGCCTAAACATCTCCTGCTCTTCATCCTCTACGCTCCCTGGCTTATAAGAAGATGCCACTAAATATCCTGTCCTACCCACCACAAACCTTACACCACATGCTCTCAAAACCATTAGTGCCATTGTCCTCCAAATCCTCCACTCAACTCATCACTTATAAGTAGCACTCCACCACGAAGACTGCCCTTCCACACCTGAAAAAAAATGCCATATTTGCTATTTCTGTCAGTATATCAACTTCCATCAACCATGTCTGAGTGATCCCAATAATCTTTGGACAGGCTGATTAGCACTAACAATTCATCTCCTTTATTCTGGATACTACTGTAATTAGTATAAAGAATAATCAATGCACTGCCACTGTTTCTATATATATATATATATATATATCATTATTCATTCCAGACTCCACTGGATTTTGCAATTACACTATGTATTCTCTCTTCTCTCAAGCAACTATCATAAGAGTTCCCCTCTGTCCATCCACCCTGATAATTCTAGTTTCCTGCATCAACACACTGACTTGTTTGGAGAACAACATTCTCTCCAGAAGCCATCTCTTGCATACAATTTCTTTCTGTCCTCAAATCCCTTCCAAGCATCCATGTAATCCAAGCTTCTCTTTTGACACATTCTGACTATCATACTATTCATTATTGATGCTCTTCTTAGCAGCTCTACATTATTATATATGAGAAACACATTCACAATCTTCCCTCTCTGTTTTCTTCTGTACAACCTCAAACACGAACCTCAGATTTCTCACCACCTGATTCACACTGCCTCTCAAGTCATTTGTGCCCACAATCACCTCATCCACTTTTAACCTTGCTTAATTGCCATAGTTACACTGTCTATCATTCTATCTTGCACACAATGGATCATCGAATTTGCATACATCACACCCCTTACCACTCTGTATTCAAGATACCAAGTAATTTTATATAAACATGGTTTTTAATCTTATTTCCCAAGTAAACAAACAGACAAGTAAGTCAAGTTTGTGCCTGCACATAGTGCAAGTCTGAGGCAACTCATGGTAAAGGTGGAACAAGCTCTGATCACTTTCCTTAGTATTTTTCCCTTAATGTAAAGCACATCCCCTTGCAGAGATGTATATGCTATGCATTAAAGGCACTGGTCACTACCAGTTTCGACCTTTATTGAGGTCTCGTCAGTGGGAGCCAGACCTGACAATGCTAAGGCTGAAGTAATGCAGAGCTTATGAATTTTACCTAAACAAGTTGCCACAAGGTGCTTAGACCTTATTAAATAAAATCTCAGGATGAGAGACAGATGTAGAAAGATTTTTAATTTGGGTATTTTATGTATTTAAGATACCAAGTAATTTTATATAAACTTGGTTTTTAATCCTATTTCCCAAGTAAGCAAACAGACAAGTAAGTCAAGTTTGCACCTGCACGTAGTGCAAGTCTGAGGCAATTCATGATAGTGCCACTCTAGGCAACTCGTGGTAAACGTGGAACAAGCTCAGATCACTTTTCTTAGTATTTTTTCCTTAATGTATAGTACATTCCCTTGAGGATATTGTATGATGCTATGCATTAAAGGCACTGGTCACTACCAGTTTCAACCTTTATTGAGGTCTCGTCAGTGGGAGCCAGACCTGACAATGCTAAGGTTGAAGTAATGCCGAGCTTATGAACATTAAGGTTGGAGTTATGCAGAGCTTACATAAGCTTATGTATTCAACTTGGTATCTTGAATACATAATATACCCAAGTTAAAAAACTTTCTACATCTATCTCTCATCCTGAGATTTTATTTAATAAGGGCTAAGCACCTTGTGGCAACTTGCTTAGGTAAAATTCATAGGTTCTGCATTACTTCAACCTTAGCATTGTCAGGTCTGGCTCCCACTGATGAGACCTCAATAAAGGTCGAAACCAGTATGGGTAGTGACCATTGCCTTTAATGCATAGCATCATACATCTCTGCAAGGGGATGTGCTTTACATTAAGGGAAAAATACTAAGGAAAGTGATCAGAGCTTGTTCCACCTTTACCACGAGTTGCATAGAGTGGCACTACCATGAGTTGCCTCAGACTTGCACTAATTGCAGTGCAAACTTGACTTACTTTGTCTGTTTGCTTACTTGGGAAATAGGATTAAAAACCAAGTTTATATAAAATTACTTGGTATCTTGAATACATAATATACCCAAGTTAAAAAACTTCCTACTCTTACGACTCTGTCTCTACCTTGTTCACTTGCATTCCTCACTCTCTCTCTCTCCTTGTTCTCCAATTTACCTGCCATCCCAGTCATCTCTCCATCCATGGTTCCTGCACTGTCTCGTCTTCCTCTCATTCCCTCTCTTCCACTGGTCCTAGTATTTTCTTCCCTTCTATCATCCCATAACCATCTCTCAATCCAATCTAATTGACTTCATGTTATTGTTTCCATTCTCCTAACCTCTTCTTTCATGCTTCTTAAATTGTTCCTCATACATTCCACTTCTTTACTCTGCACAAATCCCAAATCTGTCCAATCTTGGAATACTGCTTTCACAACCACTCCAAGGTGATTCCAGTTATGGACAATCCCTTTCTCAAAGAGGCTGATTTTGTATTGTGTCTTTTCAATAGATATTTGCATGGGTGCTGTTCCAAAGAAACACCATCCATCATGCTCCCCCGACCTCCTCCATTTCTACCAAATCTATAGTAATATGAGCAACAGATGCTCAACATCCTTTTAGGGTTGAAATGCTGAGTCATTGAACCTAATAATTCTATTCATCTTTCATTAAACCTACTTCATTTCTGTGGAGTGGCCATCTCCAAAGACTATCCCTCAGCTTCTCAAGTTCTTCAAAAAATATCAACCAAATCACTTTGCTCTTGATTCCAGTCCACAGACAGCATTTATTTTATATAGGTCTAACAGCCTATTTCTATATCAGGTGATATATAAAACTTCAAAAACAAATGAACAATATTTTCCTGTCTATTTAATCCTTTTGGCTCACAGATGTTATAAGCACACCAAAGATGTTCCGCTTCTGTTAAAAAAAGTTGCTAACCATTAATCCACTTACTGCATTAAGGCCGGTATATGAATATATGAACTCACTTAAAGCTATGCCTTCAAAATGAAAAGTTTTCTCTCATCACAATATCATTGTATCTTAAAAAACAGTTATAACATTGCATCCTCAAAAAAATAGTTATATCCCAAGTTAGAAAAAATAAGGAAGAATGTGGAACTTTGACTCTGGAATAACACATACATGGTCTGGCTATTAAGACCTCCAAACAACCAATGTCTTGGCAGTCAAACTAGGTGATAAATATTATTTGTCACTGTTTCTAATATGCTCAGTCCTTCTCTCATGAGGCATTAATATTACAATTCGATCTCTATTTTCTTTTTCTCTTCTCAAGTTTACTATACATTGATAACTTAATATCATGTTCTCCCCTATCACAGAAATAAGACTCCAAACTTCAAATAGTATCAGTGATGCCCTCTGGTTGAAAGATTGCATGGAACCATTATAATGGCTTTTAAATAGAAGATAAGTTAGCTAGTCTTGTACAAAGGTGGCAGGGTTTTTCATTCTGGATACTCAGGATTTTCACACTACAAAAGAGACAAACCAGCTGGAAGAATACACACAATTTATAGACATAACACAACAGTCTTATAGCCTTAGTTATGTCAGCCATAAATACCGAATTTCAATATATCTCAGTGATTTACTGAAATTCAATATATAGAACTTCAATTAGAATGATTAGAAAATCAGTTTGATTCGGCATTACTTATTAAAAATTAGAGCAATTTTCATTTTTTATGAAGTATAAGAATTAGAAGAATAATTAAACCAAATGAATGATATGCAAAATTTAAAAAATACACATACCAATAATAGCTAATGAGGGCAAGTGCTGGAACAGAGAGAATAAGTTGCAATGTACGTCGATTTGGAATAAATGCTGCAGCTAATCCAAGAAGAAGTTCTCCAACAGCAAAACTTACTTGCATTAAATTACCACAAAGAGCACGTTTTGTTGGGCCTACAAACTCTGAAGCTGTTAAAGAAAAAAAAAAAAAGGGCGGGAAATCATTATATACATGTATGTGTGTAAAACATCTCTTTGGCTAGATAAAGAAAAGAAAAATCAACATAAGGCAATATGTCAATGCTTATATAATTATCCATATTGTTCAATTTCTTGGCCATCCTACATGTTGTGGGGGGGGGGTGAAAGCAAGAAGAAAGGGGACCTATTGTTGTCTGTTTCAGGGCTATCCATTAAGCAGTGGAGTAAGAGGAATTCTTTCGGAAGTGATAAAAGATAACTAAGCATGGACATAGTCATAAAATTAAAAATTCATTTTTCATCATTCAGAGTGACTTAAGTCCTATATGTTTTTCTATTTTGGGAGTGAAAGCAAACATTCCTTTAAAAAAAATTATGCCACTTTATTATTTTTTTCCTAAAAACATTTTTGCTTCTCCAAACTTCTCTACTAATGCTGGAGTGCCTCAAAGCTATTCTTTTTCTTCTCTGTCTCATTCATATACTAACAAGTTTTCATTGCAAATCCTGCCACTAGATCTATGGTGTTTATATACAGTATATATATATATATATATATATATATATATATATATAAAATAAGTTAAATGACTATTACCGAGAGAAAAGATGGCAAGATATATTTAACAAGATACTACTAGTTTACTAGTTTCATTATAAGAACATCATCAGGTATCATACTCAAAGAAATATATAAAAAATTACAGAGACTTAAAATTGTATTAACAGAACAAGTGAAAAACAGTAGCATGTTTGAAAAAAATGCAAGTATGAGTTCCATACAAACGAATACTACGCGCTGTCGCGAGTGCGCCAGTACTGAACAGAAGCAACGTGTGCGTCCGAGAGATTGTAACTCAGGCTGTTGTTGATATGAGAGGAATCTAGAGAAATTTTAATCTAAATTAAAATCATGGAATGACAATGCCGCCGCCATTTTTTTTTTTTTTTCTCTGCAGATTACTAGGTCTAATATTAATTATTTCGTTTAGGCAAGAAAAAAAAAACCCACACTAATAATATCGGT
Organism: Typopeltis vanoorti; assembly: GCF_054136105.1. Taxonomy (NCBI): domain Eukaryota; kingdom Metazoa; phylum Arthropoda; class Arachnida; order Uropygi; family Thelyphonidae; genus Typopeltis; species Typopeltis vanoorti. Next base: position 59,223,236 of record NC_143552.1, on the reverse strand, counting down.
AGCGTATAACGTTTACAGCCACACTTTAACAATTACACATATATACTTAATTATTCCTAGTAAAACTTATCTGATTACTTAGATTACTTCATTATTCTTGTTGAGAGGCTTATACGCTGGTTAAACATAATAACTAATATTTAAGGAATTGACAGCGTATACTAGAAATATAGATTAAATAAACTTTAATATATACTTTCCGATATTTCGGCGAACGTCACATTGCCATCTTCTTGGGAACTTACTAAAAGACACGTGCACACAAGTACTAATAACAGCAAATGAGACTGAAGCTAGGAAGCTAGCGTTTCCTAAAGTCCTGATGGTGCCCCCTGGAGGCTATATTGGTAGTTCTTGGCCTTTGGGCTGAAGTTCTTCTGATAAAAGTTTCCCAAATTTGGGGCAGTTTCATGCATCCAAATTTGTTGAGGTTTGGCATGTTCCTAAGGGCCGAGGCTGATTCCATGAATAGTCTTTCATACTTGAACTTGCTGCGGTGTATTATTGTGGCTTTCTTCCATCTTATTCTGTGGCGAGTATCCAGAGCGTGGTCTGCAAGCCCAGAGTGGCTGTACTGGTAAAATCGGATGTAATCCTTGTGTTCTGAGATTCTGATATTAGCTGTCCTGCCTGTTTGGCCAAAGTAGGACAGTTTACAGCTGCAAGGGACCTGGTATACACCAGGTAGGTCTAGGGGAAGTGGTTGGTCTTTGGTGGAGCGGATAAGGGATGCCAGTTTTTTATGTGGTCTGTAGCAAGTGGTCAAGTCATATTTTTTTTAGGATTTTATTGATTTTTTCCGAGGTGCCTCTGATGTAGGGAATCGTGATAGATTTAGAGTAATATTTTTTGTGAAGGGGAGGGGGTAGTGGGTTGTGGATAACTGGGTTAAGTATTTTTTGGAGGGGGTAGCCGTTGGCTGAGAAAGTGTCACGGATGTGATTTAGTTCAGTGGTTAGGGCTTGATCATTAGAACAGATTATTTTTGCCCTGTTGAATAATGTTTTAATAACTCCATATTGTTGTGAGGGGGGGGGGGATTGTTGGTGAATGTATCTGCCTGTATGGGTGGGTTTTCTATAAACTGAGAAAACCAAGGTTCCATCAGGTTGGCGGGTGACTAGTGTGTCTAGGAAGGGGAGGTTATTGTTTTCCTCTTTTTCCAGGGTGAATTTGATTCTAGGGTGTTGGTTGTTCAAGTGTGTTAGGAAGGAGAGGAGTGAATCCGGGCCATGTGGCCAAATAGCAAAAACATCATCAACGTAGCGAAGCCATATGGTAGGTTTTTGTGGGGCTGAGTTTAAGGCTTTCTCTTCAAACATCTCCATGAAGAAGTTGGCCAAGGGTGGGGAAAGTGGTGAACCCATGGCTGTCCCCTCTATCTGTTTGTAGAATTTTTCCTGCCAAACGAAATAGCCTGAGTTCATTGTAAACTGAAATAGGGCTGAGATATCGGGAGGAAATTTAGCTTGGATTAGCTCTAAGGTTTCTTTGAGGGGGACATTCGTGAATAGGGAGGAGACATCAAAACTGACCATTATGTCATTATGTTGGAGTGTAAGGTTTTCTATACTGGCTTTGAAGTGGGCTGAGTTTTTTTATGTGTGATGGTGTATTGCCAGTATAGTGTGAGAGCGCTTTGGCTAAATGCTTGGCTAGTTTGTAAGTGGGGGAATCAATGCCATCCACTATGGGACGTAATGGCACATTTTCTTTGTGTATTTTTGGGAGCCCATATATGCGGGGGGGGGGGGGGTCTAGACACTTTCTCAGCCAACGGCTACCCCCTCCAAAAAATCCAAAAAATATTTAACCCAGTTATCCACAACCCACCACCCTCTCCCCTTCACAAAAAATATTACTCTAAATCTATTACGATTCCCTACATCAGAGGCACCTCGGAAAAAATCAATAAAATCCTAAAAAAAATATGACTTGACCACTTGCTACAGACCACATAAAAAACTGGCATCCCTTATCCGCTCCACCAAAGACCAACCACTTCCCCTAGACCTACCTGGTGTATACCAGGTCCCTTGCAGCTGTAAACTGTCCTACTTTGGCCAAACAGGCAGGACAGCTAATATCAGAATCTCAGAACACAAGGATTACATCCGATTTTACCAGTACAGCCACTCTGGGCTTGCAGACCACGCTCTGGATACTCGCCACAGAATAAGATGGAAGAAAGCCACAATAATACACCGCAGCCAGTTCAAGTATGAAAGACTATTCATGGAATCAGCCTCGGCCCTTAGGAACATGCCAAACCTCAACAAATTTGGATGCATGAAACTGCCCCAAATTTGGGAAACTTTTATCAGAAGAACTTCAGCCCAAAGGCCAAGAACTACCAATATAGCCCGCCAGGGGGCACCATCAGGACTTTAGGAAACGCTAGCTTCCTAGCTTCAATCTCATTTGCTGTTATTAGTACTTGTGTGCACGTGTCTTTTAGTAAGTTCCCAAGAAGATGGCAATGTGACGTTCGCCGAAATATCGGAAAGTATATATTAAAGTTTATTTAATCTATATTTCTAGTATACGCTGTCAATTCCTTAAATATTAGTTATTAGATTACTTCATATTTAATATGAAGTAATCTAATATTGATTTCCATCCTCTTGTTGCCCAAGTATATTTATGTATGTCTTTATGTTTATAGAAGGAATTCATTATTTTTAGGTTATTATAAACTACAAAGTCAATCAATTTTTACCATTCCTGTTTAGAGTGTGTTCTCCATGTATTCCTATATTATTATTAATTTTCGTGTTTCCAATTCTTGCATTTAAGTGTCCTGCTAAAATTGTGTAATCATTTTTATTTCTTTTATTATATATGTTTTGTAGCTGATTATAAAAATCAGTATTATCCTGTTCTCTTCCTTCTTCTGGAGCATATAAACCAATTATTGTTAAATAGCCTCTATCTATTTTTATTCTAGCTTCCATTATTCTTTCATTCCATAATTTATAATGTTTTAACTGTTTTGAAAGGGAGTTATGAATCCAAATCATGACTCCTGCTTGTGCTCTTTGGTCTCTGTCAACTCCACTGTATATCACATTAAAATTTTCATTTCACATGGTTCCTTTTAATTTCTTTTTTGTTTCAGTGATTACTGTTATTTTAAAATTTCTTTCATTTAATAACTGGTCTAATTCTATTTCTTTATATGCTATTCCTCTTACATTCCAGTTTGCTATGTGTATTATATTTTGTCGTTTCCATTTTTGTTTTACCTTTTCCATTCCAGGGTCATTTCCCATAGATTCAATGCGATTATCTTTTTCTGTCAGCTTACAAGTATGTTCTCCATGTCAGGGGACTAGCCTGACAATGGAATAGTTCAGTGGTAGGGCTGCTACCTTAAGGCTTCTGAACTAGCCTTCTTCCGAATTTAAACCCATAGGAGGAATAGGATATATTGAAGGGGAAAGAGTAGATTATATAAGAATTATAGTAAGGTTTATAGAGAGGGCATAGTTGTAAGGCCAGAAATGAAAACCCCATGGCCCTCGAGTACTCTAATATCATAAGAGTCATAAAATAAGAAGAGTTGGCTGATAAGGCCTTATAGGAAAGATTAAAGTAAGTGGATCTTCCTCAAAGTAGAAGGAGAGGATAGATCCAGCTAGGGGTCCATGGGAGTGCTGCTTCCCTTACAATCAAGATGATTGCCTCTTATAGCCCTGTTGGTCCACGAGTCCTTATTCAGTATATTCGGATCACCCCACCATATATATACACGCACGCATGCACACAAAAATGTTATTGAATTGGTTAAATTCATTATATTTTTTGCCTGTATTTGGAGGAGATTTTTGCTATATCGACACTGTTGCAGTAACTGTCTACACCAGTTGCGCACTCAGGATTTAATTTTTTTTTTGGGGGGGGGGGGGGAGATTTGAGTAGACTATTTGAGAATACACACTACACATTGAATACGACCTATGACCGATTATCTGCAGTGATCGCCAATACATGATTCCCAGTCCTCTGGCAAACTAGGGCTCGGTCTGCCAGAACACTACTTCGTTTGCCTTGTGTTCACAGTGGTCTTGATTCCGAGAGCTATAGGGTATTCTCACCTTATGTGACCGCTAATTCATAAGTAGTATAGAAATAGAAAACACGACACAACGTAAATATAAAAATGAATTTTAATTAGGAAAAGATTTGAAAATTTTCAAGTATATTTTTCCTTTTTCTTTTGGAGGGGGCCAGGGCTCCTTGGCCCTCCCCCTGAGTGCACCACTGGTCTATACTGCCTTCATTTGTAATGGAGTTTCCTCAATATTTTGCCATTTTTTATAGTAATTTTTATTGACTGATCTTATTTCTGCTTATTATGAGTATTTTAATCATTCCTTTCTTTTTTTGAAGGGCAATGATATGAATGAAAATGTTTTATACAAGGTTTTTATTTTAAAAAAAGAGTCTTAGAAATCCATTGTATCATGCTCTTGGCACAGTAAGTTGCATAACATTCAGACTTTTCAGTTTCTTGGATAGTGGTTGTTTGAAATAATCAGATATAGGATCAAAGGTGAAAATAAGCCAATTCTGATATGAAACCCTGAGTCAGAGATGGAACTTTAGGAAATCAGAAATCATGTAACTTGGTACATTTTTATATATACACACACACACACACACACACATATATATATATATATATATATATATATATATATATATATATCAGGAGCGAATGTTCCGGGTATGCTAGGTGTGGGGTGCTCATCCACGAAATATCAAAATCACCGATATTATATTTTTGCATTTATTCTCGTTAAAGATTCCCGCAATTGTTTGCAGACTTCGCACGATTCCTAAAATTGATCACAATATACTAATACTTCTTGAAGAGGACACTTTTCGATGCTTAAACATTGCGTCACATTCGCGTTAATAGCCCGGGTGTGTTTTCAAAATGCATATACCTTTGAGCCCTTTGAAAAGATGTAAAGAGGGTGCAGTGGGTCAAATTCTTAACATTTTAGTATTTTTAAACCGCTGAGAAGGTGAGACTGGATGAGCTAACATTTTGAGCTCACCCAGCACCTAGCAGCTGTGATTGGTTATTGTATCAACCAATCCAATTGAATGTTATCACTTGTCATGAGTGAGCTCTTTCTGTATATCTGATGGCTGTATTACAAACAGCTGTTACACATCTTTTCTGGAACTGAAAATTTGAAAGTGTATATTTAGAGAAAAAACCTAAATGTTTCTCTTGCTATGCGGTATAGCACAAAGTTTTTTAACGGTATAGAGACATTTTTATTGTAGTCTTTGGAAACAACAGATGATAAAAAAAATTTATTCCTGAATAAAAATGAATATTCGGTGTATTATAGAACTGCTGATGCTATAAAAAAATAAAAAAAAACACTTATGAATGTAGGATTCTTGAATGTGTGGATAATTCCGATAATGATCAGATGTTATGTATACTGAGTCTCAGTAAACAAAAGAAATTTCTTGGAAAATGGAGTGAAATATACACAAACCAGAGAAATGCACATAACATGGGCAACAAATTTTACGAGATGATTTGCTGCTCCATCAAACGATATTTATTCCTGCAATACTCTCTCTTCATAAGTTTTTTTTTTTTTAATTATGCCATCATAAATTCACTTATTCATGTCTAGGATCATGCTATTCGCTCTACCATGCAACTTATAGGACACACACATCACAGATGTTAATTATTAATAATTGGTTTACCATTAATGAAAGTATTTCTACTCACACTTATTCTTTCTTTTCATTACCTATTCTAACATGTCTTATAAATGATGGTTCACATATTTTCATCTTTAAGTATTTCAAATATACCAACCAACTATAGCATTCTCCTTCATTGTTGTTTTCTAATAAATCTTAAAACAAGCAGATTGTTCCCCCACCCTACGCAGAAGTATTCAAAGTTATCATGCAATTAATTGCATTGGACCAATTAAGATGAGCTCTGATGCGCTATGCACTCTCAAAACTTTCATACATCGATAAAAATGCATTCGTATGGTTATGGGCATCTGCAGAGGGAGGAGGGCAAACAGGGAACTCTCCTCCAAGCTTGAGTAAAAAATTCCACAAATTATAATCGTAAAAGTGATTGAGATATGTAACCTTAAACCCTCAATCATAGAAAGTTTTGTCTGTCTTAAAATTTTATTCCGAGTTGGCCTGTTTTGGCCCATGTCGTGTAGTCATAGAATACATGTTTTATTGCAGCAATAGCACACATATTCCTGTTTTTGGTTCATCTTTTTCTGATTTGTGAACAGCAAGACTAATTTGTTTGCCCTTTGTGTCTAGTGAATCACTGAGTGAAGTGTAAATTTATAGTGAAACAAATTTAAACAGAAAAATATATTTTAAAAGGTAAGTGTATGTAATTTAATATTATTTTACTTGTTGGTTTTATGATTTTTTTGCTTTTCAACTGAAATAATTTAATTTAGGATTTTGGGATTAATTAATTAGTTGATTTTTTAATAAAATATTCCAGACAATTTTTTTATATGTGAAATTGTGCTAAAAATTGTATTAATTCTGAATACTTTTTCCCCCAAGAATTAAAGATCATTAAAATCGATCTAAAATGAAAATAATGTACTGTATTTATAGTTTACATTGATAAATAATTACATCAAAAAATACTAAAAGAGGTTATTGATATAATTATTTAATTAAATCAATAATTATAAAAATTTATTGATGTAATTATTTGTCTCCAAGCTCCCCCCCCCCCGGAAAATTTTCTGCAGATGCACACCCATGCATACAGTCAAATTGACGTGAAATTTGTAGTGCATGTTGCATAACCCACATGACAGCACACTCAACTGAAATGGGCACGTGACGCCACTGATATATATATATATATATATATATATATATATATATATATATATATATATATATATTAGGAGAATTCATTTTTACTTGGTAGGAATATTATAAAATAAGTTAAATGACTATTACCGAGAGAAAAGATGGCAAGATATATTTAACAAGATACTACTAGTTTACTAGTTTCGTTACAAGAACATCATCAGGTATCATACTCAAAGAAATATATAAAAAATTACAGAGACTTAAAATTGTATTAACAGAACAAGTGAAAAACAGTAGCATGTTTGAAAAAATGCAAGTATGAGTTCCATACAAACGAATACTACGCGCTGTCGCGAGTGCGCCAGTACTGAGCAGAAGCAACGTGTGCGTCCGAGAGATTGTAACTCAGGCTGTTGTTGATATGAGAGGAATCTAGAGAAATTTCTCTTGATTCAACAATCTTTCTTTCGAGTTCATCGTAGCACACATGGATATTAGCAGTTTGAGTCCAGTTTACAATGTGCTGGCGGCCTTCGTCTGAGTTAGCAGAAAAGAGAACGTGGCTAGAGAGAGCGCTAGCTCTAGTCCTGTTATAGGAGATATCTCTACAGTGTTCATCCAAACGTAGAAGGATGGATTTGGCAGTCTGTCCATAATAAGGCTTTCCGCAATCACACAAAATCTTGTAGACTCCTGGAAACTGAGTAGGAAGATGTTTCTGTTTATGTTTGCAAAGTAATGAACGAAGTTTTGGAAGCGTAGTGTAGCACGTTTTGAAGTTAAATTTCATGAGAATCTTTGCCAGTTTTGGTGAAAGAGAGCTAATGTAAGGCAAGGAGGTGAAGGCTCTTGGGGGAGGGGGATCTTCAGCAGTAGTTGAGTGCCTGGGGGAAATAAATTTGTCAATCTTCTTTGGAGAGAAGCCATTGTTAATAAACCTTTTTTTAAGAAAACTGAGTTCATTTATAATTTCTGTTTCTTCGGTAAGTAATGATTTGGCTCGGTGGGCTAAAGTGGAAATAATGCCACATTTTTGTGGAGGATAATGATGGGAGGAAGCATGAAGGTATCTGTCAGTATGAGTAGGCTTTCTAAAAATTGAGATTTTAATGTTCTCAGCACATCTGGTAAGTTTGAGGTCTAAAAAGGGAAGACAGTCATCCGATTCCAGTTCGAGGGTGAAAGAGATTTTTTCGTGGCACTTGTTTAGGTGGTCTAAAAATAAATAGAGGTTATTGACGCCGTCTTCCCAGATGAGGAAAATATCATCAATATATCGGAACCAGACTTTTGGTTTAAAGTGAAAGGAGTTAATAGCTTGCTATTGATGATAGAGAAAGAGTTATGTCCATACAAGGTAGAGATGCAAGAGGGAAATGGGGCTAGTGGTTTTGAGGCAGTATGGTGTGAGATAGAGGTGAATAGAATCAAATACTTGGTGGGATGTTGTTATAGACCTGGTAATGTGAATGGTGGTGATAGTGAAATGTACAGTCAAATAAGCCAAGTAAATAAGAAAAGGGTGATCATTATGGGTGATTTTAATTATGGCAATATAGACTGGAATGAAGAGATAGCAACTGGAAGTAAAGAAAATGAGTTTCTTGAGTTTTTGAGGGATAACTACCTCAGACAGTATGTAACAGAGGGCACACGAGGATTAAGGGTCTTGGATTTGGTCATCTCATCGGAGGATGTAATTATCAATGAGGTATCAAATCATCCACCAATTGGTGAAAGTGACCATGAGGTGATTACTTGGGTGGTTGCCAGCAGTGCAAGGACCCCTGTGAAAAAAGGGTATATGTGGAACTACAAGGTGGGTGATTATGAAGAGCTCAGGAGACAGCTTGCAGGTGTAGCATGGAATGAGGAGTTAGCTGTAAAAGAGATCAATGCAGCTTGGGGGATTTTCAAAAAATATTTAGTAGATGCAATGTCTAAATGTATACCATGGGTGAGAAGGTTAAATAAGGTAGGTGTGAGATGGATGAATAAAGAGATTAAGCATGCAATACAGAGAAAAAGGGCATTGTGGAAGCAACATAAGAGAAGTGGAAGTAACCAATTTCATGAGGTCTACAAAGACCAGGCAAGGAGGGTGACTTGGTTGGTGAGAGTAGCTAAAGAGAGGTATGAACAGCAGTTAGCTAATGAAGCCAAAAATAATCCTAGGGAGTTCTTTCGATATGTAGCCAGCAAAAGAAAGAATGATTATGGAAGGATGACATTGATTGGAGGAAATGGTATAAAGACAGCTGTTGCAGAATGTGTAGTGGAGATACTTAGAATCTTTCAATCTTAAAGATCTTTCAATCTTGTGAATGTGACTTCATGGAGAGATTAAGAGCAGTTAATGATGGGGAGGAGAGACTGACCGTAAGTGAGCAAGAGGTGTTTGGGGAGTTGAGTAAACTAGATGTAAATAAGACAGTGGGACTTGATAATATATCACCGCGTATTCTGAAGGAATGTGCCAGAGAGTTGACACCTGCCTTGACATATTTTTTAATATGAGTCTTGCACTTGGTCAAGTCCCTAAAGAGTGGAAGGAGGGCAAGATTGTGCCACTTCATAAAGGAGGTGATCAAACTCAAGCATCAAACTATAGGCCTATCTGTGTGTCAGGTGTTGTGGTTAAGTTGTTGGAGAAGCTTGTGAGAACTAGGATCCAGAGTTGGGTTGACAACAATGGTATTATCTTTGATGGACAGTATGGATTTGCTAAAGGGAGGTCATGTTCTAGTAATCTACTTACTTATTACAATAAAGTGACTGCTTCCTTGGACAGAGGAGAAGGATACACAGTAATATACTTGGATTTCACAAAAGCTTTTGATAGAGTACCTCATGATAAGTTGACAGTCAAAATAGAGCAGATGGGGTTGGATATTAGATTAGTGCATTGGATTGGAGACTAGCTATCTGATAGGTATCAACAAGTTGTGTATGGGGGTGCAATATCCAGGAAAAGGAAAGTCACTAGTGGAGTGCCTCAGGGATCTGTTTTAGGGCCATTACTATTTAACTTGTATATTAATGATATTGGCGAAGATTTCGATGGAGATATTCAGTTGTTTGCAGATGATGCAAAGTTGGGACGAACCATAAAGAGTAGTGAAGATGTTGTGGCCTTGCAAGAAGTCTTGAATAAATTGAGTGATTGGGCAAGCAAATGGGGATGTGAGTTCAATGTTGCAAAATGTAAGGTTTTAAAATTTGGAAAACAAAGATGGGATGCAGAATTTATGCTTGGTGAGAATATATTGTTGGAAGTAGAGGAAATAAGAGATCTGGGAGTGATAGTGGATAAGGATCTAAAATTTAGGGGACACATCGCCAAAATTGTGAAGACAACACAAAGAATTCTGGGAATGATGCGAAGGACACTGACGTGTAGAAGTAGGGAGATTCTTGTTCCATTGTATAAGGCTTTGATTAGGCCACACATGGACTATTGTGCCCGGATTTGGTCACCTGCTTTTCAGAAGGATGAAGAGATGTTGGAAAGGGTCCAAAGGAGACCAATTAAGGTAGTTTCTGACCTCTGGAATGTCGAGTATGAGGAAAGATTGAAAAGATATAATTTGCAGAGTCTAGTGGAGAGAAGGAAGAAGGGAGATATGATAGAGACCTACAAGTTGATAAGGGGTTGTTATAGGATCAATGGTGAAGAAGTTCTACAGAGAATAGTGGGAGATCAGGGGAGAACCAGAGGTAATCCCTGGAAACTGTAGAAAGAGGGTGTGAGTAGGGAAGTGAGAGGCAGGTTTTTTTTGTGCAGAGTTGTGAATGATTGGAATGCCTTGCCTGAGAGTGTGGTGTCTGCAAGGAGTTTGAATGTGTTTAAGATGCGGTATGATGAGATGTGTGTGAGATAAAAGGACCTCCTAGATGAGTCTTTGACTCCATGAGGTCTTGTTTAATAATAATAATAATAATAAATGAAAAGACATCAAAATTTTCACTAGATGTTAGAGTTCACAGAGGATATGAAATAAGCAGTGACTACTTCCTTGTTAAAATAAAATTAAGATTACCACCTAAATGGCTACAAGTAACAAGAACAGAAAGAAAAATTGAGACATTTGTTTATAAAACTAGACTAATGAATGACACAAATGTACAATGGCTATATGAACAAAGAATTAACCAATATCTAGATAAAATAAAACAAAATGAAGAAATAGAAATAGAATGGCTTAATATAAAAACGATACTAAATGCAGCAGCAAATGAAAGCTTAGGAAAGACCAAAAAATTCAATAAAAGAAAAAAACTGAAGATCTGGGATGATACAATCAAAGAAATAATCAAAAATAAAAAAGAAGCCTATCACAAATGGTTAAGCAGTAAAAGATTAGAAGATGAAATAGAATATAAAAGAATAAGAGCCATAGCTAAAAGAGAAGTCAGAAAAAGACAGAGAATCATGGAATAAATTTGTTTTTAATTTAGAACATGATTTATATAAAATAAGACCCAATGTATATAAGATTTTGAAACACTTAAATGCAGATACCAAAGAAAACATAAAATTAAACACTGAATTGAAATTAGAATAATTTCTAAATTACTACACAGAACTGTGGACAGACAAATATCTTAAAAAGGACAACTGGCAAACAATTAACGAAAATTAAAAGAAAATAACTAAAGAAGAATTAGAAATCAGCCTGAAAGAAACAAGAAACAGAAAATCACCTGGAGAAGATAAGCTAGGTTCAGAACTATATAAATATGCAGGAACAAGATTCAAAGAAAGATTCTTATTATTTTTAAATAAAATTTACTCAACTGGTATCCCCCCCCCAATAGAATGGAAAAAAGCAATTGTGATTCCTATCTTTAAAAAAAAAAAAGATAATAGAGATGACCCTAAAAACTATAGAGGTATCAGTATACTAAATTCCTGTTACAAAATATATAGCAGAATCTTAAATAACAAACTAATGAGATATTCCGAAGACCTTATTCTAGAAGTACAGAATGGATTTAGAAAAGGATGATCATGTATAGACCTGACCTTTTGCCTAAAATTAATAATAGAGAAAAGAAGAGAATACAATTTAGAAACACATATTGCATTTATTGACTTTGAAAAAGCATTTGACAAAGTTAAAAGAAACATTATTTAACATATTAAAAGAAAGACAAATACCAAATAATATCCTAAAAGCTATACCAAATAATATCACAAGTATATATGAAAATAATCAAATACAAATAAGATTAAATCACGAGCTATCATATATGAGAGAGATAAACCAAGGGGTCCGACAGGGATGTCCCCTCTCAGTAACTCTTTTCAATATCTACTTAAATGAAATAATAAAATGGAATAAAAATTTACATCAAGGAATTAAACTTTCTCCTACAGTTAACTTAAACTCTCTCCTCTTTGCCGACGACCAAATAATAATTACAAATTCTGAAGATAACTTACAGAAAGCTATTTTAGATCTAAATGACATATCCAAAGATTATGACATGATAATATCAACAGAAAAATCAAAACTATGGCCTTTAAAGGACAAGATCCAGCAAGAACTAAAATAGTAATAGATAACAAGATCTTAGAACAGGTGAATTCCTTTAACTACCTAGGATGTATGATCACATAAGAAAATGAAAAAGATATACACATAAAAATTGCAATATATTTAAAAATAACAGGTGTAATTAACTCTATATTTAAACCAAACCTAGTTCAAAAACAAACCAGGCTAAAAGTATACAATACATTAGCCCTACCAGTCTTAATGTATGGAAGTGAAATCTGGACAATAAAACAAAAAGACAAACAAAGATTAACAGCAGCAGAAATGAAGTTTATGAGAAAAACTGCAAAGTATATCCTATTTGATCACAAAAGAAACGAAGATATTATGAAAGAATTAAACCAAGAACCAATAATAGAAAAAAATTAAAAAATATAAACATAAATGGATGGAACACGTTCAAAGAATGAAAACAGAAAGATTACCAAAACAAGCCTTAAAGTACAAGCCATTAGGAAAAAGAAAACCAGGATGTCCTTTTAAACGATTCAACGATGACTTCTAAGGCCAGAACAGGCCATGCTAGGCCTAAATCCTTGATATGCATGATGATGAAAAAATTTTTACTTCATATTCGAAAGCATTGGTACACAGTCAAAAAATATTAACACTGTATACAAATAATATTCATTAGAGTTCATAAAATTAAATATAGCTAATAACTGTGCTCAAATTGCATGTAATAAATAAGTTTGTTTCTAAACTAGCCTCATTTCAAAATTGGTTTGTTTACTGTTATTAACTTGGAGCTGACCAAAGAATGCTGTTTTCATTTCTTCAATTTCATTCCTCTGAGTTTCAGAGGTTGGAAATGAAACAACCACTTAACTCTTGGGTGTACAAAATAAGGAGGCCTACTGTTCCACTGCCTGTTGTTCCTTTATTTGTAGCTTAGATTTCTTTTCTATTATGGAATGCAAAACGATGCTTTCTGCCAGAAGCTGTTTTGGGAGACCCTGCATTTGCAGGGCTTTCCACTTCATGACTGCTTCAACCCAAAATGTCACCCGACACTGTGAACACTGAAACTAGTATCCATTATCCCACTAAAAACAGAACTTTTAATAACCGCATTCCTAGTCCAGGAATGCGGTTATTAAAACACACTCTTTTTCCAGCTTTATGCAGTTCTAGGCTAAATATAAACATAATATGATATACAAGTTGTCTACACACAAAAAAAAACTTTGAAGCATTATTACTTTTTATTGCAGAATGCAACTTAAGAGTGATATTCACAAAAATCATAGTGAGTATGCCATGTGAAGTCTGTCATGGTTCAACATCACAAACACTAAGTATTACTAAGTTGCCTGCCTGGTTGGCTGAGCAGTTAGCATATCAGCTCTCCAGCCAAAAGGCTGCAGGTTTGAATCACGCTGTGGGCATGGATGTTTGCGATTGTCTGTGAAAATACTAGTGGTGGTTGTGGAGGACGGTAGATGGTGTAAATGATGGTAGTTAGAGCTTGTTCTTGGTGGATTGAGTGGTGGAGACAGAAAGCTGTAGAGTAAGTGCCCTTCCTTGATGAGTCTTCGGACTCCCTAGAGGCGTCATGTAATAATAATAATTACGTGTGCCAGTTGTGTTCACAGTATTCAGTTTGTTTCCACCTACCCACCCACTCACAATATCAGAGAATACAGAGACCATACTGAGATCACTTGACACTATTGAGTAATGCAGAGTCAAGTGATCTCAATGGCCAAGGAATGGATCTATCCTAATAATTGTGCTCAAAGTGCAATGTCACTGTTCCTATTTTCATACATATCATTATTCCCTCTAGATTCCACTGAATTTTGCAATTACACCATGTATTCCCTATTCTCAAGCAACTATCACCAAAAGATTCCACTTCCTGTACCAGTTTCCCTGCATCAACAGATCAACTTGTTCAAAGAACAACATTCTCTCTAGATGCCTACATCCCTCTTGGTTCAAATGCAAGCAATCTCTCACATACAATTCCTTTCTGTTCTCAAATGTCCTCCAAGCATCCACATAATCCAAGCTTCTCTTTCAACGCATTCTGACTATCATACTATTGATTACTGAAGCTCTACATTATCATACCTGGGAAACTAGCTCACCCTCTTTTCTTTCAGTCTTTATCCATACAACCTCTAGCATGAACCTCAGATCTCTTGCCACAGATTCACACTGCCTCTCAAGTCATTTGTGCTCACCATCACATCATCTCATTTATTTTTTTAACCTTGTTTAATTGCCATAGCCACACTGTCTATCACTGCTCCATGCAAATACTCCTCTGGCATTCTATCTTGTGCGCCATGCTCTCTGATCCTCAAACACTTTCTTCCTTTGGTCTCCTCTTAACTGCCATCTCTTCATCCTTAGTTCTTGCAATGTTTTGCCTTTCTCTCATTCCCTCTCTTTCACTGGTTCTCCTATTCTCTCCCCCTTCCATCATTCCCATAACTCTCTCTCTCACTCCTACTTTAATTCACTTTGCATTGTTGTTTCTAGTCATTTAATCTCTTCTTTCATACTTCAAGTTGTTCCTAATACATTCTACTTCTTTCAGTGCATCTATCTCCATCCCTCTCTCTGCAAACTACCTACCCTTGATCGACATTCAAGTTATTGTTTTAAAGTTTCAGGCTTCAAACGATTAATTCAAGTTTGTGCTCTTGAGTAACACATGTATCAAATTCCTAATACATAACTATGGAGGGGAAGATATAGAATATTATGACAGTAATGATGTAAAAATTATCAAGTAGAAACAATTTCTTATTGTCGAAAGTATTTTTCACTTGGTTACAGGGGCAAATTCTCCATGCTTGCTGTGCAAGCTCATTAATTGAGAAAGAAGTAATATTTATTTGTTAATAAATGCATGCATTTATAAGCATTCCATTTAGGCTTTTATTTTTGTAGACAGAAGATGTCTTAAGCTTGCGCGGCAATAATTGAACTTTGTGTTGTGTATCGAAGGTTGATGCTTGCTCGTCTAGTCAAAGCTACTTTGGCTTGCTCAGTTGTAGGAGCTTCCAGATCCTCGCTGCAGCACTGTGATTTCATGCAAGTGCATAGCCATTTCCGCTTGATAAAAGTCGCCTTAAACACATAGCTACATAGTCAAAGTAGCTCTAGCCAGTGAGCTTCAGCCAGCCTTTATAAGTGTGCGTGTTGCTTGGGAAAATTAAGTTATAACCAACTTTTTATGACGATGTTATTGACCAGTTCATAAAGAAAAACTGTAGGGTAGAATTTGTATCCAAGTAGCTAAATTGAAAAAGATAGAATATCATTTATAAAATAAATGTTGGATTTGTATGATTAAATGTACATAAATTTCTAAATATATAGTTTTAAATGATCAGTAATTCATTATTCTGCTAATCAGACTTCAATCACACCTCTCACTCCCTGAATGATAACAAAAGCAAGCGTAGATTTAAAGACCAGCATTCGCCCCTGCTTGGTTATATTATATATGCCAGCAAAGGTTGGTCGATTGGTAGAGTCTCTTGTACTAATCGCTCAGCAAAAAGTTAATCAAGTTTGAATGCAGTTAGTAGTTGGAAGGGATCAATCGTTCGATGCAGTTGGCACACTCTCCCTCGATGAGTCTTTGGACTCCCTGGAGGGGTATCATAATAATAATAATAATATTAAAGATGCTAAGAAATTATATTCTTGGTTTCATCCTTTATCCAAGTGTAAGCGAGCAAAGTTGCCGCATGAAGTCACTTCACGACTGGGCTACGTGTATACAGAGGGTAATGACTTCACATCAATTGCCTTAGTATCCCATAATGCAATGCACATATCCTTATGGCATGTACAATGCTATGCATAATTGGAGGGGGCTACCACCCACAGAGCAGTTTCAATCTTTATTGAGATATGTATAAGTGCAGGGATACCTCTCCAAAAAACTTGCACGATCCCTCAGATCACCCAACAATGAGTAACCCAAAACATCATTTAACTCAGTGGTGGTTCAACTCAGTGACAGGCTCACCCAACTAGCAAGAAAAACTCTCAGTGGTGGCTCTGCCCAATGGCAGGCTCACCCAACCACTGAGCAGGGCTACTCAAATCTCCAGGAAAGCAACCACTTCAGCACAAAAGCACATCAATGGAAGAGAGAGAAAACCAGAAGTGATACCAAGGTTGAAGTAATGAAAAAATCATATTTATATATACAAGTAGCCAAAAGGTGTCACATCTTATTACTAAAATACTCTGGATCAGAGATAGATGTTGCAAGTTTTTTCAATTGGTTATACTATAAATTAAAGATTCCAAGAAACTATATACTTGGTTTCACCCTTTATCCAAGTGTAAGCAAACAAAGTTTGCATGTGAAGTCACTTCACGAATGGGCTACTTGTATATAGATGCTAATGACTTCACATTAATTGCCTTGGTATCCCATGATGCAATGCACATATCTTTACTTACACTTGGATAAAGGATGAAACAAAGTATATAATTTCTTGGCATCTTTACTTTATAGTATAACCAAGTGAAAAAAAATTAAACATCTATCTGGAATCCAGAGTATTTTAATAAAAGGTGTAACACCTTTTGGCTACTTGTATATGGAAATATGACTTTTGCATTACTTCAACCTTGGTATAACTTCTGGGTCTGGCTACCACTGATGAGACAAGGAAATCTGCATTGCAGTATGGGATACTAAGGCAACTGATGTGAAGTCAGTAGCCTCTATATACAAGTAGCCCAGTTGTGAAGTGACTTCATGTGCAAAATTTGTTTAATTACACTTAGATAAAGAATGAAAGCAAGTACAGCAATCCCTCGATTAATGCATGCCCCGATTAGTGCGTCATTTTTTTTTATACCCAAATTCAATTACTGTGCCTATATACATCTTAAAAATAAACGTTACAGATTTTAAAAATTTTCGATCTATACATTTTTTATGGCTAACAATTTAAAAAATCACTCACCATGATGAAATAATTTAGTTACTGATTTGAAACATTTACAGAGTTATTTTTTAATGGCATACTATGCTACTTCCGTGTACGGTATGTCCTAATTTACTGCTAAAATTTATGTCATCTGCTTTAGATAGCATTTTGCTGATCATATCTCGTGTAATTGTTTTCCATACTTTTTTATTTTAAATTATTTTCCTAACCTTTAATCATGAGTAAAAGAATTAGTGAGCAAAAAACAGAAGTATGAAAGTTATTCGAAAAGTAATCTGATTGGAAGAAGAACTTGAAACAAAGAAAAATGAACAAGGCGAGTTCATAGCAAAGATAGGACAAGAACACAAAAATGGGTGAATCAACTGCTGAATACAAAGAGAAAGGTAAGGCTGCCTCAAGTTCATCATGCAAGCACTCGAAATTAAAGTATTATAATAATTGAATTAGAGAGACTTCTTTTTACATGGATCGAAGATTTTAACCAAAAACGAATCCCGCTATTGACTGGCCTTATTAAATCAAAAGGATTGTCTCTTTGCAACCTGGAAAGAAAGAGTTATCAGTGATGGAAAAGAAGGAGAATTCCACATTAGTGCTGGGTGATTTGAGCGTTTCAAAAAGAGAAATAGCCTACATAATGTTCTAATCACAGGCGAAGCTGCAAGTGCAAATAAGGAGATATCCAGAGATTTTGAAGAAAATTGTGTAAGAAGGGGACTATTGTGATCAACAAATATTTAATGTCGATGAAACCAGCCTTTTTTTGGAAGTGAATGCCTTCCAATGCTTTTCTAGCCAAATCAGAGAAATCTCAGTCTGGTTTTAAAGTCGCAAAGTCGAATGAAATTACTGCTAGCAACATGCGAGCTGTTTGGAAGCACATTAGATTCAAATGAATCTAAGTTAATTAAATCTCATTCTGAGAAGTTGAGTGATACCGACCTGCTAAATTTAGATGCACAGCAGGAAGAATCCTGAAGAATATGAAGAAAATTTAATCACTGACAAGCCCAAAGAGGTTTCATTTCACAGAAACAATTTGAAAATAGTTTTCGTACAATCGAAGTTTTTAACAGAAATGCTTAGAGACTGACCCTGGTGAAGAGAAAACCAGTAAAATTTGCAGAAGAGGCAATAGGGCCATACCGTCAGTTGTATGAAAAAAAAAGAAACAGAATGCCCACCAAACTACGTTAGCTCAATTCTTTGTTAAGAAGCAGAATAATAAATTTATATTGTGAATATGTTTTATCGTCTTTCAGCTTCATGGTTTTCCTTTAACTAGGCCCTGATACCCTAATTCTTTTATAAATAAAAATTAAGGGTCAAAAAAGAAATCTGAAACGAATTGTACATTTTCCCATAGATTATATTCGATTAGTACATTTTCGATTAATGTGCCTGTTTTAAAGAACGCATTAATCGAGGGATTGCTGTATTGTATGTCCCTTCATAGAACTGAGGCTACCAATATGCCAAGAATAGCCAATTCATGCTGAAGGGGAAAAAGAAATAAAGGATGTACGAATTGGTCACAAACATGCGAAATCACGTGCTTTATATGTAAATTTTTCAACTGTTGAATAAGCAAAATAGTTACCACTTTAAGAACCAGAATTTTCATAAAAGAAAAGCTAATTTTCTGACGTATAATAATAAGCACGAAACACACTGATTACCCTATTATTGGAATGGATTCTCCTTCTTCTGACATGTGAAAAAGTGTCAAAGGTCTCGCATCTGTGGGCGTACAGTATATAATTTCTTAGCATCTTTAATTTATAACTTCTTATTGGCCACAATTTTCCTCCAAATTAATATCTAATCTGTTAGGACTCCAAATATTATCAGATGTTATATTTTGGTCTTCTAAGGAATTTATTTGTATTAATCCACATAAATCATCTTTTATTCTTCATCTAGATCTTTTCTGACATCCTTGTAGGAAAAAAAAAGTTTGCTAATGTCTTGCTCTCTCAATCTGCTTAACTGACTATTAGCTATGCTCACATTCCTGAATGCTAACAATGTAAACTTTCTTTCATATATTCTCATTTTTCATATGGTTCATCTATTGATGCCATCTACTCACTCCCTAAATCTTTCTCCGAACTTTCATATCTCTAGTTTTTAATGAAGCGTTGCATTTCTAACTCAGTTCCCTGATCCATAACTAAAAACGTTTTGAACATTGTTTTGTATATTGCTAGTTAAGTGTTTTGGCTGAAATATCTTACTTGATGTCCATTGAGAATGCAGTTTAAGTTTTCTATTTTCCAGTATTTCTAATGTTTCAAAGTTTTCTATGTTCATGAGTGAAGAGAATGAGAGAAGGAAACAAGGGAGGTCAGGGTGGATAGTGAGACACTGTGTGAGTAGTGTCAGATGATAATTTCAGGAATGGATGTGTGAACTACGAGAAAGGATTAAGATAGTCAAGGATGTGGGGACTAACACATACGTCTGGAGAAAGGTGTAACATCAGTGATGACAGACAGGAATGGCAGGAAGGAGTCATATCTGAGTATGGTCAGTGGGACTTGTTTTAGAAACAGAAATAAACTAGTGTGTATGTTTCTGAATGACAGAAGTACACGTAATCCTCATATAACGCAGTACTTATACAACACGGTTTCGATATAACGCGGTCTACAAATTGTAGTAACCATTGTTCAATGCGGTACTTATACAACACAGTTTTGATATAACATGGTCTACAAATTGTAGTAACCCTTTATCTTTTCATATATTTTTCACCACACGACTTAAAAATCAAATTTTATCTTCATTAAATTTGCATCTCCCAGTATCGCACATATAGTTATATGTAGCGAATTTATATTAGGGGAAATACCCTTAGCATGCATGTATTCAATTGTTTACCATATAACGTGTTTATTGTTGGAAATTGTCTTCGTTTTTCTGCCAGGAAAGCGCATTAAAAATTATAAGTGTGTTAATCTCAAAGTTGAGCACTTTATTTTCTGGTGAGTTACATACAATATGTAATGCTTTTTTTTTTATGTAAAAATTTATTTTTATAGTAATGGCCACTTAGCGAGTTTTTGCAATATAGTTGAAAATGAAATTAGTGAATTAATCGATGTGGAAATAGATTTAAATAAGGAGGAACTGGTACAGTTAATAGATGACGTCGAACCAAATGGCAAGGAAAGTTCTTCCAAAGATTCTGATTGTGATTACTCTGTTAAAGAATTCAGTTTAAAGAAATCAGCAGAAGGATTGGACTTGGCAAGAAAGTTAGGAAGTTATTTTATGGATAATGATCACTCAATGGAGAGCACTGGAAATTTCACGAGACAATTGGATATTTGTTTAGCTCCATATTATGTATTTAATAAAAAAATTGCAGCATAGTGGTAAGCAAGGTCTTATTACTGACTTCTTGATAATTAAACCAGCCGAAGTATGCAATGAGAATTCTACAAATGATGTCCAAAAGATTTCAAGTGATGACGACGTCCGGCTACTCATAAATAAAGAACATCTACGAAATGGTAGTTTTGAAGACAGTGATGACAGTTAAAATATGCACTTTATTTTATTTTGCCTAAAACATTTATGCATTATATGCAATGAAGTTTACGTGCAATTTGTAATTTTTATAAGTTTATACTATGTATTTGTTTCATAGTTTATGTTTTCTTAACTTACATGAATTACCTGAATTAAATAAAGATATATTTTTGTTGGGTATGTCGCTGTTGTTTATATAATTAAAAAAAAAAAACAATTTCAGAACATAACCCTATTGTGATCAGAGTCTCGCATAACGTGATTTATATAACGCAGCATTTCTATGGAAACTAACAACTGTGTTATACGAGGGTTACCTGTATTCAAAACAAGGGGAATGAAACTGTACTGTTGACAGAGTCCATTTGCCCAAAATTTTTGGAATAAGTGAAACATGATTGGATAACAATGACATTTTGACAAGAATTGAGATGGAGGGATATAGAAAGAGAGGAGGGGGGGGGCTGATGATAGTAGAGGAGCTGTGCTCATCTAAGGTTGAGTGCAAGGAGCAAAGTAGTGAGAATGGTTTTGAAGTAGTATGGTGTGAAGTGGAGGTGGACAAGATGAACTGTATAGTAGAGTGTTGCTATAGACCTGATAATATGGAATGCAGTGAGAAGGAAATGTTTAGGCAAATTGGTCTGGCTAATAAGAAAAGGATGATAATTATGGGCAATTTCAATTAGAGTAACGTACACAGTCTTGCCATAAATACTGTTATAACTTCCGCATACACCCACACTACCCACAGAATTGTCTGAGTTCGGTTCTATTAGTGGCAATGTGCACAGCCAAGACCTGTGTGTTTATCAACAGAGAGAGAGAGTTGTTCAGCTGTACAGGTTAACATACAGTGGGGAGATTACAAGAAATGTGTAACTTTAATAGCACTTCATAAGTTTGGAATGCATCCACCTGTTATTTTCAACACACTAAAAATACTTGGAATCGGCAGGACGTATTTGTACTGCACTATTAACTATTACAATACAGAAGATGTATCTGACTGCCAAAGAACAGGTTAACCACGCTACATTAGGATGCAACAGCTTGTGAGGGCTGTGAAGGTATGCATCCTCTGGGAGATCTCAGAAAGGGATGTTGTGAGAGATGAACGTTTTGCAGAGAACAATATCACTTGTACTAAATGATGACCTGGAGGTGAGAGAGGCTATGTTCTCACCACAACGTATACAGAAGTGCATGATAAAATCAAAAGCACTTCTCCAGCAGTATGTGAACAACAGCACCTGTGAATAAAAAACTAAGCTTGTGCTCCCGAATTTCATCATTATTGTAAGTGTTTTTCATTCAAATTAATCATTAAACGGAAATCTTAACATCAAGTACTAAGGAACAGATTACTTCTGCACAACCTGTAAGTACTTACAGTACGTTAAATAAGTTATCCTTCCAGTTAAAAATCAGCCATGTGAAAGTGCCCACTATGCCTACTTGCGAAGCAAAGATGGCAGTAACAAAAGCCAATGATAAAAGAGTATCTCGTGTCTCACCAGCGCAGTGCTGTCCTTTGCCGACAAACCTAACAATAATACAAAGTGCCACAGCTGTAAAATTGATATCAACCAAAAAAAAAAAAAAAACCAGTATATTGTGCAAATTCTGTTGCCACTGGCTACATGGTTCCTGTGTAAAAAGAGATGAATTGGTGCACAAGCGATTTATCAACCACAACCAGCCCTTTTTCTGTTAGCTGTGCCTCCCTTGTGTAAAAGAGTTCCTGAAAACCTCAAACAGCACCTCAATACTATGAATGAAACTTTTTCCTCCAAAATGCAAGCACTGGAGCTGGGCTTGAAATAATTGATGATCAGCACCACAACGCAAGTTCACTCTTGCCTGCGAATGAACTCTGTGACCTAATCACGTCAATAGTACTTGACTGGATGGAGGTCAAAAAACAAAACATGCAATGCCGTTATTTTGAACTTTTCAAAGGAAAAGGGTAAATCACTAAAAGAAGACATCAGCAAATTAGCAGATAAATGTAACTTTGATTCTAAAAATGTCATTAGGGGCCATCTTTTTGGACCCATAAAAAAAAGAAAGGAACAAACAAACAAACTTTCCATGCCTTGTAAAAGTGACGTGTGACATGCCAACAAGCACATCTAAATTAATAACAGTGATTAACAACAAGTTCGAGAACACTTGCGCCCAACTGTGCATACATGCTCAACCTGACTTAATATTTGCCAAGAGAGAACAAACTCATCATCTTCAAAAACAACTACAACAAAAATAAAACAAAATGGAGAAAACAATTGGATCATAGACTATAAATAAACTAAATTAGTGCAAAAATCAAGTGATGCCACCATGGAGATCAGACTGCAGGCACTGCATAGGAAATGTGTAAGACCCTTGTGGTCAAATATATGCCCCCACCATGGCCTCAACTGCAACCTTAATAGTGTCCATTACCATCTCCAGTCTACCAAACTCCATCTACTTTTTTTGGTAGAAACTTAAATCTTACCTCCTCAAGCATCTATTCATCTCAACCTTCCAAACTACATACTCCTTAATTCCTTTCTACCCAAGGGTGATATCTGCACATATATCCGCTCTGACATACCTTGTAGAGAGCACCCAACCAAGAATCGCCCAACTCTGACCTTTGGTTGAAAATATCCCTTCCCCACTCAGTCAAATTCATCTGCTTTCTCTATTGCTCCCCTAATGCCACCAACCATTATGAGCTCTTTAATTTCCTCTCCTTAAAAATTGATTTTTTCCAGTTCCACTTTCCCAACAGTGAAATCATCCTCCTAGATTTTAATGTCAATAACCCTTCTAAAAACACAGAGTCCCCATTGGATAATTCTGACCATAATCTAGTGCTAATCTCCTCCCCTCATGCAACTACGCTTACACAGCCACTCCCACATAACAATGAATTTGACTGACATACATTCCCCCACGCTTCTCCAAACTGCCACCCCCTAACTAAACCTTGGTTCTCCAAAAGATGTGCCAAGGCTGTACAAATGAAAAATCAAGCAAACCACAACTGGTTCAAATCAAGAACTCCATCCTCCTTCAATGCATGTACCGAAGCACACAATAGACGCAAAAAAAAAAAAATTATCAATGCTTCCAAAACAGAATTTGAACAGACAAAAAGGAAGGAAACTTGCAGCCCAAAGAGAAGCCGTGCCTTTTGGTCTCTTGCCAAAGCAGTTAGTTGGTCATAACTTTTGCCCAACACTATTCCCACCCCATCAGTATGATGGGGTGGGAATACTGATGGATCACCCACAGAAAAAGTTAATCTCCTGGCTTCACACTTTGCCTCCAATGCATGCATAACTGACAATGGCAAATGCTCCCCAATCATTCCAACTGCCCAACATACAATACCCCAGATCTCATTTTGCCAGAAAGAGATCAGAAACCTATTGTCTAAATTAAACACAAAAAAGTCTCCTGACCCTGATGGCATTCCTCCAATTGTCCTGAAGGTCTGTGCACCAGAACTGATTCCTATCTTATTCCATCTGTACATACTCTCTTACTACACTGGTAACTATCCCATAGCCTGGAAATTGACCTATATTCAACCCATTCCTAAGAATGGGTGACAAATCACTGCCATCTAACTACCACCCCACTTCACTCACCTCAGTCCTATCTAAAGTGATGGAGAAAACCATAAATTCTCAACTCCTACACTACCTTGAAGGCACCCAGCTATTAAGCGACCACCAATATGGATTCCATCGCTGCTGATCAACAGGAGATCTACTCTCATATATCAACCATCTCTAGGCAAATGCCATGGAGAAATTTGGTGAATCTGAAGTGGTTGCACTTGATATCTCTAAAGCTTTTGACCATGTCTGACATAAAAGCTTACTAAGCAAACTCCTATCATTTGGACTGTATCAGGACTTCTGCAGTTGGATTGCCAGCATTCTGTCTGGACGCACACTGTGTGATGATAGAAAGTTCCATATTCTCTCACCATTCAACTAATGCTGGGGTTATAAAAGTTTCTATCCTCTCACCAACCCTCTTCCTGCTACATATTAATGACCTATTTCAGTTGACCTCCAACCCAATATACAGTTTTGCAGATGACAGCAAATTGCACTCCTTCCTTTCATTTGATAAACCTTACTCTACACAATTCACCCTCAACCTACAGGACATCAACCACTGCTTCCCTCAATTCTGATCTCCAAGTCATCTGCCAATTGGGTTTCAGATAATCTACTGAATTTCAATTCTTGTAAAACCCAGTTCTGTCTTATTTCTCACAAAAAAGAACCATTTTCTCCAAGTATTATTTTCGACAACACCCAAATTTCCAGACAAGATGAGATTTCTTTTCTTGGAATTACCTTGACATCAAGCCTCTCGTGGCATAAGCACATCACAACCATTGTATCCTCAGCTTCTAAAAAAACTAGGATTTCTCTTTCACTCAAGACATTACTTCATCTCTGAACATCTGCTAACCTTATACAAATCACAAATCCACCCAGCTATTGAATATCGCCCTCACATTTAAAGTGAGGGCCCCTAACAGCTCCCTCAAAATGCTTGACTCAATACAAAGGAGAGCATTAGACTTATTAATGACCCATCTCTTATCAACTCACTCTTACCAATTTGCACAGACGATTGATTTCTGCAATATGTGTATTCTATAAATATTTCCACATCAAATGTTCATCTCAAACAGCATCAATAATTCTCCAATGTAGTACTAAGCTCATTGGAACACATGTAGCTGCTGCTCAACATTCCTTGACAGTGTACCTTGAAACCCACAGAACAAATTTCTTTTCCTCCTCCTCCATCCTTGCTACTGCTGTATTGTGGAACAGTCTTCCCTCTGATGTGTTTCCCAAAGAATACAATATACAGTGTTTTAAATCAAATGTAAACAAGTTCCACCTTTTCCAACCCACTACCCATGTACAGTACTAATGTACTATAGGTTGATCAGCCAACCTCTTGTGTATGAGCTCAATGTATTGCCATAATGATTGAGTATATGCCCTAGATGGGCACACAAAAAGTGCCATAGCACTCAGGATTCAGAGGTCATCATCCCATGTCAGTGATGGTTCGGTGTGTGGGGGTGGGTGGGGAGGGTGATGTACTGGAGGATATCCACAGATGCATTTCTGCAAGAAAGGGGTCAAAACTTCTGCCAAAGTGTATCAAGACATCGTGCTGGAAACTGTGGTATGGTCCCTTAACAATATCTTGTTCACAGTAGGCAGTGAACCTAACAACAGGACTCAGCTCCTGCACACAAGACGTGGACCACACAACGATTGAAGACGAATGCACCTGACCGCATATCACCATCTTATTGGCCATCTGAAGTCCCAATCAGAATCCATTGGACTTCAAATTGTGGTCAGAGCTTGAGAGAGAGAGAGTAGCCTACAAGAAATGACACTTCAGCATTGCCAGCCTGAAGGTGGATTTGAGGCAAGCAGCGGCAGCATTTCCACTGGATGTTGTGCGTGCCGTCTCATCAAGATGTGGCCTGATAGACTTTGGGAGTATGTGAATGCAAAAGAGAGACATTTTTGAAGATTGAGTGCTGCTATGTGCATGTTATACATGTGGTTTGTATATGCTGAAAGTTGTAAATGATTTGTTGATAGATTAAAGATTGATGTGCCGTTCAAATTGTAATGGTAATTTATGGCTAGAATATGTAGACCAGAAGAAAAAGACAGCATATGGAACCAGGAATAATGAATTTCTTGAGGTGTTTTTTTTTTTTTCTTTTTTTTTTCCCTGAGGAACAATTATCTTAGGTAGTCTGTAACACAAGGTACATGAAGATTGAGGCTTTTGGATTTGATTATCTCATCAGAGGATATTACTCTAAATAAGGTGTCAAATCTTCCTCCAGTTGGTGAAAGGGACCATGAAGTGATCACTTTGGTGGTGGCAGGCATATCAGGACTCTTGTGAGAAAGGATTATATGTGGAACTATAAGTGAGAGATTAGGACAAATTCAGAAGGTGGCTTGCAGCGAATGGAATGGAATGAAGAATTTCCCTATACACTTCCTTCTCACCGCATTCCATATTACCAGGTAATTAAATAAGGTATGTGTAAAATGGGTGACTGAAGAGGTGAAGCATGCAATCTGGAAGAAAAAGGCATTGTAGAGGAGCACAAGATGAGTGGTAATAATCATGGTGAGTACAAAGGGCAAATGAAGCTAAAAGAAATCCAAGGAAGTTTTTTCAAGATATAGCCAGTAGAAGGAAGAATGATTATGGAAAGATTATGATGTTGGTCAGTGATAATGGCAAATTATAACCACTGTGGATAAGTTAATAATATGCTCAGCAATAGATATTTCCATGTTGTCCTTGGAGAAAATGTCAGTAATTAGAAGAAACTCAACCACGGCCTACCACAAGGCTCAGTACTGGCCCCCCTCTCTTATTTAACCTATACATAGCTGACCAGCCAGATACAGTATCTAGAAAATTCTGCTATGCGGATGACATAGCGTTAGCCACCAGAAATAGAGAACTAAGAAAGACAGAGGAAACTCTCACAAATGACCTTGCTGCTATGCATACCTACTTTAAAAAATGGAGACTGCAACCAAGCCAAAGTAAAACTGAAGTGTCACCATTCCATCTCAGCATTAAACTGGCACACGACGAGCTGAACATCCGATTTGGAAATTCAGTTTTACACCATAACAAATATCCTAAATACCTAGGAGTTGCACTTGATCACACCTTATCATATAAGAACCATACTGAAAACACAGCTGGAAAAATAAGAACTAGAAACAGAGAAGATGTGCAAGTGGGGAAAAATTACCTCACCAGTGTGTGACTGAGGGCACCCGAATCAATCAATCCACCACATTTCTATTGAGTGCACTTCGTGCATACACACACCTGTTATAGACTGGATCAGACAACTTGATCTTAACTTATATAAGTATTTTGTTTGTTGAAAGCATAAGTGTCTTTGTTTTATTCTAATTGTTTGTCACTTTTTACATATTTATTTTGACTTATGTACCTTTAAAACTGCATGTAGATTGCCATATGCTAAATAAAATAAATAAATACCACTGAGGAGGATATAGCAGAGCTATTAAATGAGCAATTCATTAAAGTATTCGATCGTTTTGAATGTAGCATAATTATTATTACGTGATAGCTCCAAGGGAGGGCACTCTACTCTACAACTCTCCATCTCCACCATTCTTTAATCCATCAACTACACAGAATCTAATACTATCATCATCTACACCAATGCCATCTGCTGCCCACCACCACCACTAGTATTATTTTTTGTCTGTAAACTGCATGTGTACTCACAGTCGATTTGTCTGTATGTGGAATGAAAAACCTCGAGTATCCAGGGGGGGGGGATCCCTGCTACCTCTATATGGGATCGGCTAACTTGCCTTCAGTTGGAAAAATCCATAATCCATATTATAGTTCCACATTAAAAATATGAGAGCAGGAGAAAGAACCATTGATGTTGAGTGAGTAGGGGGGGGAACATGAGGAATTGGGTAAGTTTGATGTCAATAAGGCCATAAGACTTGACGGTACATCACCACGCTTTGAGAGAATGTTACAAGTTAACAACAGCTTTATTGTTAGCTGTTGTTAACAAATCTTACCTGGGACACTTATCCCAAGTTCCAAAAGAACGAAAAAAGGGCAAAACTGTTCAGCTTTATAAAGCATAACAGGGGTGATAAGGCTAAGGGTTTGAATTATAGGCCAAGCCATTTGTTGTGGTCAAGGTGTTAGCAAGGCTGGTGAAGACCAGGATTTAGAATTGGATCGATAGCAGCAGAATTAACTTTGTGTTTTAGCAATCTGCTTACTTATTATAACAAGGTAACAAATTCATTGGACAAGGAGGATGCATACACAGTATTACGTAGAGATTTTGCAAAGGTCTATGATAGATTGCCACATGACAAGCTGGTAATTAAATTGGAACAGATGTTGGATGGTTGATTAGCACACTGGATTGAGACTGGCTGTCTGACAGGTATCAGCAGTTTGGTATGTTTGTACGCACCACTATTGACTTTCCTCTTTTGAGATATTGCTCTACCACACCATTTAGGTCCATTGTTGCTCAATTTTTATGTAAATGACATTGAGAAGGGCTTGAATCATAATGTACAGTTGTTTGCAAAGGTCTTTGATAGACAAGCAGGTAATTAAATTGGAACAGATGAGGTTGGATAGTAGATTAGCACACTGGATTGAGACTGGCTGTCTGACAGGTATCAGCAGTTTATTATAGTGCATGAGAGGACTATGAGTAGAACGAATGTGGTAGCTTGCAAAAATACTTGAATAAAGTAGATGAATAGTTAAAGGTGTGAGGATGTCAGTTCAATGTAGAAAACTGCAACATTGTAAATTTTTGAAAGCTAAGATGGGATGCAGAGTACAAAATTGGTTGGGATATTTCAGAGGAGGTGGGTGTGTGTGTATGTGTGAGTGAGTGAGTGAGAAAGACCTCCTGGGATGAGTCTCTTGACTCCAGTAAGGTCTGATAATGTTGATAATGTTCCTGCTTATTTTCATAGTTTTAATCTCTTTATTGCTAATTTTCATGCCAAATTCGTTGATCTGTTATTCAATTTAGTTAGAGAATTCTGGAGACATGTACTGGATTTGTTTAGGAGTACAACATTATTTGCATAAAGCAAAGGCTGATATCTCTGATTCTAATATTAGGTTTAATGTCACTTTCTTTCATAATGCAATACATATAGATAATGAATAAAAGTTGAGATAGCTTGTGCCCTTGTCTCAGACCTGATTTTACATCAAACTATCTTCCTGTATTTTCTTCAATTATAACTATTGAGTTACAACTTAATTTATCCCATATAATTGTAGCATTTTGAAAAGCTTTTTCCTCAGCACTTAGTCATATATCTTTTCCGGATCTATAAAACTTAAGTACAGATTCTTCTTAAATTCCCATGTTTTCTCAACTATTTGTTGTAAAGTGAAAAATCTATTCTTCACAACCTCTATCTGGCCTGATTCCAGCCTTGTTCCTCTCCAAGTTCCTATTCTACAATTTTTTATCCTCTACTCAATTTGTAGAAATCTTGCCTGGGACACTTAGTAGAAATTCCACTGTAATTCTACTATTTAGCTTTATTCGCTTTTATATATATAGATAGAAACTATGAGATCTCTACTCCAATCATCTGGAATTTGACCTTCTGACCAAGCCCTCTGAATTATGCAGCATAGCCGCAAAACTTTTATATCTCCATATTTGAACGTTCCTGGTCAAATATCATCTACTTCAGCTGCCTTTCCACATTTCAGATTTTTAATTTCAAGTATTGATATGCTCTTGAACTGCATTCCACTTGAATGTTTTCTATCACAGTGCTGTCAATGCTTGTTTCATTTAACAATTTTTTAAAAGAAATTACTCTAGACATTAGGAGCAACTTCAAATTTTCATGTCCTTTATCATCTCTGATTACTTTTATAGCATTGCCCCATTTTTTTCTAAGCATTTTCAATAGCTTCCAGAATATTTTACAACATTTCTGATATTTATTTTCTATGGTCTTACCAAAGCTTCCCATGACTTTTGTTTAACTAGTTTCATACAATGCTCCACTTTCTTATATTTTTTTCAGAGCACAATGTGACTTACTTAGCAGGAACTTTTAATACATTTTTTCCTTCTTTTCCTTGACTGCCTCTTTAGTTTCCTCAATCCGCCATGGAATCCTGATTTTCCTATCCTTGCTGACAACCTTATATGTCTAACTGAACTGGCTGAATCAGTAAATGTTTACTTCAGTCTGCCACTGAATCACCAATGTTTGGTTCTTGTTTTCAAACACTCATTTTTTCTTGAATAATATTTGTGTATTTGAGTCTACAGTTCACTTCTGAAAGCTGTTTAACCTTTCTTTTTAAATCTTTCTTACACACTTTTCTTTTCAACAGAATATTCAATTTTATCCTGCTCAAAACTAAATGATGATCACTTCATATTTCAAATCCTCACTATACTCACTCTTGTGTCTTGAACCAGGGTGAAGAATGAACCATCAACAATGAGCCTTTTTTGTGTGTGTCTTCTTTCCAAGTTAATTCGTACACATTTTTATAATGTAACATGGTATTAGTACTACTGACTAGTTTGTGTTCTGAACAGAAATCCAGCAGGTACTTACCATTATTATTAGCTTTGGTCTTTTATCCAAATTTTACAAAAAAAAAAAAAAAAAAAAAAATTCTGTATGTATGAAATCATTTCCCACTATGTTTGTTTAGATCTCCAACAAGAACAAACTTTTCCATTTCTTTGTGTCAGATGTTTTCTTCATGCCTTGAAATATTCCTCCTTCTTTAGTACAACTTTCTGTGGGAAAACAGGCACAAATAAGTCTTATTGACCAATTTCCCATTCTGATATTTGTCAACATTATGTGATATTGCCTCTCATTCAAAAAGATTTTTCTCAAATTTAGCATTGAATAATACAGCTACTTCTTTTCCATGATCAATATTGCCTGAATATAATATCCAGTATTTATTGCTCAGATGAATCTCACCTATTTTTGCCTTGTTTGTTTCAGTAACCTATTATATTGATGTGGTACTTATTAAATTCTTCTGCTAATTCCACTTTTTCTTTTCCATTGTTGCTTCCTACATTGATGGTGCTAATTATGAACTCTTTGGATGTTGAGTAGGGGTTTGTTCCAGCAGCTGACTTTTTGCTATTTGCTCTGGTTTCCTGACGAAATGCAAGGTCCTTTTTAACTGGATAATATCTCATCTAGCAGCAAATTATATCACGTTGTACCATCATTTTTTTTCATTTAAGCTAATAAGAATATAATTTGGTTGGCAAAATCTGAAATTGCCATCCCATTTCTCAATTGTACTAGTCTCTGGTTAGATACCTACTAACGGGATGCTGCATCTTGTTAGTAGACACCTACTAATGGGATGCAACAGGACATTAGGTCAGAAGCTCTAATCGATTATGTGCATAACTGTAAACTTAAAAGGTAATGTGGAGGTCTATTCCCAGTTAACCAGCTTTAACCCTTAATTGACCCATGCAATAACTTTTCACTTCTTTAAAAAATTATTAGCACTAATATCATTATTCATTTTATCCATAGTTAATGTTGGAGGATTATTTTTAATATAAAAATATTTATATATGGCAGTAGAGAATTAGTCAACACATGCTTATTTAATGGTGGCCTGAACTCCAATGTTAACTGTGATCACATGTGTATATATAGTTCACTCTGTTGGCACAGTAACTAGAGCTGAAACTGCTTATGAAATTATAAAGCAACTCTCTGGAAAACTCATTTTCTCCGTGTTAAGTGAATAAAGTGAACTTTTAACTCATGGTAAATAAATTGTGGCATCAGTCAATCTATTAACAATGTTAATTTGAAAAGTGTATTTATCAGAAACCATGTAAAGTGAGGGATTCTTGCACGCACGCACGCACACACCACTAGTGACATCATAGATAGGAGTGAACAAAATGGTAATAGTCGTTAATGATATAATTTTGCTTTCAATGAAATTCTATAAAATGTTGTACTGTTATTATACAGGGTGATTCAAAAAGATGGACTCAATTTCGTATGGCTATATTTCCTGAACTATACATCATTTCTGATGTATTTATCAGAAACCATGTAAAGTGAGGGATTCTTGCATGCACGCACGCACACACACACCACTAGTGACATCATAGATAGGAGTGAACAAAATGGTAATAGTCGTTAATGATATAATTTCGCTTTCAATGAAATTCTATAAAATGTTGTACTGTTATTATACAGGGTGATTCAAAAAGATGGACTCAATTTCGTATGGCTATATTTCCTGAACTATACATCATATGTGAACGATATGCATAACATTTGAAAGAGGAGGTCCTAAAGTTTGAAATATTACTGCTAGAGTGCTTGTCTAGTGCACAGCCATGCAGCAGCACAGTTGCGAGCAAAATGGCTACTATGCAGCACAAAAATTTTTTTGCATTCATGAGCTCATTAAAACCGAGTTGCCGACTGAGGTGCAGCGTGCATTTCGTCATCGTTTCAACATTAAACAGGAAGAGCATTTGTCATTGGAATTATCAATTTGAGCAAACAGGTTGTCTGTGTATGGGGAAAAAGCTCGGGCAGACCACGTGTATCAGAGGAGAACGTGAGACGAATTCAGCTATCACCTTGATGCTATCCATGCGGCCGAAGGGGGCACATTGAACATCTATAAACTTTATTGTGAGTATAATCAAATATAGTTTACATCATATTTGTCATTAGTTCTATGTCTGATATATAAACTCGCAAAGAGTCCATGTATTGCTAACAAAATTGCTAGTCACATGAAATAAAGATAATTAAAAAAAAAAAAGTTTTATGGTGTTCCCAAATATGTAACTGAAATACTTGATAAGGCTTACAAAAATGATTTGTTCCTTACTTTATATTTAAACATTAAATACATGATTTAATAAATTCAAGTATCAAATGAAAGAGAGGGGGGAGGGGAGCAGGCTCAGGGAATGAGCAGTTAAAACTGTAACTGACTACTGAGAAAGTGCTGCTTATGTTACTATAGGCTTAGCAGAAATAAAGGAATGATGGATCCAATTCTGTGGAACACCATTCATGGAAGTATGTGTAGAAAATGCACAAAACAGAAACAGCATATTATTGTTATTATTACCCAAGACCCCATGGAATCAAAGACTCATCTACGAGGTCCTTTTATCAAACACACAGCTCATCATACCGTGCTTTAAACACACTCAAATTCTCTGCAGACACCACACTCTCAAGCAAGGCATTCCAATCATTCATAATTCTGCATGAAAAAAAACCTGCTTCTCACTCCCCTACTCACACCCTCCTTATACGGCTTCCAGGGATGACCTCTTGTTCTCCCCTGATCTCTCACTATTTTCTGTAGAACCCATCCAGCATTGATCCTAGTAAGACAGTGACTGGAAAATGTTCCGTGAGAAAAAGAAGGATTACTAATTAGCCAAACTACCCTCTTTTGGAAAGCATCCAGAATTGTTAGGATGATTTTTGGCCCACCATCCCAAGTGTGAGGACAGCATTCTAATGCTTGGGCAGATTTAGATTAACAAAGAGTTATGTATAAAGTGAAATTGTTGGTGGAAAAGGATACCAAATTATTTTGGATGCTGAGGAAAATACGGATCTGAATGTGCCAGTAAGTGCTAAAGATACATGTCATCCCTAGGAAAGAGATGTCCTTTTGATCTAGGTGCATCAGTAAGGAAAGTGAATGAAGATCTATTTTGCGAGGGGGAAAAAAAACGGACTTTTAGCACTGCTGATGATCACGTAGCTATCAGCTTACTGGAGAACAGTATGTCCGAGGAAGGGGGGGGGTTCTGATAAACACCTAGAACAAAAATGTTACTTTATTTTAACAGTACTGATGAGAACGCAGACTTATAAGAAAATAATTACTTTTTATTAACTTATTGATTATATTTCACTGGTATGATAACCAGCATCTTCAGAGCACAAAAACAGTTTATGACAGTATGAGGAACAACAACAATGGGACTAGTTTCAAACTAGTCCCATTGTTATACCAGATTGTGACAAACTATTTTTGTGCTCTGAAGATGCTGGATATAACACCAGTGAAATATCAACAATAAATTAATAAAAAGTAAATATTTTCTTCTAAGTCTTGTGTTCTCATCAATACCATTAAAAATAAAGTAATATGTATAGCAAACAAATAAGCCTTTCCACACATAGAAAAAAATCATATTAAAGCAACTGATATAACCACAAGAAAGAACAGATGTTACCTTCATAACTCTGCTACTAGTATGTTCTTTCTTGTGGTTATATCAGTTGTTTTAATATAATTTTTATTCTAGGTGTTTATCAGAACTTTCCATCTTCCTCCTCATATATCAGTGTTTATCGCACTGGTTGTAGATGATCTGAAAGTTTGAGTACTACAGGTTTGTCGTATACACTTCCATCCCATTTTCCATTGCTTATTAGGCTCAATGATCTATTATGTCCATGCAACTTGGCTTCTTTGAAATCAATGCTCTGATAGCATGATCAATGTTACATCTGCATAGCATATTATAGCTATCAGTTGTGTGTGTGTGTGTGTGTGTGTGTGTGTGTGTGTGTGTGTGTGTGTGTGTGTGTGTGTGTGTGTGTGTTCTTCTGACCAGTCTACCCATTCTGCAGGATGAAAAATTCTGCAACCATTATATGAGACCAGCTAACATTTCCTCTTTTTCAAGCAAGGAAGAGAAATGTTGATAAATGTTCTTCACATCCTAGACAAGATTCGGACCAGGACTTTCTATCCAAAGGGCATCATCAAAACTGAATGAGCAGTGGAGACTCTATAGATAATATCATCATCAGCAAAACTACAGACAGTTTTTGAGGACAGTGAAAGAATATCATTTATGTATAGAAGAAAGAGAGTAGGTGATACAACAGAACTCTGAAGCACCTTACTCTATTATATCCTGCTCTCTTTCTTCTATTTTTATCCCAGTTTTTTTCTTTATATGTCTTTATTATTAGTAAAAAAATTTCATGCAGCAAATAATGAAAGAGAAAACTAGCTACCCAATTACAAAAGGTGGAGAGTAGACCATAAGAGAGAAGTTATCCTGTAAAAAAGAGATATGATCTTCTGAACTAGGTGTATCAGTAGACCATAACAGAATCATTTGCCTTGCAGCTCCCAATCCATACTATATCAAATGCATTAGAAATATCAAGTACAACAGTATACATTTCTCAAAACATTTCATGGCTATGCGATGTAAGAATGGTTATCTGCTATGGATCTAGAGTAATGTAATCATAGGATGTAACTGATTAATTGGTAAGTTTCTGAGTAATGAAGAATATAACAGTTGATGACCTTCTCCATTATTTTAGAATACTCAAGCAAAAATCTGAAGCCAAGTTATTAAAGCTTGGCCAGTGCAATTGCAGATGTGTAAGCAAACAGATATCTGCTTACACATCATATCTGCTTATCATATCATATCTGCTTACACATCAGATTTCATCAGATATGATGAAAGAGCACTTTTTTTTTTGTTTGTTTGTTTTGTTTTTTAACTTTAACAGTTGCATTTTTTTTTCTATGCAACTGTTTTAACTGTCCAATGGGATGAAACTGCCTCTAACTTCTTCAAAGGTGGATATTCAGGATGTTACCACTGTTTTGACTGTTCTTTCATTTATGATTTGTGGTAATGAATTTAAATCTCATCAGTAACAAAAACTCTCCTCAAACAATTGGATGCATTTTTCATAAAACATTCCAAACACTTTCAAAATTTGACAATGTTTTGTTCTGTACATGAGTTTGTTCCAGTATCAAACACTGCACCAATCTCCAACTTTGCAGACAACTTTGACATACCCAATTCTTGGGTTAGGATATTGTGTACTCATTCAGTTGAAATGTGCAGAGACTTAACAATCTCACATTCTTTAATATTATGGGTCTTCACACCATATGCTTTTTTTTACATTTAATGTAAACAACTGCCAAGTCATTTTTGGAAAATGTTAATATTTTCAAAATATTTTCCAACCTAACGTTTAAAGAGTGGTAACATACCAAGCCTTTCACATATGACACTACTAAAAATAAATAAATAAACAGAGATGGCAAATGCCCTTATCAAGAAAGTATAATTTTCTAACCTAGCATCACAATAACAGTATATCTTTCCATAAATAAATGTTGCTTGAATTTATAGCAAAACAAATAAAGTGTATGCAACAAAATTAGAATGAAACTTGGATAAATAATAAAAACTCACCAAAGGTGAATCCAGTTTGGAATAAGCCAATTACACTAAATGCAGTAAAAAATCTCAAAAATCCAAAAAGAGAAGGATTTGTTGTGAAAGCTGTGCTGACTGTTACTAGCAAATAAAGCAGGCCTGAAATCATCAGTATTGTTTTGCGACCAAATCTGTATTAAAGGGAGAAAAAAAAATCAGATAAAATTCATACACAAAAATAACATTAATAAGTCAACATTAATAATGTGAACATAGACGACCTATTATCTATTTATATGTTTACTAGGCATCTACAGATGCTGTATGGTCACTCCAGTGCTCAGTGATGTGCCATGCCAGGCCTTGTCATGTAGTCCTGTCATTTGCTTTTCTGGAGACCTGAACTCTCTGAAGATCAGTCACTCCACACACACACACACACACACACACACACCAACCAACCATCCATCCATCTTATTGATCGTCTACAGGACTATAGCTCACTCTGGCCTAAGAATTAAAGCTTTACGTTACCAACCAGACAAATTCATTAGGAGATACTTTTCATCGTGTCTTCTTGTAGGTTTCTTTCAGGTCATCACCCTATTCATCAAGCTGTTGTTCCTTGCCTTGACTTCTTGGTGATTTCAATCAATGGATCACTTCTTTACCTTATGTCCAAGAATCTGTCTAGCAGAAGGGTATGGCTGGAGCTACATGAAGTTTCGACGTATGCTGTTTGTCCCGTCGCATGGATGGCTATGCTTGGACAAGCCACTATCTTGACCACATTACCTCTGCTGAATGACTCCCACTTGACTCCGTCGCCTCAAAGCTACGGCCCACCACACGGAAAACCGCAGGGAGAAAAAAACCCACCGAAACCTGAACTAGGAATGAAAAAGACCGTGACTTTTATATGCTCCATGTCTGTTCTCTCTAATACGTCACTGATTTGCAGATGCCACCTAATTCTCCTTGCACACCGCACCTTCTCCTCTCATTGCGTTTCTGTGTGGCCAGCTTGCACGTGCCTTCAGTTCATATAGCAACTGCCTGCGGTCATGTTTGCAATCAGATTACAATAGCTTACTCTAAACTCTGACCTTGTTGTTATAAAGTCACCTCTACATTACCTTAATTCTTGTCAGTTATTTAAGGACATTTACAAAATATTTACATAGAAAAATTACATGAATGGACTATTATTACTATATATATATACACACACACACACACACACACACACACACACACACACACACACACACACACACACACACACACACAAGGATTTCTATTATTATCTATTTACAAGCAATTCTTCTTAGGAGATTTCTTTGCACCTCAATTAAATCCTGAATGAAATACTCAAAGACAATTTAAGTGTTCATTCCAGAATTAACAATGCCATGTTTTGGTGTGATGTAAACAACTGGTGCTTTTCTAGTCAATTCTATGTAAAGTGTTCAGGGCATGATCAGAAAGGCCAACTTCAACTTCGCCACAGTTATTATATTTAATGTGTCGTTTTATGTACCTTTGGTCTGATAGGAATTATGCGTCCTGTTTCCCCTATATATGGTAGATTACAGGCGCAATAAATACGGTATATTCCAGGGTGGGCCAGCAGAGGGAATGGGTCTTTCAATGAGTTGAGTAAGCTTTTTAATTTTGCAGGAGACTTAAAAGTGGCTTTAAGGTTGTATTTCTGTAGTATTCTGTTTATTTTATCTGACGTCTCTTTAATGTATGGAATGGTTTTATTATTGTCTAGTTTATCTTTGTTTTTTAGTGAGATTGCTGATAACTTTAAATTCATCTTTAAGAGCTTGTTCATTGGAACAAATCTTCAAACCCTTGTTTTTTTAGAGTATTAATAATACCTAGTTTTTGTGTTGGGTAGAGGTAGGAGTTTATGTGTATATATTGGCCAGTATGTGTTGGTTTCTGTTAAACCCACATTTCTAAAATGAATCTGTTTTGGAACCATCATTGTTTAACTTGTATCTTAATGACATTGGGTTTGGCTTAACTGTTTACCAATGATTCAAAGTTGAGAAGAATGATTAGAAACAGAGTAGACATTGTGGCCTTGCAGGAGGATCTGAATAGACTATGTGACGGGCAAATGAGTGAAGCTATCGATTTAATTGCTATCGGTTTTAAAACAATGTGGGATTTAATATCCCCTTAATTTAAATAATGTTTATATCGCCAAAATGAAGCCTATTGACTCTTTATATTTAAGTAACTTAATGGGTGCACCTTTTTGACAACTCATATAGCAGAGTATATAAGTTCGTTTCGCTATACCCTTTAGTATTAATTCTGGTCTAGCTACTCACTGATGAAGCCTCAATAAAGGCTGAAACTGGTCTGGGTAGTGACCTCCCACCATAATGTATAACAGCATACATTTCCTAGGAAATGTGTTTTACATTATGGAAAATACCAAGAATAGCAATCAGAACTTTGCCGCCTTTGCTACAAGTTGCCTGAGTTTGTACAATGTACTTGGACTACATGCATTAGCTCACGCTAGTAGTCGCTGATACTTTTATAGTTTACTATACTATATTCGGCATGAAACTCTCTGGTTCCAATCTTTGAGTTTCTTATTCGGTTTTAAAACAATGTGGGATTTAATATCCCCTTAATTTAAATAATGTTTATATCGCCGAAATAAAACCTATTGGCTCTTTATATTTATATTTAAGTAACTTAATGGGTGTACCTTTTTGACAACTCATATAGCAGAAGATATAAGTTCGGTTCACTATACCCTTTGGTATTAATTTGGTCTGATGAAACCTCAAATAAAGGCTGAAACCGATCTGGGTAGTAACCTCCCACCATAATGTATAACAGCACACATTTCCTTAGGAAATGTGTTTTACATTATGGAAAATACCAAGAATAGCGATCAGAACTTTGCCACCTTTGCTACAAGTTGCCCGAGTGTGTACTACACTCGGGCAACTTGTAGCAAAGTCGTACTACGTACGTGAACTACGTGCATTAGCTCAAGCTAGTAGTCGCCGATACTTTTATAGTTTACTATACTCGGCATGAAACTCTCTGGTTCCAATCTTTGAGTTTCTTATTTGGTTTTAAAACAATGTGGGATTTAATATTCCCTTAATGGGGTGCTTAAGTGTCAAAGCTGTATAACTAAGAGGAGATCTCCACATCGCCTTTAAAGGAATGCAGAGAACTGACCAGGGTTTTTGACCTAATGTCCAATCCTCACCTTCTCATGGTGCACCCTGTTGGGAATCTACATGGATACTGAACGAACGAGGATGGGCTGGCAATTTGGGATTTAGCCGACCAAATTGTAATTCTTGTTGGCTTAAACCAAATTATAAAATGATGGTACAACATCACAAAATTTCATGCTGGCTGGGGCATCGCCTGGTTAAACAAGGCACCCGTTGTTTTTGCCAGGGAACCAGGTTGAACAGTGAAAAGTCAGCTACTGCAACAAATTTGAAAAAACACCCCAACTCAACATCACCAGAGTTAAAGATCGGTACTATCAACATAAGAAGCCTGAATGGCAAAGAAATGAAGCTAGCTGAGAAATTAGATAAGTACCAGATCGACATAATAGAGGTGACTGAAACAAAAAAGACAAAAACTGGTGAGATCTTTCTGAACAATAAACAGAAAATGTTATATTCAGGCAATGACAATGAAGGAAAAGAAGGAGTAGCCATTGTATTCAACACTAAATACGAGGCTAATCTTCTTGAATGGCAGGCAGTCTCAAGTAGAGTGAAGTGGGCAAATATCAGAATGGGGAACTGGACAATGAGACTTATTTGTGCCTATGGTCCCACAGAAGGTTCTACTAGGTAGAAGTGGAGGAATTTTTTAATGTTTTAGAGAAAGCATCTGACACAATGAAAAAGGAAAAGTTGGTCCTTGTTGGGGATCTAAATAGGAGAGTAGGAAATGATTGTCTGACATACAAAAATATATTGGGAAAATTTGGAGAAAAGGGCAAAGCTAATAATAATGGCAAATACTTGTTAGATTTCTGCTCAGGACATGGACTGGTTATTACTAACACAACGTTCCAACATCAAAATGTGCACAAATTCACATGGAGAGAAGAGGCAAGAAATAAGAAAAGTCTCATTGACTATGTTATTGTTGATAGTGATGTTTTCTCCCTTGTGCAGCACACCAGAGTGTACAGAGGATTTGAAATTGGAAGTGATCACTAATTAGTCTTGAGCAGGATAAAATTCAATTTCATATTGAAAAGAATAACATGTAAGAAAGTTTTAAACCGAATAAAAGTTGGGCAGCTCTCAGATGTGAACTGTAGACTAAAATACACAAAGATTATTGAAGAAAAAATTAAAGAGTTTGAGAACAGGAACCAAACTTTAGAGATTCAGTGGCAAGCCTTGAAGAAAAGCTTGATTGATTCAGCCAGAGAGGCATGTGGTGAGGTTGTCTGCAAGGATAGAAAAATCAGGACTCCATGGTGGACACAGGAAGTTAAAGAGGCAGTGAAGGAAAAGAAGAAAGCATATCAAACGTTCCTGGCATATAAGTCAGCATGTGCTCTTAGAGAATACAGAGATAAATGTAAGAAAGCTAAACACTGTGTAAAACTAGCTAAACAAAAGTCACAGGAGGACTTTGGAAAAAACATAGAAAATAAATATCAAGAAGGTGGCAAAATATTTTAGAGGTTATTGAATAAGCATAGAAATGGAGAAAATACTGTAAAAGGAGTTAGAGATGATAAAGGAGACATGAAAATGGGAGAAAAAGATATCCTTGAAGTATGGAGTAATTACTTCGAGAAATTGCTAAATGAAACAAGCAGTGATAGCACATTGGTAAAAAACACTCAACCGGCATACAGTCAGATATACATATCCATACTTGAAGTAGAAAAAGCCATCAAAGACTTGAAATGTGGAACGGCAGCAGGAGTCGATGATAATCGATCAGAAATGCTCAAGTATGGTGGTATAAAAGTCTTGCCGTTGCTGCACTGCATAGTTCTGAAGGCCTGAACAGAGGGACGAATTCCCAATGATTGGAGTAGAGCTCTCATATTACCCATA
Organism: Typopeltis vanoorti; assembly: GCF_054136105.1. Classification (NCBI taxonomy): domain Eukaryota; kingdom Metazoa; phylum Arthropoda; class Arachnida; order Uropygi; family Thelyphonidae; genus Typopeltis; species Typopeltis vanoorti. The sequence continues at coordinate 59,181,385 of NC_143552.1, read as the reverse complement.
TATAAAAAGGGAAATAAAACTGAATGTGAGAATTATAGAGGTATTTCCCTACTGAGTGTTTATGGCAAGATCTATGCAAGTATACTTGAGAAACGATTGAGAAGAATTGTGGAAGAAAAGCTGGGTGAAGAACAAGCTAGATTTAGGTCAAATAGAGGCTGTCAGGATCAGATCTTCACTTTACGACAAATAGTCGAGAAAGCATGGGAATATAACAAAGATCTGTATTTAAGTTTTATCGATTTGGAAAAGGCATATGACAAGGTGCCAAGAGAGAAGCTATTCAATACGCTACAGTTATATGGTGTCAATGGGGCATTATATCAAGCAATACTTAGTCTTTATTTGAGTTGTAAGTCAGCAGTTAGAATTGAAGGAAGTACAGGAAGATGGTTTAATGTTAAATCTGGTGTGAGACAAGGATATACATTACTCCCTCTGTTATTCATTATCTATATGGATCATATTATGAAGGAAAATGGTATTAAACATGATATCAAAATTGGAGATGTTAATGTCAGCTCTTTGCTTTATGTGGACGATGTTATACTTATCAATAAATTCGCTACAAGTCTGCAAGATTCTCTGACTAAATGGAATAACTGTTGTAATAGATATGGTATGAAGGTCAGCAATAAAAAGACAAAGACAATGAAAATAGGCAGAATCGTTGAAAATGTCAACTGCATTGTGAACGGAGAACCTGTGGAACAAGTAAAACATTTCACCTACTTAGGCACAATTTTTAGTGATGGTAAATTAAATATGGAAATAGAGAACAGAATCAATAAAGCTGGTATAGTAGGAAGTCAATTGAATAATTTTATATGGAATAAGAGAGAAAATAGTCGGAACACTAAATTAGCTGTATACAAGACAGTGTTCAAACCAGTTTTGACTTATGGTTCTGAATGCTGGGCCAGAAGTAAAACATTTGACCAAAGACTAGAGACCGCAGATATGAGAGTCCTGAGAAAGATTAGAGGTGTGAACAGATGGCATCAATGGCAATATCATATTAAAAATAAGGATATTAGGAAAGAACTTCACATTGTCAGCATCCAGGAATTCGTTAGCAGAGCTAATCTCAGGTGGTTTGGTCATTTAAACAGAATTGGCGAGGAAAGATTAGCAAAACAAGTGTTCTCTGTCGGGTTGGCAGGAAAATGACCCAGAGTATGTTATTTAATAAGACTATGTTATTTACTTTGAAGACATGATTTCAGGCAATGATGAAACAACTGGGTGATATCCTGAGGGAAGAGATCTTTTAGAATGTTGACGACCTCTATGACCAGTACATCAGTGAATAAGAACACTACATCTAAACTAGAAATAATGTCCGTTTGTGATATTTTGATCCTTTTGATTTTTTCTGCAAATTGTTGAGAGTTTTTAATGTAGGTCTCTGTTTGTCTAATATTTCCTTTCATTAAATTTGCCAGATGCTTTGCATCTGGCAAATTTAATGAAAGGATCTATTTAATGAAAGGATCTAACACTTCGTCCATCACCTATTGGACGTTTTGATTATGAATCTTCGGTGCCCCATAAAGACGTGAGTAGTAGGGTTTAAGTTGTTTTTTTTAGTTCATCTGACCAACTGGTCATATTGTGGATAAGAGCGTTAGTCTCCAGATGATTACTCATGATGGGATTTTTATCTAAGACTTGGTACGTAAAACTGTCTGCTAGCAACAAGTTAATCTTATTAAAGTAATCTTTCGAGTTGAGAATAACTGTTGAATTTCCTTTGTTCGCTTTGGTTATTATAATGTCTTAGCTGTTACATAAATTGCGGATTGCTTTCTTATCATATGGAGTAGTATTAGGTATTGGTGGTTTTTCTAAGGCAAGAATAATCTTACTATTGAATCTGATAGTATTTGCTGTAGCATCTGGAAGATGATAAAGAATTTTTTCTATCCCACATATGAAATCCATTTTAGGAATAAAATTCGGGATGACAGCAAAGTTAAAACACTTTAAGGATTTCTGATTCATGGTTAGAAAGCCTATAATCTGATAAGTTGGAAACTACTTTGTTGTTAGGGAGACCGTGGTGCGACTGGAATTTGTTCTTATACAGTGCCTCAAATTTTTTAATTTGTGTGATTTTACTCGCTCTGAAAGTTTTTTCGTAGCTACGATGCAATAAGTGGTCTATGTTATTCCAAGTCGTGTAGTCTAAACTGTTAGATATTTCATCAAACTGTTCTCTGCACTTCGCGTAAATAATGTTAAGCTCATACCTGGTATGTTGTATCCTTTCTCTGATTGACGCTAACGAAGTCTTGTAGTATATTCTTTTGGCTGTTACATATTGAATATGTCATTTTACTACTAAGAACTTCGGGATGACAGAAAAATCTCTACATCTCTTCAGAAATCTAAGGTGATTTAGTAACTTGGCTTTTTTGCATTTGTCCTTTTCTAGGCACCAAACTATGTTTCATCTGTGAAGTTAAACTGTTCATATTTGGTCTAATGTGTTAAAACTAAGAACTTTTATTGGTAAAAGACCATAAGATTTAATGATTACAAATACAAAGAGCCAACAAGTTTCACTAGCCACTGTCTAGCATTTTCAAGGCTGTACTGGTGTGAAAATAAATGCATCAAGTTAAATGAAAACATACACTTTAGTAACTGCTAGGTCATTACATTTGATAATTCGTGTTTGATGGCGTGCATGCATTCGAATGCTTCAGTCAGAGTCCAGTACATGATCACGTGTTGTGTAGTTTTTCGCATATTGTAGTTGTGTTGAGCTGAGAGAATTGATGAGATATTTCCATATGCCTTTAAGAATAGCACCTTGATTTCTATTTAAATTATTGCCTGTGCGCAGCACTACAGCTGCTTCTTTGAAAGTTCTGTGTTACACCCTATTACTTCATGCCTTTATGGGGCACCGAAGATTCATAAAGAAACCGTACCACTTCGTCCAGTAGTTGATGGAAGATCCTCACCTATGTACTTATTAGCAAAGTATCTGGCAAATTTAATGAAAGGAAAAATTAGACAAACAGAGACCTACAATAAAAACTCTTAATAATTTGTGGAAAAAATCAAAAGGATGAAAATATCACAAACAGAAATTATGGCTAGTTTAGATGTAGTGTCCTTATTCACTAATGTACCGGTCGTAGAGGTGGTCAACATTCTAAAAGAGCTCTTCCCTCAGGACATCACCCAGTTGTTTCATCATTGCCTGAAATCAAATTTTTTCAAAGTAAATAACATAGTATACAAACAATCGGAAGGTCTAGCCATGGGTAGCTCCCTCTCACCACCATGCGCAGACCTATTTATGGAAAAACTTGAAAAGGATATTTCTTCCACCATTTCACTTAAACCGTCGATTTGGTGGAGATATGTCGATGACGTGTTCATCATCTGGAATGATACCATGAAAAACTTTCTCGTGTTTCTTAATAAAATCAACTCGCTACATAACAAGATCAAATTCATTATGGAACTGGAGAAGAACAAAGAACTACCCTTTCTTGACATACTGGTGAGGAGAGACGATAACAATGTCCAACTGTCCATTTATAAGAAACCCACAGATACAGGTAGATATCTACATTATTCGTCTAACCATCATAGATCACAAAAACACAGCTTCATTCCTATGCTCCATAATTGAGCCTTAAGATCTATTTCGAAAGAATAAGATGTACAGAGAGAACTGTCACAAATAGCTAACACTATTTCTGAATGGATACCCTTCTAACATTTTAAACAAATTGCTTTTTAAAGACAACCCCCAATAACATGGAATGGAGTCCCAATGTGTCCACAGCTGTCATTCCATATATTAATTCAGTATCCACAAAATTGGCGAGAATGTTAAAAGCTCATAACATCAGAGTAGTTTTTAAATCAACTACCACGATCAGACAAGTCTTAAGATCACCCAAAGATGAGTTCCTTTCTTCAAATTTCGTGGAGTATATGAAATTCCATGCACGGGTGGCGTTTCTTACATTGGACAGACCTCTAGAAGTTTTGAAATAAGACAGAAGGAACATGTGGGGGATGTCAATCACAATAGAATCATCACATCTGGTTTAGCTCATCATTTCTCAACATCAAATCACGTTATAGATTGGAAAAACAGTTCTATGCCTTACATCGAGAATGACTACAGACACAGAACTTTCAAAGAAGCATCAGTGGTGCTACGCACAGGATATAATTTAAACAGAAATCAAGGTGCTATTCTTAAAGACATATGGAAATATCTCATCAATTCTCTCAGCTCAACAGAACTACAACATGTGAAAAACTACACAACACATGGTCATTTATCGGATTCTGACTGAAGCATTCGAACGCCATCAAACACGAATTATCAAATGTAACGGCCTAACAGTTACTAAAGTGTATGTTTTCATGTAACTTAATGCATTTGTTTTCACACCAGTACAACCCTGAAAATGCTAGACAGTGGCTAGTGAAACTTGGCTCTTTGTATTTGTAATCATTAAATTTTATGGTCTTTTAATAATAAAAGTTCTTAATATCTCAATAGATTATGGCAATAGTGAGAAGGACATTGACATGCAGAAGCAAAAGAGTTATGGTTCCCTTGTATAAGCTTTGATTAGGCTACTGTGTGCAGATTTAGTCACCTGGTTTTTCAAGGAGATGAGGATGTACTGGAGAGCGTCCAGAGAAGGTTTACTAAGTCGGTGTCAGGTCTATGGAATGTCAGATATGAGGATGGATTGAGGGAATACAACTTATAGGGCCTTGTGAATAGAAGAAGAGGATATATATATATGATTGAGACGCATAAGTTGATGAGGGATTATTACAAGATTAAGGTCAAGGAGATATTACTGTAGAGAAAGAGAGAGAGAGAGAGAGACAAGAGTAGAACTAGAAGCTATCCCTAGAAGCTGCATAAGAAGGATGTGAGCAGAGGAATGAGAAATAGGTTCTTTGTATGGACAACAACTGGTGAGTGAAATGCATTGTCTAAAAGTGTGGCGAGTGCAGAAACTGTGAATGGGTTTAAGGCTCAGTTTGATGATCTTTTTGCATGAGAATATGGACCTCCCTGAAATGAAGGAGGTCAGATATTAATAAGATTTATAATATTTAAAGGATTTTTGTTTCATTTATTGGTAAATCACTAAGCTGGTATTTCACTCAATATTCATAATTGAGCTATTTGCAGATGAAGGCTGAAACTTAACATCAGTTGCCTTACTATGCTATATATGACTTCTAATTCAACTTGGGTATTTTCCTAGGTCTGGCTCACACTAACAAGACCTCGATAAAGGTCGAAACTGGTCTGGGTAGTGACTCTCCCATAATGCACTGCATTATGCATGTCTGAAAGTATGCTCTGTATTATGGTTCATGCTTTTTATGAATGAGTGCTATGTGGTTAATTGACACGTAACGCACCTTTTTTTTGAAAACCGCATTAGGGCGAATTGCTATTCGCCCTAATGCGGTTTTCAAAAAAACTAGATAGCACAAATGTAAAACTATGCAGACACACTGAGAACAATAACAGCTATAAGTTTTTTGAAGTTAAGAACAGTTAACATGCATTTTTTTTTCATTCATCGATTCATTGTTTTCCAATATAATACTTTTGTTTTGGAAAGAATATACAATGATAACTAACGTAAAAATGTGTATGCATATGAAGATTTGAATAATATTTAAAAACAAGACAATGAATAGCTAACCATTGTATACATGCTCAGAAATTTTGCTACCTAACAAATTGATTAAAAAATCCAAAACATTCTGATAATGATATACAATATGAGAGAGAGAGATAAAATAGAATACCCACTTATCCGATGACACCCCCAATGCTGGAGCTCCAAAGAGAGATCCAGCCATAAAAATTAATTCAGACTGCAATTTTTTCTTCTTACTCCTCTTGATTAAGAATCCGGGCTTAAAAAAACAGAGATACAGGGAGTCTTATTACATTTGCATCAATATTTTATAATAAATTATTTAATTCAACATCTTTTCCTTAACAAATGTATCATCAACTCACTTAACAAGTTAAATGTTCTTATAAAATTGTCATGAGAATGCAAACTAATAGGATTTTTTTAATGGGTTCAAAACATTTAAGTATGTTCTAAAATGAGCAAACTTCAATATTATTTAACTGTAATTTGGTATCTGATACTAATAAAATGTTTTCTTTCTTTTTATATAACTCCCACTAACAAAGGTTGAAAACTTGTAGCACATTAGTTCCAAGTGTAGATAAAGGATTTTTATTATTTTTTAAATTTATTTTCTGCATAATCTGGATCTAGAGCCCAAAACACAAAACTTTTTCAAGCCACTTCAAGCTTCTTCAATAAACCAGGAGGTTTATTGAAAGCTTGAATGTGTCTTTAGTTAGTGTCTCACACCAACTAAACACACATGCATCCATTCTCGTGTTGGGATTCAAATCCATAGCCTGTTGACTAAAGAGGGAGCATGTTAAGCATTCTATATTAAACATTAACTGAACTAGCATTAATTAAATGTCAAAACTTTTCAACAACTATCTATCTCTAATCCAGAGTATTTTAATAATAAGGTGTGACACCTTTTGGCAACTCATATAATATGAGTTCTGCATTACTTCAATCTTGGTATCTCACCTCCGGGTCAGGCTCCCGCTGATGAGACCTCAATAAAGGTTGAAACTGGTCTGGGTAGTTACACCCTTCCCATAATGCATAGAATTCATGTCCGAAAGGAGATGTGCTTTGCATTATGGGATATTAAAACAAGTGATGTGAAGTCATACCACCTTTGCCATGAGTTGCTCCAGTCCTGAAAGATACTTCATGCGCAAACTTTGTTTGCTAACACTTGGATAATGGATTAAACCAAGTACATAATTTCTTTTATCTTTAATTTATAATATAACCAAGTGAAACACTTTCAACAAAAAGCAGAGTCTTGTTATATTCTCATTTCGGTTTTGTTCTTCCAGACTTATGCCAATAACACAGATGCCCAATTAACTGGTGGACAAACTAACTGGAATCTGCTGATGAGACCTCAATCTCATCTCCCCCAAGAATAATGATGATGTGTACCAAAAGAGATTTTGGTACACATCATTATTATTCTTGGGGGAGATGTACAAGGGTGGTCTGAAAAGTTCTCGGCCTTGGCCATAGATAGCGACACTATTTGCAAGATTTTTTTTTTCTAAGATGGTGCATCTGTCATGAGCATCCATGTGAAATTGCAAATTATTCTATCAAATAGTTTGTTTTACACAGCTGTCTGAAGCAAAAGTGTTGTCTCTATCCCTTGAAATGGATAAAATTGAATATTGTAAGGTTTATAAAATTCTTTGTAAAAGAAGGTTTAATGTGATCTCGATGTGATCTCTCCAGCATGGAGAGATCACATCGAGTGAGTGGTATCAGTGGAACTAGCTGTAGATCCAGAAATGAGTTGTTGTGTTTGTATACCAATGCTAGAAGTATAAGAAACAAGGCAGATGAAATGGTTGCACTAATTGCGTCTGTGCACCCAGAGATTGTCGGAATAAGTGAGACATGGTTAGATGAGGATGACATCCTGACAGGAATAGAGATGGAAAGGTATGATGTGTTTCGTGAGGATAGAAGGGGTAAAAAGGGAGGGGGAGTGCTATTGATGATAGAGAAAGAGTTATGTCCATACAAGGTAGAGATGCAAGGGGGAAATGGGGCCAGTGGTTTTGAGGCAGTATGGTGTGAGATAGAGGTGAATAGAATCAAATACTTGGTGGGATGTTGTTATAGACCTGGTAATGTGGATGGTGGTGATAGTGAAATGTATAGTCAAATAAGCCAAGCAAATAAGAAAAGGGTGATCATTATGGGTGATTTTAATTATGGCAATATAGACTGGAATGAAGAGATAGCAACTGGAAGTAAAGAAAATGAGTTTCTTGAGTTTTTGAGGGATAACTACCTCAGACAGTATGTAACAGAGGGCACAAGAGGATTAAGGGTCTTGGATTTGGTCATCTCATCGGAGGATGTAATTATCAATGAGGTATCAAATCATCCACCAATTGGTGAAAGTGACCATGAGGTGATTACTTGGGTGGTTGCCAGCAGTGCAAGGACCCCTGTGAAAAAAGGGTATATGTGGAACTACAAGGGGGGTGATTATGAAGAGCTCAGGAGACAGCTTGCAGGTGTAGCATGGAATGAGGAGTTAGCTGGAAAAGAGATCAATGCAGCTTGGGGGATTTTCAAAAAATATTTAGTGGATGCAATGTCTAAATGTATACCACGGGTGAGAAGGTTAAATAAGTTAGGTGTGAGATGGATGAATAAAGAGATTAAGCATGCAATACAGAGAAAAAGGGCATTGTGGAGGCAGCATAAGAGAAGTGGAAGTAACCAATTTCATGAGTTCTACAAAGACCAGGCAAGGAGAGTGACTTGGTTGGTGAGAGTAGCTAAAGAGAGGTATGAACAGCAGTTAGCTAATGAAGCTAAAAAGAATCCTAGGGAGTTCTTTCGATATGTAGCCAGCAAAAGAAAGAATGATTATGGAAGGATGACATTGATTGGAGGAAATGGTATAAAGACAGCTGTTGCAGAATGTGTGGTGGAGATACTTAATGAGCAGTTCATAAAGATCTTTCAATCTTGTGAATGTGACTTCATGGAGAGATTAAGAGCAGTTGATGATGGGGAGGAGAGACTGACTGTAAGTGAGCAAGAGGTGTTTGGGGAGTTGAGTAAACTAGATGTAAATAAGGCTGTGGGACTTGATAATATATCACCACGTATTCTGAAGGAATGTGCCAGAGAGTTGACACCTGCCTTGACATATTTTTTTAATACGAGTCTTGCACTTGGTCAAGTCCCTAAAGAGTGGAAGGAGGGCAAGATTGTGCCACTTCATAAAGGAGGTGATCGAACTCAAGCATCAAACTATAGGCCTATCTGTGTGTCGGGTGTTGTGGTTAAGTTGTTGGAGAAGCTTGTGAGAGCTAGAATCCAGAGTTGGGTTGACAACAATGGTATAATCTTTGATGGACAGCATGGATTTGCTAAAGGGAGGTCGTGTTTTAGTAATCTACTTACTTATTACAATAAAGTGACTGCTTCCTTGGACAGAGGAGAAGGATACACAGTAATATACTTGGATTTCGCAAAAGCTTTTGATAGAGTGCCTCATGATAAGTTGACAGTCAAACTAGAGCAGATGGGGTTGGATATTAGATTAGTGCATTGGATTGGAGACTGGCTATCTGATAGGTATCAACAAGTTGTGTATGGGGGTGCAATATCCAGGAAAAGGAAAGTCACTAGTGGAGTGCCTCATGGATCTGTTTTAGGGCCATTACTATTTAACTTGTATATTAATGATATTGGCGAAGATTTGGATGGAGATATTCAGTTGTTTGCAGATGATGCAAAGTTGGGAAGAACCATAAAGAGTAGTGAAGATGTTGTGGCCTTGCAAGAAGACTTGAATAAATTGAGTGATTGGGCAAGCAAATGGGGGTGTGAGTTCAATGTTGCAAAATGTAAGGTTTTAAAATTTGGAAAACAAAGATGGGATGCAGAATTTATGCTTGGTAAGAATATATTGTTGGAAGTAGAGGAAATAAGAGATCTGGGAGTGATAGTGGATAAAGATCTAAAATTTAGGGGTCACATCGCCAAAATTGTGAAGACAACACAAAGACTTCTGGGAATGATGAGGAGGACACTGACGTGTAGAAGTAGGGAGATTCTTGTTCCATTGTATAAGGCTTTGATTAGGCCACACATGGACTATTGTGCCCAGATTTGGTCACCTGGTTTTCAGAAGGATGAGGAGATGTTGGAAAGGGTCCAAAGGCGACTGACTAAGGTAGTTTCTGACCTCTGGAATGTCGAGTATGAGGAAAGATTGAAAAGATGTAATTTGCAGAGACTAGTGGAGAGAAGGAAGAGGGGAGATATGATAGAGACCTACAAGTTGGTAAGGGGTTGCTATAGGATCAATGGTGGAGAAGTTCTACAGCGAATAGTGGGAGATCAGGGGAGAACCAGAGGTCATCCCTGGAAACTGTATAAAGAGGGTGTGAGTAGGGGAGTGAGAGGCAGGTTTTTTTCGTGCAGAGTTGTGAATGATTGGAATGCCTTGCCTGAGAGTGTGGTGTCTGCAAGGAGTTTGAATGTGTTTAAGACCCGGTATGATGAGATGTGTGTGAGATAAAAGGACCTCCTAGATGAGTCTTTGACTCCATGAGGTCTTGTTTAATAATAATAATAATAATGTCAAAAGAAATTCATTCGAAGTTCATAATAGTTTATGGGCACTCTTCTCCTTCGTTTTCGACAATTAAGAAATGGGCTGCTGAGTTTAAACATGGCCGTACCAGCCTTGAAGATGATCCATGTGAAGGACGTCCAAAAAGTGTAACAACACCAGAAATCATTGATCAAGTGCACGATATGGTATTGGATGACTGGCAAGTCAAAGTGCATGAAATTGCTGAGACTATAGGCATTTCAAAAGAACATGTAGGATATATTTTGCATGAAGAATTGCAAATGAAAAAGCTTTGCACAAGATGGCTGCTGTGCTTGCTCACAGCAAACCAAAAACGCACTTGCATGAAAATCTCTGAACAGTGCTTGGAGCATTTTTAACAAGAATAAAACTGATTTTGTGCGTCGATTTATTACTATGGATGAGACTTGGATTCACCATTACACACCAGAATCCAAACAGCAGTCAAAAAACAGTGGACAGAAGCCAGTTGTTCAGCGCCAAAGAAGACAAAGTCGGTTCCATCAGCAGGAAAGGACATGGCATCAGTGTTTTGGGATGCTAAAGGCATTTTGTTTATTAATTATCTTGAAAAGTGTAAAACAGTAACTGGGGAATATTATTCTGATCTTTTAACCAGACTAGATGAAAAATTCGTGAGAAAAGACCCGGTTTGCAGAAGAAAAAAATCATCTTTCATCAGGACAATGCACCTGCCCACAAAAGTGTTTTGGGAATGGGAAAATTAAGGGATCTCTTTCAAAAACTAAAATTCTTCCTCGCTGGTCAGCATTTTTCTTCGAATCAAGAAGGATTGCAGCTGCAGAGGGGTATTTTGCAGATCTTACTGAGAACCACTACAGGGATGGGATAATGGTACTGAAGCATTGCTGGAATAAATGTATCAGTCTTAAGGGAGATTATGTTGAAAAATAATTTTGAAATTATAAATTTGTTTTTTCATTGTTAGGCCGAAAACTTTTCAGACCACCCTCATATAAGCTTTTTAATTCTGTAGGAAAGTTTAAAGGTTGGTATTAAAATAAAATTGGTAAGGGGTTGTTACTTGGTGGTTAATGCGGAAGAAATTTTCCACGGAACTAGATACCATCTCTTGAAACAGTATAAGGAGGAGTTTGAAAAATGAGGAGCAAGTTCTTTGCATGGAATTGTGATCGGAATGCATTACCTGACATTGTGGTGAATGCAAATGCAATGAATGAGTTTAACGCACAATTTGATGTGCGTGTGTGTGTGTGTGAGAGAGAGAGAGAGAGAGAGAGAGAGAGAGAGAGAGAGAGAGTGTTTACCTCCTTTGATGAGTCTTTTGATTCTGTGGATGTCTGGTGTTAATATTAATAAAGTTCCATTACTCTTAAGTCAGAATGCTTTCCATCTGCCTAAAGTAACAGGGATCCAGGTAATTAATCCTAGTACATCTCAGCCATTTAGCTATTGACATAATTGTTTTAATAGGTCAGCATAGTATCAACAGTTGGTTAAATAAGTAATTCTGTATTTTACGGTAAAAAATGTGTGCATGTTCTTGCAAGCGATATGATGTTCAAAACAAGAGTCATTATTTTATTTGAAATGAAATTATTACTCAAACATCATAATCAATATTTTTGTCTATAATGAACTAAATTAAAAACTGAATTAAATTTTTCTGCAAACTGACATACCTGATGATGGACGCTGGATCAGTAAAAAAAAAAAAAGGTATTTGAAACTATCAAAAGGTGTTTTTTTTTTTTATTAGAGGTTCAAAAATCAGTTTATATTTATTAATAGTGTATTTTCAACTACTGAAAGATTTAGTACATCTAATAAAAAGAAACCTATTCTTCATTTTTTTTTTTTAACATTTCCCAGAGCACCACTTTTGAGTTGAAAGCAAAATAAGGATTACGGTTATACTAAGACAATTCTAAGACTGAGATAACCATACTGTCAGTTATTGTTGTGCAGGCTGCTGCAGAGAGAGGACATGCTAGGAATATATTTTCCAGTATTTTCAACAAAAAATAAAGTATCACATAGAACGAGAAACTATTTTTTTTATTTTCTAGACTCATTTCATGAAATTCTTTAGTTTCCAATCATCTGGATAATGAATAAACTAGAAAACAATAACACTTAACAACTCTAGTGAAAACATTTGAACATGGATAACAATATAAAGTGTGCATTCATTATTACACTGGCTGCTCGTTTATGGATTGCAGTATACTATTGGTAGATACATAAGTGTTGTGATGAATTAATGAAGATCAAACTTGATTTAAAATATCATCCCTTATTTTTTATTGTACTATATAGGATGTTTCATCATTTCAACAGATTCTTTGAATACGCTTGGGAAAAAAAATGGTAATCTATGTGGAGCACTTTTCTTTGTTGCCATACTATTTGATGTTTTATTTCAATTGTATGTGCTTCCATTCCTGATTTGTGTCTTCTTTCATTCTCAACATGCTTGAAATGTTCTGATTGGCCTGTCTGTCCTATGCAGTATAAACCACAACTACAACTGATCTTGTAGACAACTGGTTTTCTAAGTAGCAGATGTGGAGGTTTAGGATGTTTCGGGTGATCAGAGATCTTGTTCATTGGGTAGAAAGCGACCTTTTATTTTGTTGGTGAAGCAACTATGCTGTTTCGTTTGAAACTGGCTGTATATATTAGAATATATACATATTAGAATATGTGTGTGTGTGTGTGTGTGTGTAATCATATATCTATATATTTACAGAGTAACTGACTCTGTTAAATGACATGTTTATAATTATTAACTGACTTAAACACCGAGGAAAAAACTAGAGATTTAATAAGATTTCACTACTAGTTTCATCGGAAATGCAGACTTCATCAGGTGAATATAGTACCATGAAGACAATAATATCTTAAAAATATATTGTACTTTAGACAAAAACAGAGTTTAGAACAAGTAGTAGTTGTGTTTGAAATTGAGTCCTGAGCATTACTTCTGGTGTGAAGCACTGTGCGTGTGAATGATATCATGAGTGCACCAAAACTGGATTACAGAGCTATGTGAATCGGGAAGTTGCAAGTGAGATTGCTGTTTAGATGGGTAGGGTCGAGATATCATTCACACGCACAGTGCTTCACGCCAAAACTAACACTAACTCAATTTCAAACAACTACTATTTGTTCTAAACTCTGTTTTTGTCTGTAGTACAATATATTTTTAAGATGTTATTTTCTCCATGGCACTGTATTCACCTGATGAAGTCAGCATTTCCGATGAAACTAGTAGTGAAACCTTATTAAATCTCTTGTATTTTTTCTCGGTGTTTAAGTCGGTTAATAATTATGAACACACACACACACACACACACACACACATATATATATATATATATATATATATATATTTTTTTTTAGAGCAATCATGACTTCGCTGCACCAAAATAATACTAAAACGAGCATCAATACTGTGGTATGCTAAATGTCAGTAATGCAGTACAGTACTGTACTACTGTTACATTTTTTTTTTTTTTAATTGTTAAAAATTATAAAGCATGCTTATAGTAAAACCCATGCTATGCAAGAGTACTTCATGAAATTCTTTTCCTTTATTTTCATGATGCTGTACTTCATGAAAATAAGGAAAAGAAAAGTGTGAAAATAAAGCAAATGGTATTAAGCCTTCTTTACCAATAAAATGAGATAGTAGATAAAATGCTTTATAAGTATCTCATATTTTTCTGTTTTTCACATTCTTTTCTTAAACTGGTTCATGGAATTTGGTATCAGGAATTCTTATTGTACCAGCAAAATTTAATTTTAATCCAGACTGGTAAATTGAATTTATCACTTTACAAAAAAAACCTTTCATCTAATATGACCTATGAACAATGTAAATTTCTCTACCCAATGCTCTGTCATGAATCTTACTGCTGATTTCAAGAGTAAAAATCAGCTACCACGGTAGCATTTGAGTTAGCAAAAGTTTGAATTAAAAACTACGGACAAAAGTACTGTGAAGTAAAATTAAGACTGTTGCTATGTGCAAGAACAAACAATCATTAACATGGTGACCAACTGCTTATTCTGTGCTACTTTTTATTAATGAAGAGTGATGATATAATACTAATGTGAGCAAGACTGAAATAAATTAAAATTTATTTTAGTCTTGGAATTAAAAAAATAAAATTATAAATACCATGTGGAATACCTTTGAAAGTTCTCATATATATATTTCTTTTTTATTCCATGGATAGCTGGGCTAGCACTTGGCATTTTTAGAGTAATATGTTCAGCACTTCTGAATAATAAACTTTTCCTTTGTCTTATTAATATCAAACATAAGCTGGGAATATTTACATGAAAGATGCTTCATGAGAAAAGAGATCACAGGGAAAAAAAAAAAGGAGATATTGGAAAGAACAATTACAGTGGCTCCAGGTCCACCCTGTGCCCATTTCTCTAAAGAAAGTTGGGTATGAAGTGGCCATATTGCTGTGAGAAGACCATCTCTGCATAGCCTGGTAAATAGCAGAAGATATTATTGAAGGTGGTTGTAGTATTAGTGGTGGAAATGGTTATTTTCAACTTCAACCTATGCACAGTCTGCTATTACAGTATACTAATATTGTGTATGGGGAAGACTGATAAAAACACAATAATCAAGCAATCTCAATAGTTCTGCAAAACATTATTTTGAAAAATAAATATTTTATAAAAAAAAAATTAACACACCTGGCCATTACCAACTGACAGCAATGAATAATTTCTATTCTGTTCATAACATGGCATACTATGATTTGAAAGTAATAATGGGTTACAAGGAACAATTCCAGGTGCATTTGTATAGGAAGTATTTCCATGCAGAGATCTTGAATATCTACAAAAGAAAAGGAAAAAAAAACATAACTAATATATAGTGTGCATATATAATGAATACTATAAATTAATAAACCATTGGGAATTTTCTATCATTCTAAATAGTAGCATATTATCAACTACATATATGTGGATATTCCTACACAAACCCAGAGGTGCGATTCAAAAGTTCTCAAAGTATTACTCTTGGTGATATAACTTAGAAATTTTCTGATACAGGACCATAAAAGTAAAGCTGTATTACATGTCATCCTGATAATATAGGTCATTTGTTATAACCAGACCATTAAATAACAAGACAAAATTCATATAAAAATATAAAGACAATATTTATATTGTTCATAATTTTTTTTAAACACTGCTGATAGGTGTCTAAAAAAGGTAACAATTTATGGGTGGGAGTGAACTCAGTCACACTCTTCTGGATGAATGCAGACTGAGTCAAACCAGCCTACTCTGAATTTCATTTTACTTTCAAAAACAAAAAAAAATGTCTGCCAGTGCCAAACCCTGTGAATACAGTGGGTGTTCAAGCACTGTGGTGGATTCTGAAGTGAGAAGCTGTTTCACTTTCACATTTAATGCACAATGGGCAGGCACACTGTCATGAAGCAGAGATCAGTACTGCTCCCTGTACCCCCCCCCCCTTCTATCATGTCTTATGCATTCATTCAGGCATTGGATGATACCAAGATAATACTGAATATTAATCATTTGTTCCTTCAGAACAAATTCCTTATGAACAAGTCCAAATCCTCACCAGTAGGAAACAAGTATGACATCTTAGTTACAACGAGATCCTCTAATGCTATGACCAAATTAAAAACTCAGTAATTATTAACTGGCTTATTAATGAATGCTCTTCTCTCCACCATTTTTATTGCTGTAGTTAGTCCCCCATTTTGCCTAAATATTTCCTGCTCATTACCTCTCAATATTTCCCAGTCTATAGCAGCATCCCAGTAAATATCCTGTCACCTCTACCTCACACAATGTCCTCTCAGAGTTATCAATACCAACTCTCTCTCCTGATTCTCTACCCTGACAGGGTAGAACAGTCCTTGTCATAATTAATACTCCACTATTAATATTTATATAATTAATACTACCCTGTTTATCTTCCCTATCCTTCTGAAATATACTATACCCTTTAATTTCTATCCCTGTCAGGAAATCCTCCAAAAAAACCCAATGCATCGTCAGTATTCCCATAACTATTATTACTCTCCACAACCTCCAGTCGGCTCTGCAATATACTATACGCCCTCTCATCTTACAAGCCTCAATCCCCCACACTGGACCACCCTTGTTACCTTCCACCATGACAACTGTAGTTTCACTAACCTAACATATTCACTGCCCAGTAAAACAGCCTTCCAACTTCGGTCCTTTGTTCAAATGTACTTTAAGCATCCCTATATTCCAGAACTCTCTTACGATGAACTCTGGCTGTCATTTCATTTATAATCACTACTCTACTTCTCAACTCTGCATTATCATCTCATGCTCTTTTTCTGCACAATCCCTAACATAATTCTCAAATGACTTGCTACATGATTCACACTGCCTCTTGGGTCATTCATACCACTGCTATCATCTAAGTCACATTTTCAATATATTTCATTAATATCTCCACACTCTCCATCGTTCCTCTAACTCTGTACTCTGCACATTCCAAATCATTAAATCTCCATATACCCTCCTCAGAGCTCTATTCATTCCTCTTTCATTGGCATCCCAAACTCTTTTTCATGGTTTCCACCCATAAGGTTTTCGTAAACCTATAGTACATTCATATTGTAGGTGGTTAAGGATTTTTTTTTTTTTTTTTACTATTATTTATTTCTTACATGTCCAGAAGCCCTGATCTAGAAACTGAACATGCAACTTTTTCAAGCCTCCAATAAAAAGGGCAGTGGTCTCACACCAGGTGATAAAATTCACCTGATTCTCCCACTCACCCTTGCTCTTGCATTGCCATGCTTTTCTTCTCATACCTACTCTTGTTCTCCTTGCAACAAGGAGAATAAGTCTCATTGTCAGTACATGAAGAGCAAGGATAATAAGTCTCATAATCTCTTCAGTCACATTCCTCAATTCAGTTTTCATGCTTTCCATTTCCTTTCTCAATATCTCTCTCTCTCCATACATCTTCCATTCAACCAATTGTCATACATATAATCAAGGCTATCCTTAAAAATATCTTCTGCCACACTAAGGTGTCAACACCCTGCTTTTTCTACATACGAACATGTTAATGCACATCTAACTCTTCTTCTAACTAATAGTTTGTTGTTAGGTGAAAAAAAAAAAAAAGGGGGGGGTCTGATAGAAACATTAAAGGTACGTAAAGAATTTTATAAGACTGATGCAGGGGAAATGTTTCAGCACTTGGCTACAAGGAGCAGAACAAGAGGTGACCCTCTGGAAGTTAGGTAAGAGTGTGTGGCTAGCAAGGGTGTAAGGAC
The DNA here is from genome assembly GCF_054136105.1 of Typopeltis vanoorti. NCBI lineage: Eukaryota > Metazoa > Arthropoda > Arachnida > Uropygi > Thelyphonidae > Typopeltis > Typopeltis vanoorti. Next base: position 59,163,776 of record NC_143552.1, on the reverse strand, counting down.
TAGATTTTTCACTTGGAGAGTGGTGAATGAATGGAATGCGTTGCCTGAGTCAGTTGTAAGTGCATTATCTGTTAATGGTTTCAAGGAGAGGTATGATAGATATTGTACCTCTCCTTGAAATCCAAACATTCAGTTTGGATTTCAAGTCCTGAGATACATCTCCCATGATGTATCTCAGGACTATATGGAGGTGCCTGTGCAATAATAATAATTTCACCGTTACCAAAGCCAGAGATGGTAACATTTAAGTCATCCAGCACTTCCCAATGTATTTTATGTACACATACAACAAATGGAGATGGCTATGATCTGGTTAAGTGGATAAGAGGGTGACTGCTGGACAGATATCAAAAAGTAGTATATGGAGGGACAGAATCTAGGCAAAAACAGGTGACTAGTGGTGTGCCGCAAGATTCAATGCTGAGACCATTGCTGTTTAATTTGTACATAAATGATATAAGAAATAACCTGAGAGGAATTCAGTTGTTTGCTAATGATGCAAAATTTGGTAGAGTAATCAAGGTGACGTGGAGAGTTTGCAGGGCAATTTAAATAGGCTGTCAGTATGGACAAAAGATAATGGGTGTCAGTTTAATGTCGAGAAATGTAAAGTGATGCATTTTGGGATGAACAGATTACAAGTCATGCATCACATTGATGGCAATGTATTCCAGGAAACAGATGAAGCTAGAAATTTAGAGGTAAGGCAGAAAGTTTAGCAGACATATTGCTAATGTTACTAAGTAGCCCATAAGATTACTTGGCTATTGAAGAACACATTAACAAGTAGAGATAAGGAAGTTATTCCTCTATATAAGGCCTTGATACACTCACATCTGGATTACTGTGCTCAAGTCTGGTTTCCTGGGTTTGTTGGGATGAGGAAGCAGTGGAGAAGATTCAGAGGTGAGTGACTAAAATGGTAAGTGGTCTGTAGAATATTCCCTATGAAGATAGATTGAAGGTGTGTGGATTGCAGAAATTGGTTGATATGAGAAAAAGAGGCGATATGATAAAAACATTTAAGCTGCTTAAAGGGTTTATATAGTATTGATGCAGGGGAAATGTTTCAGCACTTGGCTAGAGGAGATAAAACAAGGGATCAGCCCAGGAAGTTGAATAAAGATATAGTTAGTAGGGGTGTGAGGACTAGATTTTTTGCTTTGAGAGTTGTGAATGAGTGGAATGGGTTGCCAGAGTCAGTTGTGATTGCTGTGTCTGTTAATGAGTTCAAGGAAAGCAGTACAATAATAATAATAATAATAATAATAATATCATCATCTGATGAGATAATCAAATCGAACATCCTTGATCCTCGTGTATCCTCAGTTACATATTGCCTAAGGTAACTGTCGCTCAAAAACTCCAGAAATTAATTTTTTTGCCCCAGGTGCAGTCTCTTGATTCAGGTCTATATTACCATAACTAAAGTTACCCATAATGATCACTCATTTGCCTATGCATTCCCTTCTCCTTACCTTCCATATTATCAGGTCTACAGCAGCACCCAACTAAATATTTCATCCTGTTCGCCTCAACACCATCATCGTCATCCAATAATGTTTCACATATACCAACAATTTTCAGAAAAATAATAACTTCAAAAATGCAACAATTTCATTCCCCTTATTTCTGGTTCTTCTAGCATTTATAAATAAGCAATTTATTTTGGAGTCTAAAGCCAATTCTAATTGTGTTAACTCTTTGCTGTGACTTCTCCACACCCTTAAGTTGGAAAGAACTAAGATATTGTAGCCTTGCAAGACTTGAACAGACTAGCTGAATATGTAAACACATGCGGTTAACAGTTCAATATTGCAAGGTGTAATGGTGCAAAAATAGGATGCAGAGTAAGTAAATTAGATTTGTGAGGAGATGGGAAAGATGCGGGATCTGGGGGTGATAGTAGATAAGGACTTGACTTGAAATTTCAGGGACATACTGCTAAAACTGTGAAGGCAGCATAGAAGATTATGGCAATGATGCAGAGGACAGTGATGTGTAGAATTAAGGATGTTATGGTTTCATTGTTGTATAAGGCTTTGATTCAAGCCACATATGGATTATTGCACACAAATTTGGTTATCTGGTTTTTTTAATGGTTCTCTCAAATGTTGAATCTGCTAACAGACTGAAGAAATTCAATTTGCAGAGTCTGGAAGGAAGAAGGGGAGACATGATTGAAACATATAAGCTGGTAAGGGATTATTACCTGATCGATGTGAATCAGGTTTTTTTTTCATAGAATGGGGGAGGGGAATGATAGGGAGAGAATAAGAGACCATCCATGGAAACTGTATAAGGAGGATGTGAGCATGGGTGGGAGAGGTAGAGACATAGATTTTTTTGCATGGGAGAGTGGTGGAGAATTGGAATGAGCTGTCTGAGAGAGTGATGAGTACAGAGAGACAGTGAATGCATAGTGGATGAAATTCATAAATGTTTTACTGTATAAACAACACCAAGAAAGGAAAGAAATATCTATTTATTAAACTCACAAATATTTTGCTAGTTTTCAGGAAATTGAGGAAAACAATTTAAAACTGTAACTGTAAATTAAAGATGCCAAGAAATTATATTCTTGGTTTAATCCTTTATCCAAGTGTGTAAGCAAACAAAGTTTGTGTGTGAAGTAACTTCACGACTGGGCAACATATATGGAGGTTAATGACTTCACATCACTTGCCTTAGTATCCCATAATGCACAGCACATATCCTTGCAGAGATATATAATGCTATGCATTATGAGAAGGGTCACTATCCAGACTGGTTTTGACATTTAATGAGGTCTCATCAGTGAGAGCCAGACTCAGAATTTCTTGGCATCTTTAATTTATAGTATAACCAAGTGGGAAAACTTTCAATGTCTATCTCTAATCCAGAGTATTTTACTAATAAGGTGTGACACCTTTTGGCTACTTGTATATGGAAATATGACTTGTGCATTACTTTAACCTTGGTATCACTTCTGGGTCTTGCTCCTACTGATGAGACCTCAATAAAGTCAAAACCAGTCTGGGAAGTGACCCTTCCCATAATGGATAGCATTATACATGTCTACAAACAACTAATTACATGATAACCACAGTAATTAACTTTAATGAAATGAAAGTACAGATATTTCGTACTAAAAAACAGTACATCATCAGTGCGTAGAAACAAGCAAATCAAAGAAATGAGAATATAAGGTACATATAATCCATGGTTTACCAATTAAAAACTGTTGCCGCATGCTAGAAATTAATATTAATAAATAATATTATTTAAAACTATTTTTGATGGTTACATAAAATGAGAATCTCTCAAACTTTTTGGGGGGGGGGGGAGAGAGAGAGAGAGAATTGATCCGATTACTGTGGTTATCGTGTAAGTTGTTGTTTATAGTCGTACCTTTAAAGATTAGAATTACATGTCTGCAAGGATATGTCCTTTGCATTATGGGATACTAAGGAAAGTGATGCGAAGTCATTAGCCTCTATATATGAGTTGCCCAGTCTTCAAGTTACCTTCATGCAAAAAACTTTGTTTGCTTACACTTGGATAAAGGATTAAACCAAGAATATAATTTCTTGACATCTTTAATTTATAGTATAACCAAGTAGAAAAACTTTCAAAATAAAATTGCAACTGACAACATTTGCAAAGCACAAATATGAACTAATCCTTACATGGCTCTGTGGTATTGGAAAGATAGGGAATGCATGCAATATTTTATCTATTTGATATGGGCTGATGGAGCTTCACCACACCTTTTTAGCCAATGGCTACAGCCCATATAAAGTAGATAAAATGTGGTATGAACCCCTGTCCTTCCAACACGCAGGCTCACAGCAAAACTATTCCCATTCCATATGTTAAGGGTACATCAGAAAAATAGCCAAAGGGCTCTGCAAATATGATCTCCATGTCACTTTAAAGCCTTTCATTCAGCTAGCTACCTTCATATATTCTCCTAAAGACCAACTGCATCTTCTAACGCATCAGTGTATTAAATTTCTTGTTCCTGCAGTTTAGACTACTTTGGACAGACTAGTAGATCAGTTAACATCTGCCTTGAAGAACACAAAAATTAGATCTGTGATCATCTGTATGGCAAGTCGGGATTGGCAGACCATGTCTGTACACTCCTTCATGTAGGATCAGATGGAAGAAAATATTTTTTATTACATAAAAATCATTATAGATCTGAGAGACTATTTTTAGAATTAGCATCAGCTATGAAGCACCCTCCTAACCTCAACAAGTATGGGTTGTATTAATATACCAAAGATCTGGTAGACTGTTATTTTAAGACCTAATAAGACTTCCTAAAATTTTAAGAGTTTCTAAATTAACTTTGTGGTTATCTAACCCATAGAGGGTACCATGTAAGGACATCAGTTCTGTTGTCAGTTGCAAATTTAAATTGTTTTCAATTATGTAGTTTAGTTGAAACAAAATATGTGTAAGTTTAATACATTTTCCCCCCTCTCTTGGTGTTGTTTATACCATAAAACATTATTACAAATCACCATGAACGACACACCTAAGGCTTTCTATAAGTATGATGAAATGCATGTGTGACAGTGGAACCTGATATGATGAGTTTTTAGACTCCATGGAGGTCTGATGATGATAATTCCTGACCACCCACCATTATCTCCACCTTGCCATATTTTTCTCACACTCTTCTTGAACATCCCATCACAACATTTCTATGCTAACTTCCCACACACACACATTCACAGCTGCTTCTGATATCCACTCTCCTTACGCTGCATCTTCCTGCTCAACTTTACCTCCTTACCTATTTTCTTGCCCATTCTCATCTCTCCATTCACCAGTACTTCAGTCTTTACTATCCCATGCTCTTGCTTTTTTTTTTTTTCATTTCCTCATCCTGTACTGTCACTTCTAGCAAGTCTCTTCCAGTTGAACTGTTCATCTGTCCCTTGTTCAAGTTGAACAAGGGACAGATGAATACAATTTCATCTGTCCCTTGAATTCATCCCACACATCAATAAACTATATTCCTTTCCCCTTACACAGCTCTGCTCTGCAAGTGTACCACTTGTGAATTTTGCTTACCATCTCAACTCACTGTTAGGCAACAGTCTGAGTATCCTACCACACTGTTGTTTTTTCACGCTTCTCAATAATTTCTTGATATCTGTCCTCAGATTGTCCTTCTGTCCCAATAAAATCATTTGTTCTCATAACCACTACTAACACTTCTGGGATCTGATTGTGATTGAGATGACATACTTGTACCTTGTTGGTGAGAGTGACCATGTAGTGCTGACTTAGAGGTTGAATAGGAATGTGACGGTATCAAAGCAGAAGGAAGTTATGTGGAATTATAAGGCCAGCTTGCAGCAGTGCAATTGGCAAAAGAATCTGAAGGAAGAGGGGGTCAGGTCATTAATGCATGGAAAATATTTAGAAAAAATTGTTGACAGCAATGACAGATTGTATACCTCAAGTGAAGATAATAGAGCAATTTGGAGTCAAATGGATGACAAAAGGAATAAAAGGGGTATTACAGAAGAAAAAGAGATTATAGAAGGCATATAAAGAGGTGGAGAGCAGTTCCATGAAGAATATAAGGCTTAGGCTAGGAAAGTAACTACTATTGTAAGGAGAGAAAAATTAAAATAACAGAGCACTGAAATTGAAGGAGTATCCCAAGGACTTTTTTTTTTGCTAAGTAGGAGGAAAAATGACAGTATATGGATTATTTTGCTGGGTGAAGATGGAAATTGGGTAACCAAAGTAGATGACATAGTTGAGCTGTTTAATGATCACTTTATTAATGATGGCTTTATTCATAAAAGGATAATGCATAGTGAAGTGTTAAAAGTGAATGAAGAGAATGTATTCTGAATAATGAGTATGTTAAATGTCAATAAGGCAAGGAGACTAGATGGAATTTTATCACATGCTTAGAAGGGATGTGCTATGGAACTGACTGTGTCATTAACTTGGCTGTTTAATGAAAGTCCTGCAATGGGGCAGGTTTCTGGAGAATGGAAGGAAGATAAGATAGTACTATTACAGAAGAGTGGTTATAGAATGGAAGTATCAAACTACAGGTCTGTTTGTATTTCTTCTGTAGTTGTCAAGATTTTGGAGAAATTGGTGAGAATTCATATATACGGAATTGGGCAGATGAAGGTAATATTATTTATGCAGGCCAGCATGGATTTGTTAAAGGGCACTCTTGATTTAGTAATCTGGTTAGCTTTTACAATACACTAACAAGAGCAGTGGATGAGGGCATACACTATAAGACATGCACTGTCATTTTTTCTGGATTTTTCCGAGGCATTTGACATAATGCCAAATGACAAATTAACTTTTAAGTTGCATGGGTTTGGATATCAGGTTAGTGGATTGGAATGGTGATTGGCTCTGATAGACATCAGATAGTTGTATATGGAGGAGCAGTATCAGGGAGTAGGAAGGTTACAAGTAAAGTTCCACAGGACTGAACCCTGTGGAACTTTACTGAACAACAATGGTCAGTCTTTATGCCAGTGATATTGTCACAGGACTACAGTGAGATGATCAGTTGTTTGCAGGTGGGCAAATGAATGGGGATATCGGTATAATGTAACTAAATGTAAGTTTTTACAATTTGGGAACCACAGATGGGATGCTTCATACTCACTTGGTGGAGTTATACTGGAAGAAGTATAGGAATCAAGGGATCTTGGGATGATTGTGGATAGAGATTTGAAGTCCCGAGGACATATTGCAAAGGTTGTGAAAATGTCTCAGAGAATTGTGGCAATGTTAAGAAGAACATTGACCACGAGAATAAAAGTATGCTGTTTCATTGTGTAAAGCTTTGATCAGACCACATCTGGATTTCTGTGCTCATATCTGGTCATTGGGATTTGAAGGGGATGAAGTAACCTTGGAGAGGGTGCAGAGACATGTAACAAAAATATCAGGACTATACAATGTTGATTATGAGGAAAGACTGAGGGCAAGGAGAGTTTGGTGGATAGAAGGCAATGGGGGATATTATCGAGACATTTAAGCTGTTGAAGGGCTATTATCATATTAACAATGATGAGAGTTTTCATATGGTAGAATGAGGGAAAGGAGCAAGGACAAGGGTCCATTCCTGGAAGTTGCAAAAAAAAAAAAAAAAAAAAAAAAAAAGTGGTGAGTAAAAGAGTAAGAACTAAGCTTTTTGCATGGAGAGTGGGAGGACAATGGAATGCATTGCAGAGAGGATGGTAAACATGCAGACCATGCATAATTTTAAGGATTGCTATGATAAGCTTTGTGTTGACTAGAGTTGACCTCCCACAACGAGTCTTGTGACTTCATAAAGGTCAGGAAAATAATAATAATAATACCCAAAGTGCCAATCACCCTGGTCATCATTTCTTCTAGGAATCAAACATTGTGTGCCCTCTCATTCACCTAGATGGAAGTAACCAAGACCAAAAACTAATACATTTGTGTGGAATATTTGGAGTGAAAAGATACAAGGGTGGTCTGAAAAGTTATCAGCCTCAACCATAGATGTTGACACTATCAGCAAGATTTTTTTTTTCTATGTTGGTACTTTACAAGAAGAAGTTAGATACACAATAAAACAGATGAAAAACAATAAAGCACCAGGCATTGATACTATCCCTACTGAACTGTAGTCATATGGAGGCAGCATATCAATAGAATATTTAACAAACCTATTCAATAAAATACTACAAACAGGAGAGATCCCAGATGACTGGAGAACTGGAAAGATCATCCCAATACACAAGAAAGGAGACGAAAGAGACTGCAGAAATTACAGACCAATCAATTTACTCCCTCACACCTATAAAATATTCATAAGAATTATACAAAATAGATTAAAAAACACCTACAAAGAAATGATAGGCATAGAACAAGCTGGTTTTCGAGGAAACTATTCAACAATAGACCAAATTTTCACATTGCACCAACTAGCAGAACTCAGCTGGGAAGACCATAAAGAACTATATTGTTGTTTTGTGGACTTTAAAACAAACTTTCGATAACATCACCAGAGAAATCCTTCTCAAAATTCTACTAGAAAAAGCAATAGACAAATATATAATACAGTTTCTGATAAAATATTACTCTAAGACAAATGCAATAATTAAAAAGGACACACTCACAACAGAACCCATAGAGATCCAAAAAGGAGTAATGCAAGGATGCCCATTATCCCCATGCCTATTCAACATATATCTAGAAGTTGTAAAGAAAGCAATAGACAATGAGCCTGGAATCAATGTCAACGGTTTAAACATAAATAATATCAAATATGCAGATGATCTCGTCCTTCTTGCAAGAACCCCAAATGAACTACAAAAGTTGATCAACAAGCTAAATGAAACCTGTAAAACATATGACATGACCATAAATATACAAAAGACAAAAGTGATGAAAATAGGGAGGAACAGAACTACCATCTCAGCCACCCTAAATGGAGAACAATTAGAACAAGTAGACAACTTCATACACCTTGGATCAAAACTAACAGAAACAATAGATGAACTCAAAACAATCAAACACAGAATAGTGATAGGATGGACCACCATGGGAAAATTACAGAAAATCTGGAAAACAAACAAGATATCTAAACAAGCCAAAATCAAACTATATGAAGCAATAATTATACCAACAGTCATCTATGGAGCAGAAGCGTGGACAGTTAAAAAAAAGAGAGGAGAAAAAACTGCTGGCATTTGAAATGAAATGCTTAAGAAAAATAAATAGAACAAGTTGGATAGAAAAGAAAACAAATATCACAGTCAGGCAAGAACTATTGTATAAAAAGACAATAATAGAAAAAATTAAAAAACAACAACTGAGATGGTTTGGACACACTGTATGCATGGATGCAGACAGACTTCCTAACGTCCTAATCAATACTTTTCCAACTGAAAAAAGAAGACCTGGAAGACCAAGAATTATCTGGCTGAAATTAATAAAGAACATATAAGGAACTTTTTCGAACAGCAAGGAATAGAGAAGACTGGAAGATCCTGCTCAAGAGATGACTCAACCCGTCTTAGACGGAAGAGAAGAAGATGTTGGTACATCATGTCAAATTGCAAGTCATTCTATCAAGTAGTTAGTTTTATACAGTTGTCTGAAGCAAAAGTGTTGCCTGTAGCCCTTGAAATGGATAAAATTGAGTATCGTGCAGTTATAAAATTCTTTGTAAAAGAAGGTTTAATGACAAAAGAAATTCATTCAAATTTCATAAAAGTTTATGGGCACTCTTCTCCTTCGTTTTTGACAATTAAGAAATGGGCTGCCGAGTTTAAATGCGGCTGTACCAGCCTTGAAGATAATCCATGCGAAGGTCGTCCGAAAAGTGTAACAACACCAGAAATCATTGATCAAGTGCACAATATGGTATTGGATGACCTGCGAGAAAAAGTGCATGAAATTGCTGAGACTATAGGCATGTCAAAAGAATGTGTAGGATATATTTTGCATGAAGAATTGCAAATGAAAAAGCTTTGTGCAAGATGGGGCTGCACTTGCTCACAGCAGATCAAAAATGCACTCACATGAAAATCTCTGAACAGTGCTTGGAGCATTTTAATAAGAATAAAACTGATTTTGTGCATTGATTTATTACTATGGATGAGACTTGGATTCACCATTAAACACCAGAATCCAAATAGCAGACAGAAGCCGATTGTTCAATGCCAAAGAAGACAAAGTCAGTTCCATCAGCAGGAAAGGTCATAGCATTGGTGTTTTGGGGATGCTAGAGGCATTTTGTTTATTAATTATCTTGATAAGTATAAAACAATAACTGAGGAATATTATTCTGATCTTTTAACCAGACTAGATGAAAAAATTCATGAGAAAAGACCTGGTTTGCAAAAGAAAAAAAATCATCTTTCATCAGGACAATGCATCTGCCCACAAAGTTGTTTTGGCAATGAGAAAATTAAGGTATCTGCACTATGAATTGTTGGAACATCCACCCAATTTCCCAGATTTGGCTCCCTCTGACTTCTATCTCTTCCCAAAACTAAAACTCTTCCTCGCTGGTCAGCGTTTTTCTTCGAATCAAGAGGTAATTGCAGCTGTAGAGGGATATTTTGCAGATATTACTGAGAACCAGTACAGGGACAGGATAATAGTGCTGGAGCATCGCTGGAATAAATGTATTAGTCTTAAAAGAAATTATATTGAAAAATAAAAATAATTTTGAAAATACTTTTATTTTTCAACATAATTCGTTTTTTCATTGTTAGGCCGATAACTTTTCATCAGATCACCCTCGTATATAGAGCTGTATACTGAATTAGTAGAGCTGTGCTTTGGAAAGTGGACAGGATTCCACTATCAACCATCTGAGGGTGATGGTTGATAGTGGACTGAAGTTTAGTAGGACATGTGTTGCAAAGACTGCATATTCCATTACTTCTATGGTAAGGAATACATCGATGAGTGCGGAGACAAGGAAGTAGTTATGCTTCTGTCTAAAGCATTGGTCAGATCACACACATAGACTGTTTGGTCATCTAGTTTTCCCTTGTGATGTGGAAAGATTGCAAAGGGTCCAGAAATGGGTGAGCAATATCAGACTTTGGAATGTTGTTTGTGGAAAGATAGGTTAAAGGAATGTAAATTGCAGAGTTTGGGGGATAGGCAGAAAAGAGGTGTATTATAGAGATGTTTAAGTTGGTAAGAGAATTTTATCATATTAATACAGTGAGAATTATAAAAAGAGTAGGTGAGAAAAGAGGTACAGGAGGCTATCCCTGGAAGTTGTGTATCGGCCTGATAAAGAGGGGTTGGGAATAGTTTTTTTACATGGAGAACTGTTAGTGAGCAGAATTCATTACCAAAATGTGTTGTGGATGCTGGGAGTGTTAAGGCTTTTAAGGTTCAATATTATAAATATGCTATGGATTGAATGAGCCTCCCATAATGAGTTTGCTGACTATGGAAGTTGATGTGATGATAATGCTAATAATAATAAATGTGTGTAAGAGAGAGAGAAAAAACAATAAACACCTCAACATAACATGATACTACCCACCACTTTTAAAAGTGGTGGGTAGTATCATGTTATGTTGAGGTGTTTATCCCCCTCTTAGGAAATGGCGATTTGAAAGAAGTTATAATAATATTTCATTCAATATCAATACTTATAGAAGGTATTTATTTTTGGATAAAGGTATTTATTGGATTCATTAAGCTTTAATGAACCCATACACATGCAGTAGAAGCAAAAATTATGAAATTTAAATTTTCAATAATATAAAAGTTTAATGAGGTGAATGATATTTTCCTGTTGGTAAGAAGTTAATTTGGTGAAATTCAGTTCTGTATTTGTCATATTTAGCCACAGATGGGGCTCCACATCAAGAATTTTTTTCAGATCCATAAACACAGAAAATATGATTTTTGTACATATTATGACAACTTGTGATATAAATATGATTAAGCATATATTCACACATGGGACGATTAATGAGGGCTGTTACAATTTAAGACAAATGATTCTGAAATTTAGCAGAGTTCCGACTGCGTGGTTCAAATTATTTGAATTCAAACTTTTAATGCAAACAGAACAAACCAAGCAGATGGAAAGTGATCATACCACCAACCAGACTTGATCCTAACAAAGGTTATTTGATACATGTCAAGAAACATGTTTTGCTTAAAACTTCATTTATATTTTTTAGTTATGAAAAAAAATTATGGAATAAATCTGCACTTATCTGTGATAATATAGTGACAAAAATACATAAAAGGAAAAAATAGTAATTAAAATGTTAAAAAGGTGACATGCACTCCCCACAGACCTTTTGCATACCACACTTTGAGAAACACTGCGCTACAGGAATGATCTGTAAAAATAATTCAGCTGATCCAGCAGCCTCTTGATGTAAAATGGTCTGTAGATAACTTGCAATGTTTTGATTTCAAATACAAACAATATCCTATTTTTCCAGGATGCTTATCATAACAAAAGACTTGCTCTGCACAACAAAGAAATTAGTCTTCTAGATTCAAACAATGCTCAGGATGCCTGTCATATATATATATATATATATATATATATATATATATATATATGTGTGTGTGTGTGTGTGTGTGTGTGTTAAAGATACCAAGCTATTTTAAACCTGGTTTTACTCCATTTCCCAAGTAAGCAAACAGACAAATAAGTCAAGTTTGCACCTGCACGTAATGCAAGTCTAGCTGACCCTGCAGGTAGTGCAAGACCAAAGTAACTCATGGTAAAAGTAGAATAAGCTCTGATCACTAATCTTGATATTTACCCATAATGCAAAGCACATCTCCCGGAGGAGATGTATGATGCTTTGTATTAAAGGCAAGGGGCCACTACCAAGACCGGTTTCGACCTTTACTGAGGTCTCATCAGTGGGAGCCAGGCTAGAAATATCAAGATTTTAGTAATACAGAGCTTATAAGTATTTTACCAGAGCAAGTTACCATAAGGTATTTTAACCTTATTAAATAAAAATCTCAGCAGGAGACTTTCTACATATACATATATACACACACACACACACACACATATACACACACACACACACACATATACACACACACACACACACCACTAAATAAAATGAGGTGAGAAGGTAACATTAAATATAGAGTATAATATTACAACAAGAACAACCCTTATAAGCATATCATAGAGTTATCTCATTTAATAAAAAAAAATTCTGTAACTGCTCAATTATTATTTTTTTAAAAAGGAATTTTAGAAACATTTTTCTTTATTTCTTACAGTATCTGTCTCATAATCTAACAGTAAACTTTTTCCCAAGTTTAAGTGTTTAGAAATAATTCAGACAAAAAAACACTCGAGAACAAAAGATGAATTTTAATGAAATAAGAATATAACCAAGTTACCTTCTGAAAATAATGAAAACATGAATGGGGATATTTGTTTCATTTCTTGAGCTCAAAAGATTATAACTCAAGTGTTTTTTTTTATCAAGGTAAACAAACTACATTTCAGCTTTTATGCATTAAGAGATAACTACTAAGCATCTTGAGTTCAAGAGATAATATTCCTACTCCTGAACAACATTAATATGAAACTGTATTCTCAACCAGAGAAGAGATAAGACATATTGAGAAATAAATTTCCAATTTAAATACAGAATTTCAACTCCTGTTCCTTATTATATTCTTTATCTGATCAGTAGCTTACATAAACCTTTTTTTTTTCTGTTTCTTTCTTCTTTTTTTTTGTATATAAAGAATCACCAATGTCTTCTCTAGACTCTTAAAAAAGGTTACTTTGTCTTTTTATTTTGCTGTGCTCATTTTCCTTATTACTTAGTGAGGCATGAATAAACAAAAAAGCTTTAAAATATAAGTCTTGATGCTTAGTTCTTAAAAACAATGCAATATTCCATGAATACTGTATTGCTTTTAAGAACTAAGAACAGAAGTTTATTTTCTTATACATCATCAAAATAAGATAGAATAAATAGAACTGACGTTCCAGTCATCAGTGATGTTACATTCATGTGACATTATTTAAACCATTTTTATCACCATTAAGAATTCAATTTTGATATTCACTATTTTAAACGTAAGCAAAAAACAAAGCAATGCTGGCATACAATTAAAACATTTGGGGATTTCACTATATATATATATTTTTATGTAATTTTTTTTTTAATTTTATAATTTTTTTCATATTTTTATTTATTTTTTTACATAGTTTGGAAACTGCTCTAGAGACCAAACTTTTTCAAGCCGCCAGAGCAGATATGCTAACTGCTGAGCAAACTAGGCTGGCAGTTGTTAGTAGTAGTATCATTTATTATCACAAATAGAATCACTGGACAATATGCAAATGGAACATAATCTATTAACTTGGATCAGAGGATGGTTGACAGAGAGATATCAAAAAGTGGTATACAGTGGGTGTGAATCTGCCAGATTTAAGGTAACCAGTGGTGTACCTCAGGGCTCAGTCCTTGGGCCATTATTGTTCAATCTATACATTAATGACATCAAGCAGGGTCTATCATCAGATTTGCAATTATTTGCTGATGATGCAAAGATAGGCAAGGCAATCAGGGATGCTACTGATATTCAGTAATTACAAAATGATTTGAATAGACTGGAAATCTGGGCAAACGAAAATGGCTGTCAGTTTAATGTTAGTAAGTGCAAAGTTATGCACTTTGGAGTGATTAGAGTTCCAGCAGCATATTACATTAGTAGAGTTATGCTACAATAAACTGAAGAGGCAAAGGATCTTGGTGTATTGGTGGATAAGAATTTAAAGTTCAAAGGTCACATAGCAAAATTTGCAAATACAACTCAGAGGATAATTGCCATGTTGAAGCGAACCGTGACACGTAAGGATAAGGAAGTAATTTTGCCTCTTTATAAAGCTTTGATAAGACCACATTTGGATTACTGTGTGCAGATTTGGTCTTCCAGGTTCCAAGGGGATAAAGAAGCTGTGTAAAGGATGCAAAGAAGAGTTACAAAGATTATATCCAGATTACAGGATTTAGATTATGAGGACAGATTGCAAGTACATGGATTACAGACACTGGTTAACAGGAGAAAGAAGGGTGATATGATAGAGGTCTATAAACTTTAGAATGGGTGTTATAGCATTTTAACTGATGAAAATTTTTATTATATGGCAGGTGGGGAGAGAACACAGGGGCATCCATGGAAGTTAAATTTATTTGCAGTCAAGAAAGGGGTAAAAGCTAGATTTTTCTCCCAGGGAGCAGTGAGTGAGTGGAATAATTTGCCTTTACAGGTAGTGAGTGCAGCTAGTGAGAATGAATTCAAGGGTATGTATGATAGTTGGGTTGGGTAATTAACAGCCTCCTTCAATGAGTTCTTGACTCCCCGGACGTCTCAGATAATAATGATGATAATAATAAAAGTATACCTGGAATCATTTGGGGGGGGGGGGGAGGCCATATTCTCTGCCATACATAATTTTGTTTTTCCAAATTTTGCAACTAAAATGGTCCAAGAGAAAACAAACAATACTTCATGGTAAACTGGGATAAATAATAATAACTGAAAAATGATTATTACAATAATAATTCTTGTAGATAAACTTATACGTTGGTTACACGACTTTAAATTTTTCAGGAAATGACAACATATACTAAAATATTAATTAAATAACTTTAATCAATATCTTCCTATATTTTGGCAATGTTACATTGCAATCTTCTGAGATTACAAAACTATGATATGTGCACACAGGCACTAATAATGAGCAAATGAGGCTGAAGAAGGCAACTGGCATTGGTCCTAGACTTCTAAAGGTGCTACTAGCAAGCTAAACTGGGTTGCTGTGGCTGTTGGGCTGATGTTCTAAGGATGCAAACTTCCTTAGAACATCAGCGGGATGCAAAATTTGGGGCAATCTCATGCACCCAAATTTGTTGAGATTTGGGAAGTTTTTTAGAGCCGAGGCTGATTCCAGGAACAATCTTTCATATTTATATCTGCTACGGTGTAGTAAAGTGGCTTTCTTCCAGCGTATTCTGTGGTGGGTATCTAGTGCATGGTCTGCAAGTCCTGAGCGGTGGTATTGGTGAAACTGGATATAGTCTTTGTGTTCAAATATCTTGATATTAGCTGTCCTGCCTGTTTCGCCATAGTAGGACAGTTTAAAGATGCAAGGGACCTGGTATATTCCAGGTAGGTTTAGAGGAAGTGGATGGTCTTTGGAGGAACAGATAAGGGATGCCAATTTCTTATGTGGTTTGTAACAGGTTGTCAGGTCATTTTTTTTAGAATTTTTGTGAGCGTTTTAGTGTAATCTAAAATGCTCACTAAATCTGATAGTGGATTTAGTGTAATCTTTTTTTAAGAAGGGGGGTAACAGGTTTTAATACTTTCTGGATTTTTGGGGGGTTGCAGCCATTGGCTAAGAAGGTGTTAAAGATATGGTTAAGTTCAGTAGTTAGGGCATTGTTGTCTGAAGAGATTAATTTAGCACTGTTATATAGGGTTTTTATAATCCCCTATTGTTGTGTGTGTGTGGGGGGGGGGGTGATTGCTGGTGAATGTATCTACCTGTATGGGTCAGTTTTCTGCAAACAGAGAAAGACAGGGATCCATCAGGCTGGTGTGTAATCAGAGTGTCTAGAAATTATTATTATTATTATTATTAAACAAGACCTCATGGAGTCAAAGACTCATCTAGGAGGTCCTTTTATCTCACATACATCTCATCATACCGGGTCTTAAACACATTCAAACTCCTTGCAGACACCACACTCTCAGGCAAGGCATTCCAATCATTCACAACTTTGCACGAAAAAAACCTGCCTCTCACTCCCCTACTCACACCCTCTTTATACAGTTTCCAGGTATGACCTCTGGTTCTCCCCTGATCTCCCACTATTCTCTGTAGAACTTCTCCACCATTGATCCTATAACAACCCCTTACCAACTTGTAGGTCTCTATCATATCTCCCCTCTTCCTTCTCTCCACTAGACTCTGCAAATTACATCTTTGCAATCTTTCCTCATACTCGACATTCCAGAGGTCAGAAACTACCTTAGTCAGTCGCCTTTGGACCCTTTCCAACATCTCTTCATCCTTCTGAAAACCAGGTGACCAAATCTGGGCACAATAGTCCATGTGTGGCCTAATCAAAGCCTTATACAATGGAACAAGAATCTCCCTACTTCTACACGTCAGTGTCCTCCTCATCATTCCCAGAAGTCTTTGTGTTGTCTTCACAATTTTGGCAATGTGTCCCCTAAATTTTAGATCCTTATCCACTATCACTCCCAGATCTCTTATTTCCTCTACTTCCAACAATATATTCTCACCAAGCATAAATTCTGCATCCCATCTTTGTTTTCCAAATTTTAAAACCTTACATTTTGCAACATTGAACTCACATCCCCATTTGCTTGCCCAATCACTCAATTTATTCAAGTCTTCTTGCAAGGCCACAACATCTTCACTACTCTTTATGGTCAATCCCAACTCTGCATCATCTGCAAACAACTGAATATCTCCATCTAAATCTTCGCCAATATCATTAATATACAAGTTAAATAGTAATGGCCCTAAAACAGATCCCTGAGGCACTCCACTAGTGACTTTCCTTTTCCTGGATATTGCACCCCCATACACAACTTGTTGATACCTATCAGATAGCCAGTCTCCAATCCAATGCACTAATCTAATATCCAACCCCATCTGCTCAAGTTTGACTGTCAACTTATCATGAGGTACTCTATCAAAAGCTTTTGCAAAATCCAAGTATATTACTGTGTATCCTTCTCCTCTGTCCAAGGAAGCAGTCACTTTATTGTAATAAGTAAGTAGATTACTAAAACACGACCTCCCTTTAGCAAATCCATGCTGTTCATCAAAGATTATACCATTGTTGTCAACCCAACTCTGGATCCTAGTTCTCACAAGCTTCTCCAACAACTTAACCACAACACCTGACACACAGATAGGCCTATAGTTTGATGCTTGAGTTCGATCACCTCCTTTATGAAGTGGCACAATCTTGCCCTCCTTCCGCTCTTTAGGGACTTGACCAAGTGCAAGACTCGTATTAAAAAAATATGTCAAGGCAGGTGTCAACTCTCTGGCACATTCCTTCAGAATACGCGGTGATATATTATCAAGTCCCACAGCTTTATTTACATCTAGTTTACTCAACTCCCCAAACACCTCTTGCTCACTTACAGTCAGTCTCTCCTCCCCATCATCAACTGCTCTTAATCTCTCCATGAAGTCACATTCACAAGATTGAAAGATCTTTATGAACTGCTCATTAAGTATCTCCACTACACATTCTGCAACAGCTGTCTTTATACCATTTCCTCCAATCAATGTCATCCTTCCATAATCATTCTTTCTTTTGCTGGCTACATATCGAAAGAACTCCCTAGGATTCTTTTTAGCTTCATTAGCTAACTGCTGTTCATACCTCTCTTTAGCTACTCTCACCAACCAAGTCACTCTCCTTGCCTGGTCTTTGTAGAACTCATGAAATTGGTTACTTCACTTCTCTTATGCTGCCTCCACAATGCCCTTTTTCTCTGTATTGCATGCTTAATCTCTTTATTCATCCATCTCACACCTAACTTATTTAACCTTCTCACCCGTGGTATACTTTTAGACATTGCATCCACTAAATATTTTTTGAAAATCCCCCAAGCTGCATTGATCTCTTTTCCAGCTAACTCCTCATTCCATGCTACACCTGCAAGCTGTCTCCTGAGCTCTTCATAATCACCCCCCTTGTAGTTCCACATATACCCTTTTTTCACAGGGGTCCTTGCACTGCTGGCAACCACCCAAGTAATCACCTCATGGTCACTTTCACCAATTGGTGGATGATTTGATACCTCATTGATAATTACATCCTCCGATGAGATGACCAAATCCAAGACCCTTAATCCTCTTGTGCCCTCTGTTACATACTGTCTGAGGTAGTTATCCCTCAAAAACTCAAGAAACTCATTTTCTTTACTTCCAGTTGCTATCTCTTCATTCCAGTCTATATTGCCATAATTAAAATCACCCATAATGATCACCCTTTTCTTATTTGCTTGGCTTATTTGACTATACATTTCACTATCACCACCATCCACATTACCAGGTCTATAACAACATCCCACCAAGTATTTGATTCTATTCACCTCTATCTCACACCATACTGCCTCAAAACCACTGGCCCCATTTCCCTCTTGCATCTCTACCTTGTATGGACATAACTCTTTCTCTATCATCAATAGCACTCCCCCTCCCTTTTTACCCCTTCTATCCTCACGAAACACATCATACCTTTCCATCTCTATTCCTGTCAGGATGTCATCCTCATCTAACCATGTCTCACTTATTCCGACAATCTCTGGGTGCACAGACGCAATTAGTGCAACCATTTCATCCGCCTTGTTTCTTATACTTCTAGCATTGGTATACAAACACAACTCATTTCTGGATCTACAGCTAGTTCCACTGATACCACTCACTCGATGTGATCTCTCAATGCTGGACTGGGGCCATTTCCCTTCCTGCTTCTTCATTTTACAACCCTTTGCAATTTCATCTGTTTCCTTTTGATCCCTGATCATTCCATTACTTTCCTGCCTACACATTCTCTCACCTCCTCTTGGAGCATCCACCTTTCTCACGCTGTGTATCCCTGTCCACCCTGAGCCTCGCCGTTTCCCTGCTCCTCTTGCACACCCATTCTCTCATTTTCTATACTCATACCACTCACTTCCACATTCATTTCCACTCCTTCAATCTCTCCTGTCTTATTCTCCTGCTCTTCCACATCACTCCCCTCTCGATCTGATTCATTCTCTCTATTCACTTCTCTACTTTCCAGCAGCAGTCTCTCCAAGCGACTAACACCATAACCACTCAAATGCAGTCCATCGCTCCCATACAGCTCACTTTGTCCCTCAAACTCATTCCACACATTAACAAACTGTACTCCCATCTCCTCACACATTTCAGCCAGAATATCATTCATAATCCTTGCTCTCCGCCTCATTTCACCACAATCATACCTAGGCAACACGCTAACTACCCTTCCTGTCACACTATTCTCTTTTATCCTTCTAAGCAGCCTCCTGATATCTATTCTGACACACTCTTTGTCCTCTCTCAAATCATTCGTACCTATTAATACTATTAACTCTTTTGCTTGCTTCTGCCTCATATCCAATGCCTCAATCACTCTACTCATTTTACCGCCTGGAAAACATACCTTGTGCATTTTATCCTCTAGCACACCTTTAATAATGGAGTTGCCATACAATGCCACTCGCTCATCTTTTGTTAACTCTTTCATGCCATCATAATTTATTTTAATAGTTTTGACCTGAATTCTCTTAATTTCATTCCGCATCCATTTCATTTCTTGCTTCATCCAATCCAATTCACCTTCTGAACCTCGCGACACATTCACTCTATCATTAAATCTTTCTAACTTTCTAACTCTCGACCCCCTCTTCTCACTTTCCCTCTCATTCATCCTTCTTTGTTTCAGTACTTTCGGTCCAACATACGTCCAACTTTCACTATCATTCTTCTCACTTTCACTCTCACATATCTTTCTTTGTTTCCATAGTGAAATGGGAGACTGTTGCTGTTTTATTTTTCCAAGGTGAACTAGATTCTGTGTTGATTGTTTAAGTGTGTGTTAGGAAGTTGTGGAGTGTGTCTAAGTCATGTGGCCAAATAGAGAACACATCAGCCACTATGTGGATGACGTGTTCACAATTATTACAATAATAATTTTGCAAATAAAAATTACGGCAAAATAAAAGAAAAGAAAGCCAATAAAAATGAAATATTAAAGACAAAAAACAAAATTATTGAGAAGACTTGAACATAGTTCTTCTATATAGTATGCCAAATAGACAATAGGATCAGTGCAATCTTTTTAACTAATACATGTGTTCAATTGTTTAGAGTAGAATTTTCTACTGTTTATCTAATAAGACTTTGTCATCACATAATGGTGGTGACAACAGAAAATTCTACTTTTATCAAGCAGTGATATTTTCGTATAAAACCAACACGCACGTTGCAAGTTCAAACATATTTTATTAAATTTTGATGCTTTTTAAAAGATTTAATAGAATTCCTCTCTCTTTATACTAATTATTAATGTACCCTATATGGAAAAAAGTGTCCAGACACCAGTGTTGTTTAGACAATACTGCATTTATTGCAAAATCAATGAGTTAGCCCACCTTTGGCCACAATTACATTGTGCACTCTCCTTGGTACACTTTCAATGAGATGCTGGTAACTTGTTGCATGTATATTTTTTCATTCTTCCTCAAAAACAGTGGTCAGTTCAGACACAGAAGTTCGATGTGTTGTTCTACCGTGAATCTGATGTTCAAGTTCATCCCAAAGGGCCTTTATAGAATTGAGGGCATGACTTTGAGCTGGCCACTCCAAATTCTGTACACCCATGTCAAAATGGTTTTACTCTTTAAAACTGGTAAAGTGTAGGCAGCATGGCATTGTCTAAAATGTCCTGGTACTCCTTTGTGTTCATGTTTCCATCCATAACCACCAGGGTCTGAGTCCATACCATGAGAAGCATCCCCAGATCATGACACTGCCACTACCAAAATTAACAGTTGGGATGATACATGCTGGCAGATATCGTTCACCTGGCATATGCCACATTCAACAACAACCATCAGATTTAAAAACAGTGTAGCATGATTCATCACTTCATACCACTTGTTTCCACTGGAAACAAGTCCATGTATGCTGATGTACTTCTCGAGTACATCGACGATGTTCTTTGCACCAAGCAAGTCACTTGCATTTCTATGAGTTATTAACAACTTGTATGCAGCAGCTCAGCAATGGAAATTTAACTTGTGCAATTCCTTACAAATGGCCTGTGTGCACCAACTCACCTCTGTTGACTGCTGCAATTCCTTTATGTTTATGGTAATGATTTGTGCAGAAGAATGATAGCACTCACGGACGACACACTTCAGAGCTCTCTTGTCCCTTTTCATCAATTTACGTGGCCTTCCTGAATGTTTCTTGGTAGCTTTAAGTACCTCATGTTTCATTTACTAATAATGTATTGAACAGTTGACTGTGGGTGTTGCAATTTCTCTGCAATTGCACACATGGGAAGGTTGCTGAGATGGCACTCTATAATAACATCTCGTTGGAAGTCAGTAAGCTCAACACATGCCCATGCCTCATGAGTAGACAACATACAGTACTGTACAATGTCTGAGAAGCTCACCTGCAGTTTTAAAAGGAATTCTAGCACATGTGATCTATTGCAATGTTCCATTTTTGTTGCAGAATGGTGTGTCCAGACAATCTTTTCCACATAGGGTATTTAACTATGAAATCACAAGAACTCAGATATAAAATGAGAAATTTACAAACTTATTATATTATTTAACTTATGTACTACAGCCATAGGGACTAGTACTTTCTGGAAACCACACAGAATATAGGTTAAAATGCTTAGAATATAATTTCTATTGTTAATATTTCATGTTTCAATGATACTCATCAAGTTGTCAGTGACAAAATTACATTATTTAAAAAGAACTCTTCTCAAGTAGTGATACTTTTGTACAAATCAGATAAGTATGTCAAGGTTTGAATGCAATTTATACTTTGTTTTGCTTAATATTGCCACTATAAATTAGCAAATCAAAACCAAATTTCATTATGTACAATCCAACCAGAATTATTAAAATCAGTTCAAATCATTTCACCAAATTTTGCCAATAAACACAGACAAAAACAAAATTCTCTCTCTCTCTGTGCGTGTGTTGTCCTTCTATTATCGTGGCTGCCATACCTCAGTTAAGTGACTCGTAATCCAGCCTGCAGCATTTAAAGATTACATTTCAGACAGCATCAGACAAGATTGTGTACTGCAGCGCCTGCAGCATGTATGCTTCCCATCATTTAAAAATTAGGCAGGTAAAAGACTGGGGAGTGTGTTCTACATGAAATGTAGGATATGGGATCGGCTGGGTAATTTCAACATCAGTATCTCTGGTTTTAGAGATAGTGGTAGCTGTGTGACAGAAATGAGTGAGTGCCAGTGGAGAAATACAACAGCATGACCAAGAGTGAAGAAAACAAGCATGAGGTGATGATGGATTTAAAATTAGGTAGCATGTGACTGGAGATTTAGAGGTTCTGACAGTGCTGAACATGTCGGTGAATGCCAAATGAGTATACGATGCTTCTTTGAAGGAGAGACAACGATACTGAGATAGGAAGTAAAAGGTAAGAAAATTGAGTTCAAGAGCATGAAGGGAGAGATCAGAGACTGGAAAGACTAAACAATGTGAGCAAATGAGAGTAGGAGAGAGAGAGAGAAATTACACAAATGAGAGAATATAAGATCCAGGGAAAGAGGGGATGAGTAGAAGTTGTGAGAGAGTGCAGGAAAAGACAGATGAGATGAGAGTAGGCAAGTGAGAGAACAATGAAGGAGGTCAAATCACTGGGAGGTAGAAAGAGAGGAAATAGGTAGAGTAGACAAAGCACGGTAGTAAAGAACAAAATTTCTGAAAATATTTAGAAAAAATGTCTTAACCACCTTACCGGCCATTAAAGATCAAATAAGCACCCTCAAAAGCTTCATATCCATCATAAATTTCAATGTAATATCAATGGTATTACAATTTTAATATGCACTTCGCAATCCATGGAAATGTGGACGTATATATACGTCCTGGATGCTAACGTGGTTAAGCAACATGCATGCTGGCAAGAGTGATCGTGTTGTCTTAAATTGAAGGATGAATAGACAAGCAGAAATATCAGGGAGAAGGGAATTTATATGGAATTATAAGGTGGGTGATTATAATAATCTTTGAAATCAGCATGAGGTAGTTTCTCAAGGGTAGAAGAATTAGAAGAAAGAGATGCAGTGCATGGGAGCCAGTTAATTATTATTATTATGTTTGTTTTTTTTGGTAACCTCCATGGAGTCAAGAGATTCAACATGGGAGGGCCATGTAATGAGCAACATGTCTATCCTAATGAGCTTTGAAGTTATTTACACTACCTACATTCACAATACACTCTGGCATTGTATTCCACTCACCAACAACTCTTCACACAAAAAAAATCTACTCCTCAAATCATTCTTCACCACACCTTTATAAAACTTCCAAGGATGGCCTCTCATTCTTTTCATCTTAATATCTACTCTTTTTATATTCCTTCTGTATTAATCTGATAAAATCCCTCAACTAACTTGAAGGTTTCTATCATATCTCTTCTTTTCCTTCTATCCACCAATCCCTCTATTCCACATTCCCTCAAACGCTCTTCATAACCAACACTTCAGTGTCCTGATATGATTTTAATCATTTGTCTTTGTACCCTCTCTAGTATTTTCATATCACAATAAAAACCAGGTGACCAAATCGGAGCATGATAGTCCATATGTGGTCTGACCAATGCATTATATAGAGGCACCACGACCTACTTATCCCCTACATGTCAATGTACTTTTTATGAGTGCAGCGATACAATATGCAATTTTGGCAATACTTGCGATGTGCCCTCAGAACTTCAGTCCACTGTCTTCCATCACTCTTAATTCACAAATCACTTCCTGAAGGACAGCTCCACCAATACAGCATGTAGCATTATATCCCTATAGCCCAAGTGTAACACCCTGCATTTATTAATATTAAAACTGCAACCCCATTCATTTGTCCAAGCTAAGTCTATTCAAATCTTCCTGTAGAGCAGGCATGGGCAACCTTTCCTGGTTCGGGGCCAAATTATCATTCTGTCTCCGAGTCAGGGGCCGGACCAAATTATTAAATAAAATAAATTAATATTAAATGAATTAAAACAAGTTGCTACTTCATATTTCATTTATTATAATATAATGCTTTGGTATAAAGTTCTACATAAATTTTATAATATAATGAATGACATAACAATTTAATGTGAAGATTGACCTTGTACTTCAACTACGAGATTATCAATATTGACGTTAATATTACTTAAGGATAATCGCACAGAATTGTCAAGTTTTTCGTCCGTTATTCTTGTCTCCGAATTTTTGATTTATTGTATTTCATCCTCAAAAAAAAACTGTTCACACATATATGTGCTGCCGAAAAGACAAATGATTTTTCTTGAAAAGATGCGTAAATTTGTATATTTTTCTTCCACCAAATAAAATTTATAAAAATCTGTCAAAGCAGCGTTGTAAAAATTGTGATTTTAGCACTAAATCTGCCTGAAGCTCAATAAGTTCCATCTGTAAGTTTTCTGGCACATTATTTACATCAGCATCCATCGGACGAGCAAATACAGCGAATGCGGAGTCTGAAGTCGGCAAACCTTGTATCAAATTGCTCTATTAGTGCCTTCAGTTCATCTCCATAACAATTATATGGGTTGCTAGAGTAGGAAAATGATAACAATTTTTAGCTTTTATCTGATTTTCCAGCAATCTTAGTTTATTACAAAAAGCTTTGACATGTCCATGCAGTTCATGAACCAATTATCCTTGTTTTTGCAATTTAAGATTCAGTTCATTTAGGTATCTGGTGACATCTACAAGGAATGCTAAATCACACACCCATTCATCATCTTTTACTTGGTTAATTGCGTTTCCTTTTATGTCCATAAAATCTGCAATGTCTTGTCTCAGATCATAAAATCTAACTAATTTTACTTTACTCAACCACCTCACTTCACAACAATAAGACACATCTTCCAAATAGGTCTGCCAAATACTCCTTAAATTGGCGGTGATTAAGTGCAAGTAACTTAATAAAGTTAATACTGGCTACTACAACTTCCATAACATTTGTGAATTTAATCGATTTTGCACACAGATTTTGTTGGTAGATAATGCAGTGAAAATTTGTTAAATTTTCCGGATGGATCTGTAGATCTATTGCTCTTTCATGAACTATTCCAATAAATCCCTTCTGGGCACCAACCATTGCAGGGGCCTCCATCAGTGCATATGCCAGATAGTGAACTCCATTTAAGCTCAATTTTTTCTAAGACTGTTGAATGTTTCAAATATATTTTCACCAATAGTTGTTCCTTTTAATGGCCGAAGCGCCAATAATTCTTCTGCGATGTTGAAATCCACATCAAATCCTCGAATAAATATTGCTAGTTGTGCTGTATCATAGGCATCTGCTGTCATCCAAAGCAATTGAAAATGCTTCGAAATCTAGCAATCTTCTCTTTTAAACTTTTTTTGGTATCATCAGCCATAATTTCTATCCGTTGGACAACAGTACGTCTCGACAAACAAATATTCTAGAAGTCTTTTTTCTTTTCAGGATATATTATACTTGCAACATCCAGCAGACATTCTTTGATAAATTCTCCTTCACCAAATGCTTGGCGATTTTTTCGCTTACCACAAAGCTGCTTTGACAATGCTGTGGTGCTGCGTTCTTTGCTTGTTGAACATTTGTTGCTGGGTATTCAAGTTCTTCTTCAACTTCTGTATTTCATCTTTTCGTAGTTGTCCATCGATTTTTGGGTGATCTGTATGTCTCGAAGTAAAGTGTCTCTTCAAGTTGTATTCTTTGTTGACGGTTACGGATTCATTGCACAGCAAACATACAGGCAAACCTTTATTCGGAATAAAATAATAATCCTCCATCCAGTTGTCTTGAAATTGACAATTCTCTGCATCTACTTTTCTTTTTTTTGCAATAATTCCTGACATTGTCCCAAATTTATCAGTGATATTCAGAACTGGCAAACAAAACTGTCTTCTACACCACAGGCACTGAATAGAACACAACATCAACGCAGGCACCAAACAGAACATAACATCAATGCAGGCACTGAACAAAGCACAACACCAACGCAAGTACCGAACTCACACGTTGTAACACGTTCACGCACGCTGCTAGTCAAACTGAGAAAGAGACCTTGGTTGGAGAAAACAGTGTGTTTTGCGGAAGTCATATGACGTCAGCTTAATGCGAGTTAGTAGAACACACCATGTTTTCTCCCACCATGAATCAGACAAACTTCGCTGAAATAGATTAGGTCAGGAGCAAAAGAAGTAGAGGGCCGGATCCAGCCTGCAGGCTGCCCATATGTGCTGTAGAGAATTAACATCAGCACTATTCCTGATAATTCTACCTAACTTTTGCATCACTGGGAAACATTTGCAGATCTCTAGTCAAGTTACATGAAATATCATTAAAAAATAAATTAAACAACAGGGACCCAAAAACAAAATCCTGAAGCGCACCATTGGTCACTTTCCTTTTACTGCTCCATTGTACACAACTTGCTGGTATCATTCAGAGAGCCAATCTCTGATCCATCTAACCAATATACTATCTATTCCTATCCTCTGCAGCTTGCACCAACTTATCACAATCTATCAAATGCTTTTGCAAAGTCCAAGAAAACATGGTATATGATTCTCCCTTATCCAACATACTCGTCATCTTATCATACAATATAAGCAGATTGCTGAAGTAAGACCATCACAGACAATCTTATGTCCATCAACACAACTCTATTCTATTTCTAACCAATTTCTGCAACACTTTGATCACAACTGCAGATATACACGCTGGTCTATAACTGGAAACTTCTGTTCTCGAAACATGCATGTGAAGAGGTATTATTTTGCCTTCTTTTCACTCCTTAGGAGCTGTCCTCACTGCAAGACTTACATAAAATAACCAGGTCAAGGGAGCATGGCTAACTCTTTGCACATTCATTAAAACTACATAGTGATATGTGGCACTAGTGTCCTTGGTGAATGTGGCAGTCGTGTTTAGTTAGGCTAGAAAATATGTTTTTAAATTTAAGTATAGTGTGGCTTTTTGTCTCAAATTGTGCTGCAGTTATGCATCGGTTAGATACAAGTGTCCTTCAGTGGTGGTAATTTTGAAACTGTATTGTGTATATTGAGTTTTCGTTGCCATTTGTTTCACTACTTCATGTAAAGATAGCGTCAAACAAGAAATACGTCAGCGGAGTGCAGGACTTCTACACAAAAGACTGGCTCAGCATTAGATTTTTTGCAATGGATGTGTTGCGGAAACTGCTAAATGTATGCACCGAAGAATGTGAAGGATCGGTGGTAGGTCTGGCTAAATGAGAAGAACGAAAACGTCAATGTATGTGAGAAGTGTCAGGATAGGCTGGAGCATTTAGGAATGGAAGCTGACATCGGGACTGTAGCGGAAGAACTTCGGCAGGAGTTCATGAAAATGAAAAATGACCATCTTCTGCATGAGGAATGGAAGTGCTCAGTAAGGAGATACTGGAAGTTAAAACTGAGTTTAATGTGTTAAACAGAGAAATTAGGAGATTACTTTAGCTGAAGTAACTAGAACACGATTACGTATGGGTGAGTCTTTGGTGAATGATTCCATGAGTAACGTTTGTGTGGACTTGAATGAAGTTAAGAGTGGTAAGATATATGGTGATTCTATGATTAAGGGTGTGGAGAGTGGTATGCCTGAGGAGTGCTTGGCTGGTGGGACAATAGAAAGAGTGGCTTTAGCAATAAAGAGAGGGCATGATGTAGACAAGATGATAGTTATAGTGGGTACAAATGACCTGAATGGTGGTTTAAATCGCGTAGCAAAAGATTTAAGAACATTGTTAGATATTGCGAAGAGGAAAAGTGTCAATCGGAGGAGTGTGTGTGTGTGCTGCCTCATTTTGACAATTATGAGTTAAGTAGATGAGCGATGATAATGAATGATATGATTGCAAGAATGTGCAAAAAAAGAGGTCTGGAATTTGTTGATGTCTAGAGTGTGTTTGAAGGCAAAAGACAGCTGTATGAAAGAGATGGGTTGCATCTGAACATGGAAAGTCATAAGCGATTGAAGAAGTAACTGTTTTCTGAACCAGCTGAAGTAATTGGACAGGGAAACTAAAATTGAAAAGGTTAAGCATAAAGTGGGAGAAACTTAAGCAGTGACTGTATAATCGTCGATAATTATTTGCCAAATAAATTGCAGAATTGAGGGGATAAAAGTCGGCATGGGACTACTAAAATTAGTGACATATATATCAGTTCTAAAGCCGGCACAAGAACTAGAGGGAATCTGCAACTTTTGTATACCAATGCAAGAAGCATTCGAAATAAGAGAGAAGAATTTTTGGCATTAATCAGTGCAATCTCACCAAAGGTTGTAGGCATTAGTGAAACTTGGCTGTCAGCATAAGATGTGGTCACTGGAATTGAATCTGATGGGTACAGTATTTTCAGGGGTGACAGAGAAGACAGAACAGGGGGGAGGAGTACTGATGATGATAGCTGATGTGTTGCAGCCAAAGAAAGTAGTATATCAAGATGATAGACATGTGAATGGGGGTTCATTTGAGGCGGTCTTGTGTGAAATAGTGACCAACGCAACCAAACATACAGTTGGATGCTGCTATAGACCAGGGGGTACAGGGGGGGGGGATATTGAATTCATGCATCAGCAAATTAGTGCAATGAGTGCAGGTTTAGTGATGATTATGGGGAATTTTAATTATGGTGATATCAATTGGAAGGAGGAAATATCACATAGCAAAAAGGAAATGGAGTTCATAACTTTTCTACGAGATAATTACTTGAAACAGCACATAACTGAAGGGACACGTGGTGTGAGTGTTGGACCTGGTTATTGGTTCAGAAGATATATGCATAAGGTGTCCTCGTTACCTCCAATTGGTGAAAGCGATCATGTGGTATTGACTTGGGAGGTTGCAAAATCTGTGAATTTTTATGTTAAGAAGGGGTATATACAGAACTAAAGGTTAGGCAATTATAACAAGCTTCGGAGTGAACTTGCAGCCATCCCATGGCAGAACATATTGCAGGGAAAAGATGTTAGCAGTGCATGGGATAAAATCAGTGGGTATCTGAGGAAAGCAATATCAGATTGTGTCCCCCATGGTCAGGAAGACAAACAAGGTAGGCGTTAGATGGATGAGCAGTAGTATCAAGCTTGATCTGCAAATGCAAAAAAGAAAGTGATATGGAGAATGTACAAGAAGAAATGCGATCAGTACACTCATGAGCAGTACAAGGCTCAAGCTAGGAAGGTTACCAGCATGGTAAGAAAGGCTAAATCAGATTATGAGAAGACCTTAGCCAATGAGATCAAGGGTAATCCCAAAGATTTCTTCCGCTATGTGGCAAGTAAAAGAAAGAATGACTTCGGAAGGATAACTAGTTGGTGCTGATGGTATTGAGGTGACAAAATCAGATGTAAGAGTCAAGTTACTGAGTGATCACTTTTCAAAAGTCTATCACCCAAGTGAGGATATCTCTGTACCTGTAGCAATAACTAACGTGAGAATTGAAGTTAAGAAATCAGATGTATTTAATATGTTTCAAAATTTAAATGCAAACACTGCTGTGGGTTTAGATGGAATATCAGCTCGGGTGTTGCGTGAATGTGCAAAAGGAATTGTCAACCCCCTCTTACTTGGATATTTAACTTAAGTTTGAACTCTGGTATGGTCCCTAGGGAGTGGAAGTTAGGCAAAGTGGTTCCTTTGCATAAAGGCAGCTCCAGAATTGCAGTAGTTAACTAGTCTGTAATTAAATTTACCATCTCAGGAGTAGTGGTAAAAGTATTGGAAAAGTTGGTTAAAGACAAAATTCAAGAATGGGTGGATCAGGATATGATACTCTATAGAGGCCAACATGGTTTTGTTAAAGGTAGATCCTGCCTTAGCAATCTATTAACTTTTTTATAATAGAATGACATCTGAGTTGGATAACGGAACTGGCAACACAGTGGTACTTCTGGATTTTGCTAAGGCTTTGGCAGGATACCTCATGGAACACTGTTATGCAAATTGGAGCAGATGGGAATGGATACTAAATTGGTGATATGGATAGGAGAATGGCTCAGGGAGAGATACCAGACGGTGGTGTATGGAGGAGCCGAGTCCAGGATGAGGCAGGTGACCAGTGGTGTGCCTCAGGGCCTCTGTGTTTGGGCCATTGTTGTTTAAATTGTATATAAATGATATAGGAAATGGCTTAAAGGGAGATATTCATTGAACCCAGGTCTTTTCCAATTGAAGGGTGAAGAGTTCCACTGTTCGTCAAATTGCACTATGGAGGATTATCCTTCACCTCCTGCAACAACTTTTTCAAATTCCTTTCCACATTCTTTTTCTCACTATCTAAGTCATTTGTGCCTACCACTAATTCTGATGCCATTCCTTCTTCTATGCAAAGCATCTGATATTCATTCTATTATACCACCCGTAAAACATGTCTTATGCACCTTATTTTTTAACACCTTCAATGATTGAGTCACCATATAAAGCAACCCTCTAGATACCTGCTTCTTCTCATTAACTTTTAAGGCCAAAGAGTTTATATCAGTTATTCTCTTCTTTGAACATTCAATTTCTTCCTCCATACATTTAACCTGACTCTTCATTTTCATTAACTCTTGCCTAAGCTCTTCCGTATCACTTCTATTATTACTATCACCAGTACTTTCATCCTTCCTGGTAACACTGTTCTCATTTTTGGAAAGGACCTTTCATCGGACTTCGCATATACTATGATATGTTCCTTTTTATTGGTTAATCTAACAATGAATAAATCTTTAATGTTTTTAGACACATACATAAAAACAATTGTTGCATTGTATCCACTGGAAAATCCAAAAAAACTCAATCGCCGGGTTGAAAAACTCGGCATATGCTTCTTTACTGCCGTTCCTGCCATTTTTATAACATTAACTCAGTAGCAATGGCAAACTCAAATGAAAAGACGTGATTTAGGATAGTGTAGATGAATAATAAAATCAAACAGAAACTGAAGATGAAAAGAAGGCTATTAAAAAAAATATAAAGAGAAAGGTGGAAAATAGTTACATGGGAATAAGATTCATGTCAGGAAAGTGATAAGAAAATTAAGAAGACAAAAATGAAATACTAATAGAGAACTAGCCCTGCAATCCAAGGGAAATCCTATAGAAATTTCTCTTTATATGTTTGCAATAAAAGGAGAAATGACTGTGGACTAACAACCTGGTCAGATGGAAATAGAAGTGACAAATGCAAATGACACAGAGAGTTTGTTTAATTATATCACTTTATTGGAGTATTTGACCCAGAAAAGTAGGTTTTATTCCTGAAGGGGAGGGGGTATATGAAAATAGACAGAGCAGGGACATGCAGTGATAGCTGATAATCTCCTGGACATAGCACCCATACACAGAGCGATCAGACTTCTTGCCAGTCTTCATGGCCTTTAACAGTGCACACCACCACTACTCAGACTTCTCTTCCATGCATGATGTGGCAGCAGGATCAAGCACCAGCTGAATGGGAGCCTCCTGCCTTATTACCGACCAGTTCAAATCCATGTGCTATCTAGCAGCCAGTCTGTGACATCCCTTTTTAATGATGTACCTTTGAAATGGAGATTTTGGGTCTCTAAATACACTATCTACCAATAATTGTCCAGACACGCCTGTTATTTGAAGTTATAGAACATTCTAGGTTTGTTAATAACATAAAAACTGACGTACAGATAGCAGGAAGCACTATTTCATTGTAGCAGTTGGATAAAAGTGGTATGGCAACACAATGTGAACTCAGTGACTTCGAGAAAGATGTCATCATGGGCTGTCACATTGGTAGCATGTCCATACGTATCACTGCTGCTCAAGTGGACATCCAAAATCAACAGTTGGTGATGTGATCGATAAATAGCAACTTTCCGGCATCAAAGTGCAGGAAAACACCCAGGGTGGCCACCAAAAATGACTGACAGGGACAGGAAGGGTTGTTGAAACGGGTGGCATGCAAAAATCAGCTACAACTGGCACAGACCATCCATGATGAGTTCCAGAGGCTAGTAACACCATGGTGAGCACCAATACCGTACGATAATAACTCCATTTACTGTTTCCATGGAAGAGCAGCGGAACACAAGTCAAACATCAAAATTTAGTCATCAGGATTTAAAGGGAGACAAAACAACCTTAAAAGGGTACAGTAGCAGTTAAAAAAAAAAAAAAAAAGATATCAGGACTATACAACGTTGGTTATAAGGAGAGAATGAATACATGCAAACGCAGAGTTTGGCAAACAAAAGATGATGGGGTGATATAACTGAAACATTTAAACTATTGAGAGGTAATAATACGACTGAAACTGGGAAGGTTTTTCATATGATACCATCTGAGGAAGTTTCAAGAGGAAGCAATCAGTAAGAGGATGAGAACTGGGTATTTTGCATGGACTGTGTTGGACACCATGAAATGCACTGCTTGACAGAATCGTGAAAGTGTAGACAGCAAACAACTTTAAGGAGTGGTATAGTTTGTTTTGTCTAAGATGGGTCTCCCACAATGAGTCCTGCAACTGCATGGAGGTCCTGAATAATAATAATAAAAATATGCAATTACAAAGTTGAACTACATGCCCATTTTTGTATTATTATGGTGTGTGCATGAAGCCAGAAGACCCCATGGAGACCCTACATTGACACACTAACCATTATTTATACAATACCTATCATACTTCTTAAACTCATTTAAAGACAAACCACTCCACACTCTACATTCCACACATTCACCACCCTCCAAGTAAAAAATCTAGTCCTAACACCCTTGTTAACCACTCTTACACAACTTCCAAGGATGATCCCTCGTTCTCTCCCTTCCCGCACTTTTCAGAAAAAAATTCAACAGTATCAATCCTATAAAACCACTTTAATAACTTTTATGCTTCTATCATATTTCCTCTATAACATCTATCAGCTTGTTTTCGGACACCACAGACCTTCAATCTATCCTCATAGGAAACATTCCACAGCCCTGCAACAATCTTAGTCACTCACCTCTGGATTCTCTCCACCATCTTCTTCATCACCAAGGAATCCAGGTTACCAGATCTGTATGCAATAGTCCAGATATAGCCTTCTTATTGCCATATAAAGTGGAACAATAATTTCCCCATCCCTGCTTGTCAGTTGTTCTTCAACAACCATGTAATTTGATGTGCTGTTTGGCAACCTTTGCAGTATGCCCTCTAAACTTCAGTTCTTTGTCCACAATAACTTCCAAGTCGCTCCCTCATCAACTTCTTGCCATTCAATTCCATTACCCCCACCCCACCCCCAACTGGCCATGACGTCTACTAAATCTGGATACGATTCTGTAACACTGTCGAATAGCATGGATAAGAAGTGCAATTTGGTCTCACTATTTCATTCACCTCGGCCGGTAGAGAGGTTAATATAGTACACAGCATGTGATCTTATCCTCCCAAAGCGCATCACCTTACACTTAGCTATGACACAGCCGTTTACCTTTGTCCATACTACCTGCATATTTAAGTCATCCTGCAAGATATCTTACATCACCGTCATTGACTATTGCTCTTTCCAATTTTGCATCATCAGCAAACAAGTGGTTATTTCCTGTCAAATTATTTCCAATATCATTATTGTACAAAATAAACAACAGAGGACCCAGTACAGAGCCCTGAGGTGCACTACTAGTTGCCTGCCTTCTCCTGGATGTCTAACCAGGAGAATCCCCATTAAATCCCCCCAGGCAAAGTGGAATTATTGCAATATACAATCAGGGCATGTTTTTGTTCTTTGTGTTGGTGGAAATGGCCTGACTGTAACAAATACTTAATGGTCTGTCAAATTTTTAAAGGAATTTAAATTATCAAATTTGATAAAATCAGTCTAGCTAGATTTATGGAAAAATCTTACATATAGAGGACAAAAAAAAAAAAAAAAATTCTAACAAGCTTACTATTTCATTATGGTAGGGAGTGAATAGATAACAAAATAAAAGCAGATGAACTGGAGATGCTTATTATAAAACTCAATGTGTATATAGCCAAAGGACTATATGGCATATCAGCATGTATGTTACAGAACGAGCAAGAGAACTGTAAGTATAGTGCCATTGAAATTTTAGCTGTTTAGGTCTCAGGTCTAGTATGTTCTTGAGAGAATGGAAAGAAGGTATAACAGTTATGCTGCATAAAGGAAGAGGAGGAGGCACTAAGGCAGAAACAGCAAACTAGAGACTAATATGCATCTCAAACATGGTTAAAGAAATGGAAAAGTTAGGTTAAGGGCAAAATTTTGGAATGCACGGACAGGAATATTATGAAACTATGAGAGGCAGCATTACTTTCTGTAGGGTAAGTTTTACCTTGGTAATTTGCTCACTTTCTATAATAAAAGGACAGTTCAAATGGAGAAAGGAAGTGGCTGCACCATGATATTTCTAGACTGCAAAAAAGATTCCATTTGATGGAAAACCCTATGATTTCTATTGTATAAATTAGAGCCAATGGAACTGCATATGAAGTTGATGATGTGGATAAAAAGGTAAACAGACTGACATTGAAGAATGTTGTGTGGCAAAGCAGGTGACTTTTGATATGCCACAAGCCTCTGTACATGGGAAATCACTATTTAATCTGTACAACACTGCACTACAAAGCATACCTGGATTAGAATCTTGTCTAGGACATGAAAAACATTTATAAATACTTTTACCAAAGGTCAGTTAGCCAATCTCATGCAGAGGTGGAAGCATTTTCTCTCACAGAAACTTGTTTTATTTTTCATTTCACAAAACAAGCAAACTGATCAGAATAACAAGGACAAAGAAGATGCATATACAGTGGTATACTTAGATTCTGCAAAAGTTTTTCATAGACTGCCACATGACAAGCCGTTAAATAAACTGAAATGGATGGGACTGAATAACAGACTTATGAGTTGGATCGGTGATTGGCTGTCAGATAAATATAAGAAAATCGTATATGGGGTGTGCCACAGGGGTCAGTTTTGGGACCACTGTTGTTCAATTTGTATATTAATGATATTGGGATGGGTTTAACTGATGATATGCAGTAGTTTGCAAATGATGCAAAATTAGGGAAAGCAATGCAGAGTCAAACAGATATTATGGCACCTTACAGGAGGACTTGAATAGATTGCATGAATGGGCAGGTAAGTAGAACAGTCTGTTCAATGTTGCGAAGTAAAAGGTTTTGAAATTTGGTAAGCAAAAATGGGATACAAAGCCTACACTTGGTGGGGAACCTTTAAAGGAGGTAGAGAAGATGAGAGATCTGGGAGTGGAAGTGTAAAGGACCTGCAATTCAGAGACCATGCTGCACAAGTTGTGAAGACGTCACATCAGATAATAACAATGATGCAGAGGACCCTGCATGCAGAAATAAAGAGGTTATGATACAACAGTATAAAGACTTGATCAAGCCTCATGTGGATTATTACACACAGATTTGGTCACTGGGTTTTCATGGTGATGAGGATACATTAGGAAGGGTCCAGAGAAGATTCACAAAGGTGGTCAGTGGTCATTAAAATGTGGAGTATGAGGACAGATTGAGAGAATGTAAATTGCAAAACCTCGTGAATAGGAGGAGGGGTGGGGGGAAGGATATGATTGAGACATAAGTTAGTCAGGGGTTGTTATCAGGTTGACATGGAAGAAATTTTTTCACAGAATGGGAGAGGAGGTAAGGAAACTGTATAAGGAGAGTGTGAGCAGAGGAATGAGAATCCATGGGTTCTTCACTTTCTCCACCCCTGGCCAACTTCATCAAGGAGACCTTGGAAGAAAAGCCTTAAAAACTCTGTCCCACATAAACATAGTGTAGCCAGACACATACTGTCTGGATATATTATGTGGATGATGAGTTCTCCATTTGGCCACATGACCTAAATACACTCTACATCTTAACAATCTACACCACCAGGATCCAGTTTACATTGGATAAGAAAACAACAATAGTCTCCCATTCCTAGACACTGATTACATGCCAAACTGATGGATCCCTGGCATTCTCAGTTTACAGAAAACCTACACATACAGGTAGATGCATTCACCAGTAGTCACACCACCCCATCCCAACAATATAAGATAATAAAAATCCTATATAACAGGGCAAAATGAATCAGTTCTGATAACAGTGCCCCAAACTGAAATAAGCAATCTTATTTCGGACTTTGAACTTCGAAGATATGTTAATGTTAGAATAAACAAACAAGTATGACTACTCTTACCAGATACAATCTTCAATACATCAATTAATTGTGGGCACACTTATGAATTAACTTATTTACGTTAGCGGAACACATTAATAAAAATTCTCCAACGATTTAACTGAACTACTATTAATCGCGCTTCACTACTCTAAAAAAAAACACATCAATAAGGCACTGATATCTTTCCTTGTTTACTTTTCTCAAACTAGTTAATCTCAATATAATTCTTCTCAGGGCAACATAGAATTAAGACGTAATCGTAGACTAACTGGAACTAATCAGAATTTTGCATTGAATGTCCAGTTCTTTATTTTATCCGGTTACGGCACTAATCTTCCTTTACAACACAGCTGACTTCACTTGCAGCTAAGTATATGATTCACTATGTTTTGGCTCACTTCTAAACACTATTCTCATGAATTTCTGCCCTAGAGAACTTATAATTTTCTTCCACTTCCTTTGCTTGTATCCTACCCTCCTTCCCGCTCCGCAAATACTTCCTCTCCTCTCTCTAATTAAAAATCTTCTATTTTATTTTTCCTCTCCTTTCAGTCCGAAGGTCACGCTCTCTTCGACTCGTGCTTGTTTATTTCATGCGTCTCCATGACAACAAATGAACGCAAACATTTCGCTAATGTAATACGATGCTCTACTACTACATGAGTGATTACATAACGTTAAATTTTCACAAATAAGAATAAACAGAATATTTGAGCTACTTAATCAGCTTTTTCATTACGTATACAATTAATTATAATAACACTTTTCGTTACATCATATATATATTTTAGTTATTATAAATTCTGCACATATTATTGCTTAATAAATTAATAGTAGGTTAAGTTTAGAATAAATATTTAAATAGTAATCCTAAATTAAAAAAAAAAAAAAAAAAAAAAAAAAAAAAAAAAAAAAAAAAAAAAAAATCAGCTAACGCCTTTTTATTCCCGTATATACGGGAGTAGGCGAGGCCATTTAGCCCTATCTAACTTTTGGCGACTGAGTGGGCAGTTCAATCTCCACTGGTACCCAATCAGAGACAGATGGCCCAAGGCTATCACTAATTAAGCGGTACACAGTGAAGAGAGACGGCTCAAATGTGCCGCCATCTCGTGGTCTCTAACCCTAACACAATATATTTAATGTCTGAAATAATGTGGGTTCTACGGTCGATTTTCTTGAGTTTACAGGACGAAAAACCCGAGTTTCCGGGAGGGAAAACCTGCTTGCATGTGCCAGAGATCGACTAACTCGGGAACCGGTCGAAAAAAGGCTTGGAAAAATTTCCTCTAGTCGCCGACTAGACTAGAAACCAAGACTTCCTTCGTGCGGCCTAGCGCGGTGGTGTGCAAACGCCACATCCAATGAGCTAAATTAAAATAATCCTAAATTAAGGAATAATAAATAATTTTTATACAAATCATGATTAATACATAATAAGCAATGTTAAATGTGAATGAAAAATATTAAATTACACAACATAGTTTCATTCACAATTTAACAGGTTCACCTTTCTTCACTATGGCGTCTACAAGTAAAAAGCATAAATCAAGTGATTCTTGTAGGGTTTTTAATGAAAAATGGATCAATTTGTACTTTTTTGTGCCGATCGACGATAAGCCATTGTCTTTAATTTGTCGTGTGTCAGTGTCAGTATCAAAAGAATACAATATAAAACGACACTATGAGACAAAGCATACGTCCAATTTCGATTCACCTTCAAGGGCGGCTTCGTGTGGACAAAGTGAACCGTCTCCAAATTGATTTAAAATGCAGCATGGTACATTTAAAAGGCAGAGGGAAGAGAGCGAAGCACGTATCAAAGTAAGTTATGTAATAGCTGAAAAAATCAAAAGCCTTCTTGGACAGTGAGTTTGTGAAAGAGTGTCTCATCGCTGCTGGGGATATTCTGTGCCCAAATAATAAGGAAATGTTTAAAAAACCGAGTTTTTGCAAGTATTCTTGAAAAACGGCTAAGAAAAATCGTAGAGGAGGAGAAGCTTGGAGAAGAACAAGCTGGGTTCATGCCAAACAGAGGTTATCAGGATCAGATTTTCACTTTAAGACGAAATTATGTGGCGAAATTATGGGAATATAACAATGATCCGTATTTAAATTTTATAGATCAGGAAAAGTCATATAACAAAGTGACAAAAAGGAAAGCTGTTCAAAATGCTCCAGTTATATGGTGTAAATGGTACATTATATCAAGCAATCCTAATGGTTTTGAAAGCATATGGTGTGAGGTAGAGGTGGCCAAGACAGGATATTTAGTGGGGTGTTGCTACAAACCAAAGCACAGAGACTGGGGGTATAGGAGATGTTTAGGCAATTGAGCTTGGCAAGTGCAAGCAGAATGACTGTTATAGGAGATTTTAACTACAGCAGTATAAGCTGGGAAGAGGGAAATGCATATAGTAATAAGGGAATGGAATTTCTAGAATTCTTGAGAGACAAATGTCTTAGACAACATGTAATAGAGGGAACAAGAGGTTCAAGAGTTTTGATTTGATCTAGCATCAGAAGAGCTGATAATAACTGAGATGACATTGTAAAAATAATCATATTAAAAATTCTGAATATTTTTACGTATTAATTATGCTTGTTAGTTTTTGTTTTCATACACGCAGTGTCTGCACTTGTGATGTGCTCGTTATGAAAATGTTATATTAGAAGTAACATGTAAAGAAGTAAAAATATTGAAGTACTTACTAAACTGATTATTTGTGTTACTTATAAGAAAGTTTGTTGTATTTTAAAATGTTGAATTTTGTGTTTGTGAAAGACTTTCTCTTAGCGCTGATGGATACAGCGAGTCAGCCATTTTATTGCAGTGCGTAGTTTCTGACTTTTGTGAAGTGCGCATGCTCTCGGAGAGAACTTGATATGTGATTGACAGCTGACAAGGAAAGCGTTGCGTATCCAAGTTACAGTTGTAAACAAGAGAGCGTTCGGAAGTTTTTTAGAACACTGGCCGAGATATATTCAAGTTGGAAGGAACTTGATTTTTTGTGTGCGGCAGTCAAAAGAAGTTTTATAATGTATTCCGAAAAGGGAATAGTGAAAATAAATAGGTTTCAAGCAGGAATAAGTAAAGAATAAAAAGGAAGTCTTGAAACTATAAGTTTTATATAAATTGGCCGGTAAATATTCAAGTTAGAAGAAACTTGATATTTGTTTTTGTCTGTGGCAGTCGGAAGATATTTTATAGTGTATTCCGAGAAAAAGGAATAGTGGAAATAATATGTTTCAAGGAGAAATAAGTAATGAATAAAAGGAAATCTTGAAACTGTAAGTTTTTAAGGTGGAATAAGTTAAGACTGTCAATTTTAGTATTGTGAATGAAAGAAGAATTTGTTGCTTACATTCTAAAGTGAATGTTTTTCTTAGAGAAAATATTGATAAGGAAGTTTTATAAGTATTAAGAATGCCTGAAAGTGAAAGTTTAGAAAATATATTGATTAAGAAGATTTTTAGGTATTAAAGGTGCCTGATCTGATGAGTATTACTACAAAAAGGAAAACAGGATATAGTCAAGAAGACTTTATGTGTGTTATATTGATTGATGAAAAGGATCCTGAAAATGAAGTACAGAACCTTGTAACTTCTGGAAAAGAGCCTTAACAGAAAGAGAAAAAGACTATGAACATTTTTTTGTGATTGTGAAAGAAAAAAAGTGTTTAGTCTTAAGAGTAAGTTTATATTTTAAATAAGGCCTTGGATCCATATAATCTGTAATTATAGTTATGTATTATTACTAGAAGTGTATATATATTGTTTTAGTTTTATTAAATGTGTTTATTTTGTACTTGGTATTGAGTCAATGATTAATTGGATTCTGAAAGAGTGAGTTAAAGTCATTGCACCAATTGGAGTGAACTCTTTGTGCAAATATAATAACATATAGGGACACTCGGAGTCGAAAATAAAAATAATTGTTAGTAAAAGAAATTTATATAATATTTCATCACATAAGTATATATAAAAATACATATATAAATAACAATGGCACAGCCTACAGGATAATTGATTATGATAACTAAACAACATCTCTCCGCCAGTTGGAGAGAGTGATCATGTGGTTTTGACTTGGAAGATGAATACACGTCCATAAGTATCAAAGAAAAGGGAAAGTGTGTGGAATTATAAGACAGGTGATTATAATAGTCTTAGATATCAACTTGGGGCAGTTCCATGGAGGGTGAAATTGGAAGGCCAGGATATCATTAGTGCTTGGGAAATTGTGAATGGAATATTCGTTAGCAGCAATAGTAAGCTGTATTCCACGAGTGAAGAAGCGGACTTTGGTGTAAAGTGGATGACAAACAATATCAAACAGGAACTGCAGGTGAAAAAGAGATTATGGAAGAGATATAGGCAGAGGGGTG
The DNA here is from genome assembly GCF_054136105.1 of Typopeltis vanoorti. Classification (NCBI taxonomy): domain Eukaryota; kingdom Metazoa; phylum Arthropoda; class Arachnida; order Uropygi; family Thelyphonidae; genus Typopeltis; species Typopeltis vanoorti. The sequence goes on along the minus strand of NC_143552.1, from coordinate 59,122,846 downwards.
GAGAGCAAATGCATGAAGAATATAAGACTTAGGCCAGGAGAGTGACTAGTAATGTGAGGAAGACAAAACTGGAATATAAGAAGAGATTGGCACTAAGATACAAAGAAAATCCTAGGGAATTTTTTTGCTATGTATTTAGAAATGATGGAGAAATGAAGGAGAGTGTGTTCAGGGCCGGCGCTACCATTTAGGCAAACTAGGCAACTGCCTAGGGCGCAAACCATGAAGGGGATGTAAAACTTCAAGCTATGCTTTATTCATACTTTACTAAAATATCAAAATTAAATAGTAATATATGATTTAGGTATAGATTCTTTTTCCTTATCCCTCACACATCACACTATTTTGCTATTTAACTCTTGGTTCTTTTTGTTCCTTACCCAAATGATTTGAACTTACCACTATTTAAAATTCAGTTAAGATAAATATTTTAAAACTTTAACATTTTAAAATATTAAATTTCGGTATTTTATAAAAAAATAACAGAAAATTTTCAAATTAATCAAAAAATAAAATAAAAAAAGCCTTATTAATTAACCTGAAAGACAATTTTATTTTGTTTAATGTCAATTAGCAACATTTTAGTTCATGAAATAAGGGACGCACTTGTAAACTTTGCCTAGGGCACAAAATAACCTGGCACCGACAGCGAGTGTGTTCCAAATACTGAGCACTCTGGATGTCAGTAAAGCTGTGGCCTGGATGGCATTTCACCACAGGTTTTGAGAGAATGTGCTAAAAAACTGATAGCTCCGTTGACCTGGCTTTTCAATGAAAGAGGGAAGGTACCAAAGGAATGGAAGGAAGGTAAGATAGTGCCATTGCAAAAGAGTGGTAGTAGACTGGAAGCATCTAATTATAGGCCAATTTGTGTGTCATCGGTAGTTGTTAAGGTCTTGAATAAATTAGTGAGGCACTACATATAGCGTTGGGAAGATGACGGTAATGTTATCCGTGAGAATCAACATGAATTTGTTAAGGGGGCTCTTGCTTTAGTAATATGATTGCCTTTTATAATAAAGTGACAAGAGCAGTTAATGAGGGAAAGGCATATACTGCCATTTTTTTTGGATTTTGCAAAGGCATTTGACAGGGTGCCACATGATAAACTGATATTTTTAAGTTGTAGCATATGAGTTTAGATGTTGGGTTAGTGAACTGAATTCAGGATCGGCTGTGTGATAGGTATCAGAGAGTTGTGTATGGTGGGACAATATCAAGGAAGCAGAAGGTTACAAGTGGGGTTCCACAGGGCTCAGTACTGGGACCTGTATTGTTCAACCTTTAATATGATTGCCTTTTATAATAAAGTGACAAGAGCAGTTGATGAGGGAAAGGCATATACTGCCATTTTTTTGGATTTTGAAATGCATTTGACAGGGTGCTACATGATAATCTGATATTTGAGTTGCAGCATATGAGATTAGATGTTGGGGTAGTCAACTGGATTCAGGATTGGCTGTCCGATAGGTATCAGTGAGTTGTGTATGGTGGGGGCAATATCAAAGAAGCAGAAGGTTACAAAGGCGTTTCCACAGGGCTCAGTACTGGGACCTATATTGTTTAACCTTTATATCCAGAAGCGGCACTAGGGTCTTTGGCACCCGAATGCAATTTCTATCTAAGCGCCCTTGTAACGATTCGGGTGTGTATGGTTCTGCAGGCACGAAGGGGGTGTCTCCCCGGCGGCGACACTCCCCTTCATAGTGCCGCCCACATGCACAGCATGCTCTGAATGCCCACATCCACTAGCTCTGTTTATATCAATGACATTGTCAATGGATTGCAAGGGGATATTCAGTTGTTTGCAGATGATGTGAAGCTGAGAAGGTAGCAGTAATAGTGAAGATGTGGCAGCCCTACAAGAGGATTTGAATAAATCAGACGGAGGAGCAAATGAATGGGGGTGTTGGTTTAATGCAGAAAATGTAAAATCTTGAAGTTTGGTATACATCAATGGGAGACTGCATACTTGATTAGAGGAGCTGTACTGGAGGAAGTAGAGGAGATAAGAGATCTGGGGGTGATGATTGATAGAAAACTGAAATTTAGGGAGCATAATGCAAAGGTGGTGAAGGTAACCCAGGGGATTGCTGCAATAATGAGAAGGACACTGACCTACAGAGATAAAAGAGTTATCATTCCGTTGTATAAGAACCTGATCAGACCACACTTAGATTATTGTTCTCAAATTTGGTCCACAGGATTTGAAGGGGATAAATTAACTGTGGAAAGGATGCAGAGCAGATAACAAAGATGGTTTCAAGACTGTACAATGTTAATTATGAGGATCGGCTGAGGGAATGTGGACTGTAGAGTTTGGTGAAGAGAAGAAGAAGAGGTGATATGATCGAGACTTTTAAACTGTTGAGAGGCAGTTATAGGGTGGACACTGGGGAGTTCTTTCACTTGGTGGAGCAGCAGGAAGGAGCGATGAAAAGGGGAACATCCCTGAAAAGTACGAGAGGAAGCTGTGAGCAAGAGGGCGAGGAGTGGTTTCTTTGTGTGGGGTGTGGTGGAACTGTGGAATGAACTGCCTGATAGAGTGGTGAGAGCAAGAACGGTCAATGAGTTCAATGAGTGGTATGATAGATTTTGTGTTTCCTAAGAGGGACCTCCTGTGATGAGTCTTTTGACTCCATGGACGCCTGAATAAAAATAATAATTCAGCTATTTAGACATAATTTTTTGTGAAGATGGCAAATTAAATTTGAAAATAGATAGCAAAATTAGCAAAGTTGATATGATAAGTCAACTGAATAAATTTAAAAGGAATAAGAGAGAGAATAGTCAAAATACTAAACTAGCTGTATACAAAGTTCAAACCAATTTTAACTTACTGATCTGAGAGCTGGGCTAGAAATAAAATTCTTTATCAAAGACTGGAGACCACAGATATGAGTCCTGAGAAAGATTAGGGGATTGAACAGATGGCATCGATGGCAGTATCATATTTAAAATGAGGCTATTAAGAAAGAGCTTGCCATTGTTAGCATTCAAGAATGTGTTAGCAGAGCTAACAGGTGGTATGGTCACTTAACAGAATGGGGAGAGGAAAGATTAGCAAACAAGTGTTCTTTGCCAAGATGGCAGGAAAAAGACCCAGAGGAAGACTGAGATGTAGGCGGATTGATACTGTAAAAAGTTCATTAGAAGACAAAAATATAAGATCTGATAATATTGGAATGCAGACAGATAACAGGCTAATCTGGAGGAAAATTGTTGGTAGGAAGTTAGTAATGATGTAATATTTCATGTAGTATCCCTCATAAGATCCTGTCCACCACTCTGAAGGTATATGTCAGTAATTTGATGATGATGATGATGATGATAAAGAGGAGGCAGCATAACTAGACTGGTTATTGTTAAGTTCTCTGATGCTATGACCAGATTCAGAACTGTCATGCCTTGTATCACTTCCCTTTAATACTGTCTCAGATAATTATCGCTCGGCAGGCATATAAATCCCATTTCCTTCCCTCCCAGTTCTGACAATTCCTACTTCCAATCTATGTCCCCATAAATGAAAATCTCCTTAATAATTACTCAACCTGCACTCACTGTGCTAATTTGCCAATGCATGTCATCTATATTCTTCCTTATACTTCCTTGATTATAGCAGCAACCAACCATATACACCCAGTTAGCCTCTTTCTCACATCAAATAGCCTCAAATGAATTTCCCTCTGCAGCCTTGTCTTTCTGATGCAGTTCTACTACTTTTTTTGGTTTCAATTTTTCTCCTTTCATTAGCAAAACCCCTTTCCCATCCTGTTTCTCCTGTCCTTTCTGAAGATACTATACCTTTGCTTTCTATTCTTCTATCTATCTATATTTCTATCCATAGTCAAGTCAATTAAGTCTCACTAATGTCTATAACTTTTGGTCAAGTTGAGCTAATCAATACTAAAAATTCCTCATCCTTATTCTGAATACTTCTGGTATTAGTATGCATAAATTGCAATACCTACTTCATCCTACAATCTTTCTAACAATTTGTGTTGCTCAGCCGACTAAAGTGAAGAACCTGGGAAGCTACATTCAACATTATGTGATCACTCCCCTACTTTCTAACCTCTAGGTTTCCTGGACTGCCCCCCCCCCCACCATTTCCTCTAAAGAATCACAGTTGTGAAAGTATGAGATGGGAAGAGAAAAATGAATTGTCAAATTACATTGGGAAATGTTTCTAGACCATCATTCCCTACTGGAAACACATACCATTTTTGTGGAAAGTCATTTAAAACTCATACATTCAACTATACTCATTCAAAACTGTTGTTAAATTCAAAACTGTGGTTAATGAAGTGGAGGTGAGTAGTCTATTGCATAACCTCAATGTCAATACATCTGTGGGATTGGATGGTATACCAGCTCGTGTTGTACGACAAGAAGCTAAAGAATTGTCAGTACCCTTGACCATTTTGTTTAATTTGAGTCTCGGGTCTGGGTTAGTCCCGAGCGGGTGGAAAGAGGGGGAAAATAGTTCCACTGCATAAAGGTGGTTCCAAGACTGCTGTTGTAAATTACCGACCGATTAGCATATCAGGAATCATTGTCAAGGTCTTAGAGAAATTAGTCAAGAAAAGAATACAGGATTGGATAGATGAAAATGGGATATTGTATGGGGGACAACATGGTTTTGTGAAGGGTAGATCATGCCTCAGTAACTTGCTCACATTTTATAACACAGTGACGGCTGAACTGGATAGGGGTAATGGGTTTACAGTGATACTACTGGACCTTGCCAAGGCCTTTGATAGGACACCACATGGAACCCTAATCAGTAAACTGGAGCAGATGGGTATAGATATAGGGTTGGCGAGATGGATAGGAGGGTGGTTGAAGGAGAGATATCAAAGAGTGGTTTATTCAGGAGTGGAGTCTAAAAGACGTCTTGTGACTAGTGGAGTGCCACAGGGCTCTGTTCTTGGACCACTGCTTTTCAATTTGTTCATCAATGATATTGGAAAGGATCTGAGAGGAAGTGTTCACTTGTTTGCTGATGATGCAAAGTTGGGTAGAGCAATTGTGAGTGCACAGGATGTCAAAATTTTACAGGATGATTTGGATAGTTTGGAGGACTGGGCTAGGAAAAATGGATGTCAATTTAATGTGGCAAAGTGTAAGGTTATGCACTTTGGGGTGAAAAGAATAGCAGCAGTATATCGCATTGGTGGAACCATACTCCAGGAGATTGATGAGGCCAGGGATTTGGGAGTGTTGGTGGATAGGGAGTTGAAGTTTAGGGGGCACATAGCAAAAGTAACTAAAACAGCTCACCAAATCACTTGGCTTCTGAAAAATACTTTAACATGCAGACGAACAAGTTGTTGTTCCTCTGTATCGAGCCTTGATAGGACCCCATCTGGACTTCTGTGCCCAGTTATGGGCACCAGGGTTTCTTCGTGATGGGGAGGAAGTGGAGAGGGTCCAGAGACGAGTGACCAAGATGATAGCAGGTCTGTGGAATGAACCTTATGAGAATACGTTGAAGATTTGTGGGTTGCAGAAATTGGATGATAGGCGAAGGAGGGGTGATATGATTGAGACATTCAAACTACTGAAGGGTTTTTATAAGATTGATCCAGAAGATATTTTTGAAAATATGACTGGTGGTGGGAGGACTAGGGGCCATGAATGGAAGCTGGGCAAGAGCGTGGTTGACAAGGGTGTTAGAGCTAGGTTCTTTACTTGGAGAGTGGTAAATGAGTGGAATAAGCTTCCAGAGTCTGTTGTGGGTGCTACGACCGTGAATGAGTTCAAGGCAAGGTGTGATAGATACTGTGTGAATGTTGAATAGTTGTTCTTGACATGATGTTAGGGCCTCCCTCGATGAGTCTGTCGACTCCTTGGAGTTTCCCGGAACAATAATAATAAAACTGTTACTGTTGCCTGTTGCGCGAGTTCTATATTGTTTTTTTTTTTTTTTTTTTTTTTTTTTGCGTTTACGAGACCAAAACTCCATTAGGAAACCGCCACTCGTCTGTGCCAAAAATCAATCTACGCAGTGATTCTGGAAAAGACCGTAAATCGCTTCAGCTTAGTAATGTGAAATCAGCCCTATATCTTCCTCGCTAAACCCTCGAACTCCGTTCATCCTCTTCCCCTCCAAAAAAAAAAAAAAACTATATCACTACTAAACCACCTGTCAAATAAAACAGTGACGTGAATTAGTAAAGAACACACTAACCTCTTGAACTGCAACATGCGTGTTTCGGGCGGCATTAAAAAACTAGAATACATCTGTAAGCCTCCAAATAAGGGTGCTAATGATAGAAGAAGATAAACATACTTCTGGTATTTTCCAAATCCTAAATGATTGACAATGCGATTAAAATTCATTATATCTTCCTTAATGAAAATTTACTCTTATACGACTACCTAACCTGCACACTTTCAGATTGATAAAACGAAATACGATAACACGCTGCCTTTAAGAAGGATGGAAATTCCCTCCGCAGAAACGAAAACGTGGAACGAAACAAAATTAAATCCTAACAGAAAAACTTTAACAGAAGATTTTGTTTTTGAAAATTAAATATTTTTTTATTTTAAATTATAATTAGAATACTAAACATCCGAACATATATGATTTTAATTATCATAAAATGAATACTTCTAGATATAAGTAAAACTTCGTATCTCATTATGGTAAAGAATTAAAGGTTTGTGTTTCAAATTCAGACCAAAATCGAAACCAAAGATAACAAATACGTCGGTAGGTGGTGACTATGTTTCCAAAACAATTATTCTGGAGGATATTATAGATGAAGCCATGTGTTATAGCCAAATTTAAAAGAAACTGAAAAAGTTTCGAATTTACCAGAGAGCTTGGAAAAATATCACATTCGGCGTTAGAGATTTTGATTGTTTCACATGTCCATAAAAGCAAATAAACGTTTCTAAATCTAGAAATTAATAATAAAGGGAGGGGGAAAAATTCAATCTGAGACAAACATTATTCTATTACAGTAGCGGGAAAATATATTGCAAAGAAACATTAACTGATGGAAGAAAGAAAATGAAAAAAAAAATATATATATATGGTCATATAGCGTAGAAGTAATATTAACTATGCTGCAGTACTTCCTAAAAAGAATGTTTCACGTTCTCCTACTTTCATTGACAGTTTCATTTTAATATTTTCAGGGGGTTCGCTCATATAGTACTACTTCTACGTGCCATAAGTAAATTTCGGTAAATGAATTAATTTACTGACCCTTTTTTTTTTCAATAATCGCTGCTGAGATAGTTGAAATGTAGAGTGACCATGAAAGTACCCGAAGAGACACCTAGCCGAAACATTGTTTCAGTGAGAAAGAGGGGGAAGTGAGCATGTAAGGGAAGAGTCATTTGAGCCGAATTGCTCTACTCTCTCTCTCTCTCTCTCTCTCTCTCTCCGGACAGGATTGAGTACTTTAAGGTTTTAGGAGTCCATCCTTAGAATACGGCACGCACACACACACACAAACCTACACACACACACACACACACACACACACACACACACACACACACACACACACACACACACACACACACACACACACACACACACACACACACACACACACACACACACACACACACAACTAAATGGGTCTACAGTATACTAAGAATGGGCGGATTTAGGATTTGTATAGGGTTAGCAGGGTATATAGGGTTTGCAAGTGACCAGAATGCATGGTATCATTTGAAAGAGAAACGAGTTTTCTGTTAGTGATATTTATGAAGTTGGATTCGATATTGCCGATAGTTAATTTACAATTATTGCATGATTCCGCATAGGTTGACTATGAAGCTTAGGTTCTTAGACTGCATTCATATGTCTTCTGTTGAACCAAAGCCTGGAAAGTGGAGATGAATTTTGGACAGAATGGACGATGAATGCCTTCATATCACTGAGGATGATTTCTGTGACTCACTAAGTATGGATGTCTGGTTCAGAAGGGTGGAAGCTACTGTTGCCTTCCCACGGCGTGATAATGATCATGGCATGGGAAAAAAGAGTACTAGTTCCGGATATCATTTCCCTTTGTTGTATCAGAGGACACAAGGTAGTGAGTTGTCAGAGGAGGGGACCTTCAGTAGAGGTAACTTCTACAGTGTGGCTGGAAGAACTACAATCATTGATATTGGGAGAGTTGAGGGGATTATCTGGAATCCGAGTAAGAAGTTGCACGATTTGCGCTAGGACGTTAATTATAACAAAAACCTCTGTGTTGCGTTCGGTATGATCACTAATTTTGGAGAAGGGGAGCCATTCGAAGTATTGGATATTCAGATCATCTTGGACAACGACTTTGCTGCTTGAGTGGCTGGACTGTAGCTGATCGAATTTCGTGGAAAGGAAGGTGACAAGGTCTTTGTGGTTTTTAAAGGTTGAAGACTGGCAAGTGCAGCAGATTAACGTTACAAAGTTGTGCAAGGAAACCTACAGCCAGAGGTGTATAGAAGCAGGGGATTAGCTACCTTCACTAAAATTGTTCCTAAATAGCTTAAATGTTTTACTTGTTACACACGTTCTCCATTCAGTATGTAACTGACGATTTCATAATTCCAATCTATTATTATAGCCTCTTAATTTTTCTGATTTCCATGTATAATTTCTTACAACAGCTATTCACTTTAATAAAGAAATCCAGAAGATTTCTATGATTTTTTAAACAGAATAGAACATTGACATAAAGGTAAAAGCGGATATTAACATCTCCAGTTTCGATATCACATTTAATGCCCCATTCCTGAATAATACGTTCCATATAGTTCACAAAGAACACAGAGTTGAGAATCTACATCTTTTTTTATACCTGATTTAACACTGAATAATGTCCCTGTACTTTCTTCAATTCGAAAAGCTGATGTTCGTCTTAAATACATAATATGCATTTCTGGGTATAACGTAGGGGATTAATCCTAAGATTGCTGTTTAGAATAGATTTTCTGCCAAAACACAGTGTTCTATTCCTGTTCAAATTCTACCAAACAGAGACACTGAACCCTATTACATTTCCATAACTTCTCATCTATTTGTCTTTTAAAAAAAGAAAAGTACTGTTCCTTATAGCTTTAAATTGGCTTGAGCCTAGCTGATAATTCTCTAAGTTTGTCTTCCAGAATGTTTTAGCCTCCACTCAACAATGCTGACATAAATCTTATGGACCATTCATTTTAGAAAATCCGTTGTAAGACAGACTTTAGTTCTAGATTACTGGCCGACTATAGGAATGTTTTTTCAAGTATTTCTTCTACCGTTCCCAAGTTCAGACCTGTACTTAACGGGCGGCCGGTGAAAATTTTTAGTGGGGGTGCTGCATATGCAAACAAATATGGCTTTCCTACTTCTGATAACTGGTGGCAGCATAAAATAGAGACAGTATTGGAAAATGAAACAGAAACAATTCTCTGGGACTTTAGAATACAAACTGATTGGTATTTGAAACACAACAGACGTTACATCACAATTATCAAACATCGATAGCTTTGGATTATTGATATCGCATTACCCAGTGATAACAAAAACAACAAAAATAAACTGCAAAAAAATTACCAAATATTTAGATCTGGCAATTGAAGTTGGCCGGCTGCGGCTTAAGCACACCAAAGTCATCCCAATAGTTATCAGTGCACTTTGTGCAATTACAAAGAAGCTATCCAAATATGTACAACAAATGAACATCAACGAAGTGACCCCATATGATCAACAAAAAACAGCATTACTTGGAACAGTCGATGTTTTACGACACTACCTGACAGACTATTCTTAGATTCTTGGGTAGAATCTGAAAGGAAGGCCAGACATTACCTACTCCAGATGTTATACCTGTATTTGTCAGATTTCAATATTTCGATCGTCTTTTCTACCTTATGTTTGGATATGTATACTCACTATTGATTGTTTTTACTATCTCATGTATTGATATATTCTCATTGTCGATTGTTTTTTCTACTTCATCTATTGACAGATTCTCATTTTTGACTGTTTTTCTACTTCATGTGATATGGGCTTATTATTGTATTCCTTTGGAATATTTTCTGCCACTGTTCTCTCGTTTATAGTTTCATTTAAGAGTCTTTAAAAGGCAGTCTTATAGACATTCTAGGGGCTGTAACAATCTTTAGTTTTCACTTCGCCGATACATCTGTCATTCCTTTTATAATAGTCTTCGCTATTTCTAAGCCTCCAGGAGATTTTGCACCTTCTTTATATTTATTCAGTATATATTGCTTACAATGTCATTATATTCTTTGTCTTAGACAAGTTTACCCTTAGGTTTGTTTTCTTGTTTTCGGTATTTCCTGAGTGCACATGTTGACATTGTTTACAGAAATTCTGATATGCTACCTTTCTTTTCTAGAAATGCATATTTAACTTCTTGCTCACACAATAAAATTATAATTTTTCTTTTATTTTCTTGCAGTCAACTTCAGAAAATATCTAGTTGTTGAATCAATCAACTAATCAATAAATTTGCTTGTCAGTATCCAAAGATTGATTTGCTTGTGTTCAACTTCTTTCATTATAGATTCAAATATTATTCAAGCAAAAATGAAAGAAGTTTTATTTCAGATGGCTGCTTGACTTTAATTGTTTTTTATTTGTTCGCTTTTAATTCGTAATGCCTTCTTATATACCGGGTGATTATAAAATAACGTCAAGTGTTCAGAGCCATCTAGCGAGTAATATAATGGACGGAACACATCAATATTCGGTAGACGTACACAGTGGAACGTGGGGATTCGATTTAACGGGAAAAAATAGTACCAAACGTCGCCAACAAGGAAAATTTTGGCACTGCCAAATTAATTTTAGTAGGTGTGATTAATGAATGATTAAATGGCAAATGAGAGAGAGCACACATCAATTTCATGACGTTTATTGTTAATTACAAATGAGGTTCAATATGACCATTCTGATGTTCCAGGAACTGCATGCAGTGCACGACATTTTCCACAGTGGCTCGCAACATATCGGAATTGATTTGTCTCACGTGTAACGTTATTCGATCTTTCAAAGTTGGAATATCGGGTACATGTCCTTGATACACAATGCTTTTAAGAAATCCCCACAGCCAAAAGTCACAAGGATTGAGACTTTTGCCATGGCCACCGAGATCAGGCGATCTCGGTGACCATGGCATGGGAAATTAATGACTAATGATTCTTCTGTCAGAGAAATGTTGTCGTAAAACACGCTGTACCTGAAGTCTGATGTGAGGTGGTTCACCATCCTACATGAAGATGGTCGAATCGAGAAATACTCTTTGCTGCAGTTGTGGAACCACAGAGTTCTGTAGCATATTGGCATACCTGTTAGCATTGACGGAACAGGTCACTGGTCCATTTTGGCGATTTTGCTCGTAAACGTATGGACCGATGATAAAAGATGCCATAAATCCGCACCACACTGACTTTGGGCGAGTGGATAGGCATCTGCAGACACACGTGCGGATTAGTTGCAGCCCAAATGCGAGAGTTGCGTGTGTTAATATCGCCGATCAAATAAAAGTGCGTTTCGTCACTCCATAAAATTTGCCACGGCCATGCATCGTACACTTCCATACGTGCTAAAAATCTCAACGATAAGTCGATTCGTGTGGTCGCATCACCAGGACGCAATTTAGGAAAATAACTGATATTATAGGGGAAAAACTTCAACACATCTGATGTAGGATTTTTCACACCGTTGGATATGCGATATCCGTTTGCCAGGATATTGCTCGTGCACTGCTGGTACCCTGCACATTCGTCATCTCCTGTTCCACAATAGCAGTTGCAACTTGTTCAACTTGTTGGTGATTGATTTGTTTGCGTCCCCTGCCTACATGCACTGCTAGAGTTCCAGTAGTTTCAAATCGCCTAATCAGTTTTTCTAAGTTTGTTACGCTAATCGGTCCTTTTCGTAAATTTTTCATACGCCGAAAATCATGAAGACATGCACTGACATTATTGTTCTGCTGATAATAGAGTTTGACTAACAAAGCACGCTCAAGTAAAGTGAGAGGCATCGAAAAGAAGTTCGTCTACGAATGACAAGAAATCTCACAGGCTTTCCTTTTATTGCATGATCGCTCACAAGAAACGCGATAATGCAAATTAATGCAATTTACTCGGTAAACTGCGCCAAAATTCCCCTGCTGGCGTTTTTTGGTACTATTTTTTCCGTTAAATCGAATCACCATGTTCCACTGTGTACGTCTAGCGAATATTGGTGTGTTTCATCCAATGCATTATTCGCTAGAGGGCTCTGAACACTTGACATTACTTTATAATCACCCGGTATATTTTAATTGAAATTCACGTTTTCCTGCTCAAACTAAATGTTGATCACTTTCGATTTCAAATCCCTTCTATACTATTTTGTGCTGAACCAGTATGAAGATTATACTATTAATAATCGGTGGATTTTTATATTCCAGGATATTCATTGATATTATATCTTAATATTTAATCCTACCATAGAGATGATCTCTGTTTCTAACAAATTATTTTTTTTTAATTCCGTGTGTACCTATATGTTATTATATGCACAAGGGTTCACTCCAATTGGTGCAATGATCTTAACGCTTTCTTTCATAATCCAAAAAATCACTGACTCAAGACCAAAATACAAAATAAACACATTTAATATAACAAATACAATATATATATATACTTCAAACAAATATTACATAACTAACTACAAATTAATTGGATCCAAGGCCTTTTTAAAATAAACTTACACTTAAGACTAAACACTTTGTTTTCAAAATGACAAAATGATCATAGCCAGTTTCTCTCTCTATATGAAATTGAAAACGGATATGAAAACGGATATTGAAAAGGATATGAAACTGGCTAATCGCGAAAATATATGTGTGTATTCTTCATTTTCACAGGATCCTTTACCATCACTTTCATAACACACATTAATTCTTCCTGACTTAATTCTATCTCTTTTCTTCAGTAGAAATGATAGTCAGATCCGACGTCCTTAATACAGATGAAACTTCCTAATCAGAGGTTTTCCGAAAATTCCTTTAGAACATAACTAGAAAATTCCTCTTTTATTCACTAAATGCTTATTGACAGTCCCACTCTTCCAATTAAAAAAACTTACAGCTCTACGATTCCCTTTTCGGAATCTCCTATAAATCTTTCAATTAGTGTTTCCTCCAATATTCCGTTTAAAACGCATATAGCAATATAAAATAAAAGCCAAAAGGCTATTTTTCTGGCAACCTTAATATTAATGAAGGGGATACAAATTCTTTGATGTTTATCTGCCAGTAAGCGAAATTCTAAGAACTAGGACAAAGATCTATGAGTTTCATACCGAAAAACTATCGGCAAATCCAAGTGTAAGTAACCACTTGGAAGTACAACCCAAGGCAACTCATATCAAAGGTGGAGCAACTGCCTCACTATCCTTGATATTTTCTCATAATGTAAAAACACAGCCCCTAGGGGATATAATACTGTAATTACATTATGAGGAGAGGTCACTACCCAGACCAGTTTCAACCTTTTTTGAGGTCTCATCAGTGAGCAGGTAGGGCTCAAAAAAGGTTGAAACCGGAAGGTTTCAACATTTTTTGAGGTTGAAACAAGGAAGTCATATAGAAATCATGAAAGATTTCTATATGACTCCTTGTAGCTCTGTGGAAATTATATTAAAGGGCTAGGCCGCCTTAAAAAGTATGTTCTAAATTTGATTCCATTTTCCGACTAGAGGAACCTTTCTAAGCATTTCTATAATCAATGAGTTACTTGATCTCTAGTACTGCCAATAGGATTTTTTTTCTTCAGGAAACAGGCGTTTTATTCTCACAAATGAAGAAATTTGACTGCAGAAATCACACTGTTTCTGACAGCAACATACTGTGTAAAGGTTAATGACTCTCCTCAACGAATGTCTGTTAGATTATCGATAATCTTGGGCAAGCCAATATTCCTCCGTAGTGCAATTGGAAGAACGACGGTACATTGAGCCCTTCGAATGGATAAGGCCTGAGTTCGATTCCCGTCCTACCGGGAGGAATCTTTATATGGACTTTTTCAACTGAAGGTGAGTTAGCCGATCTCATATGGAGGTAGCAGGGTTTTTCTCCGGGAAACTCGGGTTTTCATCCCACATACAGACAATCGGCCCTTCAGAACATACGCAATTTACAGACAAAAGATACTTGTTGTGGTGTGGTGGTGGGCGGTAGATGATGTAGTTGACTGGTAGTTAAGGTTCGGTAGGGTGGAGATGGAGAGTTATACACTAGGTGTCCTCCCGATAAGTCTTCGGACTCCTTGGAGGTGCCACGAATAATAATAATAAAGCCATCTCCGATCAGCGAAGGATGGAGATTAACTTTTCTCACCACCCGCTAAGAGTTTAAGCTGAACTGCCTCGCTAATTCCGTTTTTCGGAATAAAATGCTTTAGCGGATTTACATTTCTATATATTATTTATATCCTAGTCTACAATTTGGTTCTCGATTAAGGAAGAACTTGCCTTGTTTTTATTTATGTCAGCTACAATCACAGACTATTTGCAAAATTCCCACCACTACTTCTTTATTCAAAATTATGCAAAATTCCCACCACTACATTGTGCGCAACTATTGGTAGATATAAGTTTAATCATCCAAATCCACATTGTGATGTTTGGCTCATCATACCACGTGATGGGTACTGTTTACTCTTGTTAACTATAGAAACTTTCTCCTTTTTCTTAATCATTATTAAGTAAATCTAACATAGTGTGCTTGTTATTTAAAAGTATGTCATCCCTTTCTGCCCCTTGTTTTCATAACTCAATATTATGTTGGCGTAGTAAGTCTCTAATTGTTTTTCCAGTTTCATTTCCTTTTTAATGATACTTCAAAAACTGATGGTCCCCTATTTAATTTTCTAGTAATGTCGAATTGGAGTAAGTTTACCTTTATATCTAATCACTGTTTTCCTATTTCTTTTAGTAAAATACAAGAGCCTAGATTTAATGGGCGACGCCTTGTGGGATGACAATTTCATCCTCTCATGCCATAGCAACTTTTGATTCAAGCCACATAGAATTCACTTTCATCAACAAAATCCAAAATTGCCAACACATTTTTGTTCGTTTATTATCCAAGTTGATTAACTACTATGTGAACCGGAAGAGTGGAAAGAGCTCATTATTATTATTAGTAGTAGTAGAAGTAGTAGTAGAAGTAGTAGTAGTACTGCAAAATGAAACCTGTGTGGTATCCATATCTATATAATAATACATATACCATAAATAAATTTTTTATTACGTAAATATTTCGTATAGTAGAACTACGAAACAACAATAGGAATTGAATTCAAAAAACAAACAAAAAAGTTAAATTAGGGTCCCTCTATGAATATCGCTGCGTGCTTATGGGTTAAAAACAGAACAAAAAAACAGCTTACACCTTTAATTCCCTTATAGGAAATAGGCGAGGCCTTAATACTCTATCTAGCTTTTGGAGACTGAGTGGGCAGTTCAATCTCTACCATAGCCAATCAGAGATAGCTGGCCAATGTCTATCACTAATTACAGGCAGCCACCAATGAAGACGCTGGAAATCAAGCGCTGCCATCTCTTGGTACCTAACCCTAACAGGATATGTTACTGTCTGAAATAATGTGGGTACTACGGTCGATTTTGTGAGTTTACGGGACCAAAAGCACTAGTTTCTCAAAGAAAAAATCCACATGCCCGTGCCAGAGATTGACTAACTATGGGACCAGTCGGAAGTAAGCTTACAAAACGTTCCTCCAGTCTGTGACTGTACTTGGGGCTAAGTCTAATTTCGCGGGACCTAGAGCAGAGGGTGTAAGCATCACTTCCACTGAGCTTCAAATGCCTGGATTAAAAACCACTAGGCTGAAATTAAAATTACTTAAACTAAATTAAAATATAGCATGTAAATTATTGAATACACTCGAGGATAATAATTTCCCACACTTTTCAAATATTGAGACAGTCATTTCGATTAAGATTAGGTCTATGAAGTAAGGCTTCAACACTTTCTTTATATTCCCGATCACGTTTATATGTGAATCTATGTAATAACCTGGCATTTTGCCATTAGATCCTGGTTCGCACTCCCATACTAACTATACTCGTAAACAACTTCCATGGATGGCAACTAGTTCTCTGATAATTTGTCATAATTTGAAATTTTTCAATTGCTTCAAGTTATAGAAAATCCCTTTATTATGATAAAAGTTTCTATCATGTCCCATCTTTTCCGCTTACCAACTAAACTTTGTATCCCACAAACCTTCAACATGTCCTTGCAGGGAGAGTTCTACACCTCTGTAGCCATCTTCTTGACTAATCGCTGAATCCTCTCGACAACCACGTGTCCCCAAGAAGCCTAGGTGACCAAGTCTGTGCATCACCGTCAGGATGTGGCCGAAACATAACGTTATAAAAAGGGATAATAACTTCCTTATCTTAACTTGCTAACGTGATTTTCAACACCCAAGTAATTCTTTGAGCCATTTTATCAACTTTTGTAATATGTCCTCTGAACTCTTAGTCCACTATTTTCCCCAAGTCTCTACCCTCATCAATTTCCTGCAATCCAATATCATGAATATGATACACCATATACAATATATTCAACCCAATGTGCATTACTTTACATTTTGCTACATTAAATTGATGTCCATTACATTTGTCCACAATGCCAATTTATTTAAATCATCCTGTATGATATCTACATCACTTCATCAACTATTGCTCTTCCCCAGTTGTGAATCATCTGCAAACAAATGAAAACCCCTCTTAAATCTTTCGTTATGACATTGATAAATTAAAGAGTAGTTGCCCTAGTACCAAAACTTGAGGTACGTCACTAGTCAGCATTATTCTTTTCATTCGACTCCACCATATGTTGTTTTTTGTTTGTCTGTCAGCGACCCCCCTATGCTACTAGCCTCATAACCATTTTCGTTTGCTGCAGATTTTTTAAGAATTTTCCATGCGGTAGTCTGTCATATGCTTTGCAAAGTCGAGCTGTATCATGGTGTAGCCATTACCTTTATCCAATTCTGCTGTCACTTTTTTTTTTACAAAATATGAATAAGTTACTAAGACAGGAACTTTATCCATGCCGTGCTGCCCACTTTAGAGTTTGGTATTCCTATCCATCCAGTGTTCTATTTTACCTTCCACAAACATTTCCAATACATTAACAACCATTCCTGATATATCAATTGTTCTGCAGTTTGATACTTTTATCTTGGAGCCAACTTTATGAAAATCACCGCCCAGATCATACATATTTGCAAAATTATTACTTAGAAACTCAAATATTTATTTTGATTTAGTCACCTTCCTACAGTGAGCATTGTTTAAAGTCATTCAACCATAGTAATTTTCTTCTTTCTTGCTAAATAACCAAAAACTATTTTGGGTTTACTTTGGTCTGTTTGGCTAATTCTCTATCATAGTCTGAATAGTCCTTTCTTCCCATACTAGTCAACCTTCTTGCTTACGCTTTGTAGTGCTCATGTGTATGCTGATCACATTTTTCTCTATATTTCCTACACAATGTTTTCTTCTTTTTTTTTTTTTTGCAGCTCTTCATTTATATCTCTACTCATCCTTTTAATTCCAGCTTAGTTTATCCTCCTGACCTTGGTATGCAGCCTGATACTCCTAGTCTCATCCAATATCTGCCTACTCGCAATACACTACTGACAATCTTTCCTTGAAGTTTCTCAATCCATGGCACTGTTCCAAGATGACTCTGGGTCTCTCATAATCACCGGACTTATAATTGAACATAATCCTCTTCTTGACAGAGAACTCCACATGTTTGGCAACTTCCCAGAACAAGGCCCACGTGCTCACTCTCGCCAAGTGGAGACAGTGTCACCCTTGTTTAAGAATAAATCTTCTAACGTTATTATGAGATTCAAGACTGTCAGACACTCTAGTCCCCTGTATAACATGCTGTTTTTTAATTATCCCTTAGAAACTGTATAAATCCCACTTCCACCTTGCCATGCCCTCTTTCCTTCTCCAATCTATGTTCCCATAATAATTGTTCGGCCTACACTCTTTGTGCTAATCTGCTGAAACCTGGCGTCTACATCTTCCTGTGGATCGCATGGTCTTTAGTTACATCCAACAAAGTATTTTTTTCATATAGGTCTCTATCTCACACTAGACAGTATTAATGTCTTTTAATCTTATTCTTTTTTTCGTTGCGTCAAATAATTCATTTGTATCATTTCTCAAATGAACCATCTGCCTTAGACGTAACATCCTCTTTAACTTCTAATTTTGTTGGTTGTAATTTTGTAGCTCTCAACAACAACAACAACAGCAATACCCCACTTCTTGTCTTGTTCCATCTATTCTCCTTGAAAATACAATACTCTTTACATCCTATCTTTGTAACTATTATTTCATTCAACCAGGTCTAAGTAATGCCAATAATATTTGGCCAAGTCGAGCTCACCATTGTCAAAAATTTCTCATCCTTATTCCTGATACTTCATGTATTAAGGGGATCATGTTGAGGTATGATAGATTGTGTGAATAAATTGTGTCTCCCGGGATGAGTCTTCTCACTCCATGGAGGTGCCCATATAACAACACACAACAATAATAATATCTGAACTTCAACTCCTTGTCTGTCATTAGCACTATATCTCGTCTGCTACTAACACATCTCTCTCTCTCTCTCTCTCTCTCTCTCTCTCTTCATTAATGTCTTTTAACCTTACTCTTTTTATTTTTTTGTTACGTCAAATAATTCATTCGTATTATTTTTCAAAAAAAAATCGGTAGTGGTAACTGCACTGCAAGAAAATGAAGTAAGAGACAGAATGATGGTGTATAAGGCACTCCAGCTCATTCAATTGTAAATTTGGCAGAGAGAGAGAGAGAGAGAGAGAGAGAGAGAGAGAGAGAGAGAGAGAGAGAGAGAGCACAAAGAGTGACCATGGTAATGAATATGATATTTACTAACAGGGTTAAGAAGGTTTTTGTTTTCCATCGCAAAAAGCTTTTGATCAGAACATATTTATTTTTCCATTCATATATTTTGAGAAAGAACTGTAGATGATGTGAAAAAAAAAGCGAACATCAAGATAATTTTGTGACTGAGGGATAATGTTAGTTAATGTTAAGTTAACTGCAAATTAGTGTAATGTGATCTTCAAAGTCAGTAATTTGGAGAATATAGTAATGAAATAAAATTTGTTAAGGGAACTCTTAAAATAGATAATAAGGTACATTTTTCATTACTTGGCAGAAAGTAACATAAAAGATCACTCAGAATAAGCGTAGTAATTCTGATAGTTGAGAAAGAATTTGCTTAACAAGCAATGGAGATTGGAGTTGTGTTTTCCTCTGAAAGCCGATAACATGAAAGACATTAACGTCAGGGTGAACATAAGAACACTACATCATTGGAATAGTTCCCTTGAACCGCAGTGATAGAATATTTATTAATTAATTATCAAAATTGCCCTATTACAAAACTTTTAGCTACAGTACTCAACTTGAGATGAATTTATTGATAACGATATAATTTAAGGAACTATATTGAGGAGCCTGTGTAGCTCAGTGGATGTGATGTTTGGAAAGAGGCAAATATGTATATCAGAATAAATGGGGAAAAATTGAATCAACTAAAGACATTTAAATATCTACGAAGGGTTATTAGCAGTGATGGAAGATGTAAAAGTGACATCAAAGCAAGAATAGCGATGCGAAGAGATGCCTTTAATAGAAAATGGAATTTATGTTATGTCTGGAGTGTTGCCCTCCATGCAGCCGAAACTTGGACATTGAAGAAAGCAGAAATTAAGATTTTGGAAAGCTTTGAGATGTGGATTTGGAGACGGATGGAAAAAATCAAATGGACAGATAAAATAACTAATGAAGAGGTCTTAAAAAGAGTAGAAGAAGAAAGAAGTCTGTTAGGGAAACTGGAGCAGACATATTCTGAGAGGAAATGGAATCATCAGAGATGCCATTGAAGGAAAAATAGATGGAAAAAGACACAGAGGAAGAGTATGAAAAACAATGCTAGATGACATGCTGAATTGAGACAGGTACACAACCTTGAAAGAGAAGGCTCAGAACAGAAGAGAGTGGAAAGAAAGTTTCTGCTACTAAAAGAAGAACCTGCTGAATTGCAGAATACTCAATAATAATAATAATAATAATAATAATAATAATAATAATAATAATAATAATAATAATAATAATCCCCTCCCCTAATCGCATTAGATTAAGCCGGCCGGGTAACCCCGACGGTAAAATTTACGGAGTCTCTCAACTACATTTGGATAAGGTGATGACATCTCTCTCTTGCAACCTTGTATACCTGTCTGACAGTGCTGAATTTGTCTTTATCTCCTTTTTAAAATAGTAGAAACTGTTCCAATTCATCATCAAAATGCGTAACATCTATATCGTTCTTATAGATCTCTTTTAATTTTTTCACATAACTCGAGGCCCCTGGCGGCTGCCAGGTCCGACACCCGCTTGATCCCCCCCCTTTGCCCAAACGATCGCCTCATTGGGTCAGCCTGTCGTTTCTTCTTCGTACAGCTCAGTAGCGTAGTCTGTTTCGACGATGCCCTTTGGTTGGAAAGACCTTGGTTTGAATCCTGTCCAGGATGCAAAGAATTTTTATCAGGGCTTTTCAACTGAAGGCGAATTAATTGGTCTCATATGGAGGTAGAGGGTTTTTCCCGGAAACCTCGGGTTTTTCTTCCCTCTGAATATGCAAACCGGCCATTAGAACACACGCAATTTAGATACATAATACATTGGCCTCATAGTCCTTGAGTTGATTTGGCTTTAAATCTTAATAAACCAAACCAAATCTTACAGCTCAGTGATATTCCTATTCTTCGCACCTGTTAAATAAGGTTTCATCAGTGTTTCAATTGCATAAAGCACAGGGCTAACTTCTTTCGCTCTCTCTGAAGAAAGCAAGCAAAACATTTCCTTTCCTGCCTCGTTTGTTTCTGATTTATTGAGCATTTTCTTTCCCTGAGATCTCATATTATCATTCAAGGCCCGAGACATTTCTGCACACAAGAAGAAAGGCCATATTTCTTAATTATTAACAGGCTATTTTTAATTTGAAATAATTTTTCAAATTTCTGTAATTTACTAGACACCATTTGTTACTTAACGATTGTAGTTATTATGCAATTGTAACTCAGGCGACCAAAGCTTGAAGATGGCTGTCGGTGTTTTGGAGTTTGTTCTTCTTCTGTATGTTTTATTCGAAGTAAATTATTTTTTGAGACTTATTATGACTGTTGTGATAGCCAGAGTGTTTTACAAGGAGAAAAAGGGAATGTTAGATGAATTTGTTTCTTATGGTAAGACTTCTTCCCCTTCTAAGTAGTTGTGTGATGTGAAACTTTATGTATGTTATACGTTTTGCCACGTTTATGTAATTGTAGGAAGTAAGATAAACGGATAAGAAACTTTATTTAGAAGTTGGGTACAAGTATATCCTGTGCGCTTATATGCTTCCAAAATGTATAAGTATATCCTGTGCGCTTATATGCTTCCAAAATGTATAAGTATATCCTGTGCGCTTATATGCTTCCAAAATGTATAAGTATATCCTGTGCGCTTATATGCTTCCAAAATGTATTGTCATTTTACCACGAGTGCTGTAAAGATCTGCGAGATAGTTTATGATTATTATGACACCTCCAGGGAGTCCGAGGACTTATCGAGGGAGAATGTGCCAACAGCATCGAACGATTTAACCCCTTCTAACTACTAACTGCGCTGAAACTTGCTTAACTTTTTTTCATGAGCCATTAGTAGCAGAGGCTCTACCAATCGACCAACCTTTGCTCTGTTGTTTGGCTTTACAACAACAGAGTAAATGGTAAGATTCCTGCAAACTATTGAATTGCGTCTTTATTCGGAAAAATAAAGGTGTAATTCACTGACTACTCCTGCACACTACTTGTGTACAGTTTGTTTATTGTCGATGTGTATGTACGGGATATCATGATCCACATCATAGGTTGTCATTAGTTCAGCAAGAATATGTTCAAGGTCTCTCTTAATGTTTATTTTATTTTTTTATTACTATTATGTTGGTGTTTTAAGAAAGGCTACAATTTCTTTGGATTCAGTGTTATACTGGAGACATTTGCCATGGTATTTCATAGGAAGCATGTGATGTCTTCTTAGAATGAATGCTACAGGAGAAGCTGGAATAAATTCAAAACTATACAAATACAGCTCTAAACCATTTCAATTACAATTAATTAAATTCGTAAACAGAATATGGAAAGAAGGAAACATCCTGCAAGAATGGAAGGCAGCAATAATCATAAACATATTCAAAAAAAGGACTGCAGAAACTACAGAAGAATATCCTTATTAAATGCATGCTATAAAATATATCTAGATATAATTAAAAGTAAATTAACAACATGGACCAAGGAAATTATTGGAGAAGAACAATGCAGCTTTAGGAAAGGAAGACCCTGCATAGATCCTACATTTACAATCAAACAAATTATAGAAAAAAGAATAGAATTTAACTTGCCAACATATATGGCCTTCCTAGATTATGAGAAAGCATATGATCAAATCAACAGAACAAAATTAATCAATGTACTGTATGAATTGAAAGCTCCACCTCAAACCACAAAAGCAACAACAAATATAATGAAAGAAAGCTATATTAAAATTAAGAATGAAACAACCAAAAAAATTAAAACCAATACAGGTCTCATTCAAGGAAGTGGATTATCACCAATACTCTTCAATATATATATTTATATATTATGTGTGGAAAAAATTTCAAGAGAGCAGAGGAAAATCATAGGAATTAAAATAGGAAATAAAGAATTATTATTATTCAGACCTTTAATTAAGAATGAAACAACCAAAAAAATTAAAACCAATACAGGTCTCATTCAAGGAAGTGGATTATCACCAATACTCTTCAATATATATATTTATATATTATGTGTGGAAAAAATTTCAAGAGAGCAGAGGAAAATCATAGGAATTAAAATAGGAAATAAAGAATTATTATTATTCAGACCTCCATGAAGTCAAAAGACTCATCGCGGATATAACCAACCTTTTGTGTGCTAATGGTCAAGTTATTTTTGCTGAAAATGAAGACTAATTACAGAAAAATCTACATGAATGGAAAAAAACAATAGATCAGAATGACATGAAAATCTCAATAAATAAAATGAAATCAATAGCATTTCAAGGTAAAGAAATTAAAAGATGCAAACTAGTCATCCACAACAAAGTAAGAGAACAAGTGAACAAATTTAAATATCTAGGAAATTACTTAAGCCCCAATGGAGAAATCGACATTAATCACCTTGGTGTAACTTGTCCTGTTACAAGGTTCTGTTAAACAGTTTCTGCTGAGACTATAGCCTTGAACTAACAGCTAAACTGTGTCTAAAGTTGCGGTTCAAGTGTGGAAAGGTTAATCCAATTCTAGAAAACAGAATTGGATTAAGAATAGCAGTGTTCTTTGTAACATTCAGCATGAACTAGTTAAAAGAGGTCACTTTTACCAATTTACTTATGTACTACAATAAAGTGGCAAATTCATTTGACAAGAATGATGCATATACAATGGTATACTTAGATTTTTCAAAGGCCTTTGATAGATTGCCATGTAAGTTGGTAACTGAACTGGAACATAGGGATTATATACTAGATTAGTAAGTTGGATAGGTGATGGCATTTTAGATAGGTATCAGCAAAGTTTGTATGGAGGGAGGGAGGGGATCTGTATCCTGAAAATGAGAAGTTGCTAGTGGTGTGCTGCAAGGGTGTGTTTTGGAGCTGTTATTGTTTAATTTGTATAATAATTATATTGGGATGAGTTTAACTGGAGATACCCAGCTGTTCGTAGATAATGCAAAATTGGAGAAAACATTGAGGAGTCATGCATGTTAAGGCTCTACAAGAGGATCCAAATAAACTATATGAGTGTGGCTGCCATTTCGATGCGGCAGTGTAAGGTTTTGAAATTTGGTAGGCAAAGATTGTATATATCAAGTATAAAAATTGATGAGGAAATTTTAAAAGAGGTGAAGGAGATGAGAGATCTAGGAGTAATAGTGGACAGGGACCTGAAGTTATGTGATCACATTATCACAAGCTCATGTTATGAAATCACATTGGATTATGGTAATGAGGACCTTAAAATGTAGAAGCAAGAAGATTATGGTTCCATTGTATACAGGCTTCATGAATTATACACAGATTTGGTCACTTGGTTTTCTTGGGGATGAAGATATATTGGAAAAGGACCAGAGAAGATTGACTAAGATTGTTTCCAGGCTATAGAATGTGAAACATCATTGAGAACAGAACTCTAAGCGAGTGCCATTTGCAGAGGCTTCTGAATAGTGGGAGGAGGAGATATGATTGAAACATATATAGTTCACAAGGGGTTATTACTGGGTTAGTGAGAGAGGATTTTTGTAGAATGGAAGGAGACAAGGCTGGAACAAAAGCCAATTCCTGAAAACTGAGTAAGGAAGGGGTGACCAATGGGATGAGGAGCAGGTTCTTGCATGAAGAGTGGCTGGTAAGTGGAGAAACATTGAACGAGCATAAGGGATGGTTTGCTGCAATTTATGTGATATTAGGGACCTGCAATGAGTCTTTCGATTCCATGATGGTTTAGTGCTAATTTGTAACAAGCTTAAACCATATCAAGTAATTGTTGCTCTTTTGTTAAAAGAAAAATCGGTTATTTTTAAAAGTATATTAAAAAAAAAAACTATATCATCTTTGTTATTTCACTATTTACTGTTATACCTCTTAAGAAAGATGTTTTGATTAAGCCCCCCCCCCCCAGAACACATATTTGAATTACTTAAATTTACCGTATGTGCTGGTCATCTCACATGGAAAGGAAAAGTATACAAACCACTGAATAGCATTGGATCTCCCTTTAGCCAGTCTCTACATAGAACACTTAGAAACTCAAGAGCACTCAACACAATTACACTCAAATCAGAAGTCTGGCTGTGCTTGTGTTTGCTGTTTGGTCCCCCTAGTCCAGCCACTTTAGATAGAATTTTAGTGCATTTAAATAGTCATCAACTTAACATATACTTCACAAGGGAAATATCAGTCGGTTTCAAATAGTTCCTTATATTTTTCTGTGTATAGAAAGCCAACACACACACACACACACACACACACATTGGAAGATGTTTACGCAATGGATGATTGTATGGTTGCTTCATAGCATCAGGCCCAACAATACAGTATCCAAAATAAAAACAGTAACAAATCACTATCAAAGCCAGCACTATCTGCTTCAGTGATGCAGCTCTTGCCAATGCCCTTGCCTATCTTCAAGATAAATAAATATTAACTACAGAATAACTCAGATGAGATGTTTTTATTTTGCAAAAAATTTTCTCCACAGTATCTAGAGAATCTTCAGTATAACTTTCAAATTAAACAAGTAGAATAGATGACTAGTGGACTCAAGAACCAAAACACAAGCTAGACATACACAATAAGATGTAGAGTGGCATGATTTGAAACACACAGAGGTCCTAACTGCATAAATTGAAACAAGGAGTAAATTATTTAAAAACAAACAAGAAAAAAAAATCCTATTAACTATGAAATGTGTGGATAATAACCATTTCTCATGGAAGGAATAATTTCAGGCCAACATACAATCTTCACGATAAAATCTTTAACTTCAGTGACCTTGTCAAACTGCAAATATGACATCTACATACCTATGCCAAAATGAAAGTTTAGTAGAGATGTTATCTAATAAGCATTGTCAGATCACTCCACGAAACGGCTGGCCTGATTGGCTGAGTGGTTAGAGTACCACTCTCCAACCAACAGGCTGCGGGTTTGAATCCTACTATGGATCATGGGTGTTTGTGATTGTCTTGTCTTTAGGTGGGAGATGAATTTCATTGCCTGGTGTGAGACCCTGCTTATTGGAGACCTGAAATGGTTTGAAAAAGTTCCATGTTTGGTCTCTAGAGCAGGGTTTCTGGACTATGTAAAAAAAAAAGAAAGAAATGTGACACACACACAAATTCTCCATTTCCATGGTAGATTGGTTCCAGAAAAAAACGTGTAAATGACAACCATGTAAAAAAAAGGAATACAGTGCATATGAAAAAAAAATAGAAGAATGGTTCCAGATGTGAAAACCTGATACGAACAATAAGTTATTTCAAACAAAACATATGAAAATCACTGAATAAAACTATTTAATTTTAATGGAATATTTTTTTTTAAATATTTTTTTTTATTTCAAAGTATTTAAAATAAAAAATATTCCATTAAAATTAAATAGTAATGGTTATTACTACGTAAATTTTATTTGCCGTCACTTTCTGAATAGTAGCTGCATTCTTTTGTGTGAGACTGGAATTAAATTGCTTCCATCACTTGAAATGTCACCCTGTTCATACTGCAATGGCGAAACGTTTTCTTCAGTAAAAGTAACTAAATTAGCACTAATTTCCAATAATTCTGAAGGTTGATTTTTTTTTTTACCATGAACTCTGTAATTAATCATTGTGATCCTGTTTTGACTAGATCTTTGTATAATTCTTCATATTGCACGATACATGACTTCAGTTCATGTTTAAACTGTTCACCTTGTTTAGTATTTGGATCATGTGTAAGAAAATGACTTTGCAATTTACTAGCCATTTGAAGCCCTTTAATTAATCCTGCATTGAGTGGAATCTCTTCATCACTTTTTTCATCGAGATTCTCAAGGAGAGCTTCGATTATTTCATCATCACTAACAGCCTTGTCAACCATCAATTCTTCAATATCTGCAGATGAAAAATCATTAAATCCTTCTCTGCCAACTGCATTTGCCAATCTGATGATATTGGGATATTCAGTTGTATGCAAAGGTACAGGGTTTTCTTTTTCACACATTCTGGCCAAGTAGCTTTCCAATATGCATTTGAAGTTGATGGTTTCAATTCTGATAACGCCAACTTAGCAAGTTTGATGCAATTCAAAATAAAAAATTTCTTCTACACATCAATAATTGTTCAGTAAATTACTCTTATGTAGTTTATCCAAAATGTATTAGAATGTTCTTCTTATGTAGTAAGTTTTGAAGGTAGCGATCACACCCTGGTCTAGTGGTTGTATTAAGGATGTTGTATTAAGTGGCAGAAAACAAAATTCCACATTTGGGCGTTCTAAAACAGGATGGCCAATGCATTATCTATAATCAATAAAACTTTAAAGTCCAGATTTTTTTCCATCAAATAGTGTTTAACTTCTGGAACAAAACATTGATTTTGGAACCATTCATTAAAAATTTCTTTTGTAACCCCAACCTGTTTTGTTTGTCTTCCAGTGCACTGGTAATGTGTTAAAATTAGGAATCGATTAATGAGTTATGGTTTTAATCTCCTGAAGCATTGCTGCAAAATAATAGTGTCACGATCCTTAGCTGCTCTAAAGCCACCAACACTTTTGTGATTTCACTATATAAGTTCTGCTTAGCATTTTTTTCCAACAAAGGCTGGTCTCATCTGTATTCCAAACTTGATCAGGATTGTAGCCACCATTTTCAATAATTTTGAACGGTTTTGAAAGAAATTCCCTAGCTGTTGGCTCATTTGCAGATGCAGCTTCTCCTTTTATTTTTACATTATGAAACACATATCTTTTGAGAAATTTTGTAAGCCAACCTGTTCTTGCAGAAAAATCACAATTGTTGTTTGATGATGTTGGCTCCTTTTTCGGAATCTGTTTGTACAACCATAATGCTTTCTGTTTGATGACATTTCCATCTAATGGTATTTCATTTTGTGAGCAATCTTCTGTCCACATCACTAGGACCTTTTCCTTCTTCAAAATTTAATACATACCTGTATAACTCTATGGCACAAACAAAACTTTCATGAACAAAACACAAGACATGTAAACTATAATAAATTTAGTTTAATCCTTTATCCAAGTGTGAGCAAACAAAGTTTGCGCCTGAAAATATCTTCAGGACTGAATATGGTATTGTACTACCTTACCGGAGTGAAGTAGTACAACACCGGGCAACTCGTAGCAAAGGTGGATCAAGCTAACAACACTCCTATCCCATCCCAGTATCTCCCATAATGCAAAACTTTTCAAGACATGTAAACATTTCGAATGGTAAACAAGAAATGATTGCTTAGCAAACAGCTTAACTCCTTCCAAGGCTTTATATAGGTGGGCCTCCTGTAACTGACCAACTTAACTTTGATGAATCGGCATAGTATTGTAAAAATAATCATAATTAAAATTCTGAATATTTTTACGTATTGTTTATGTTTGTATGTTTATTAGTTTTGTTTTCATAACACGCATTGTCGGCACTTGCGATATGCCCGTTATGGAATTGTTTTGTCCAAGGTGATATGTAAAGAAGTTAAAAAATTGATGTACTTACTAGATTTGATCTTTTTATTACTTAAAAGAATTTGATTGTGGTTTGAAATATTAAGTTTTGTGTTTTATGAAGACATTCTCTTGTCGCTAACGGATACAACGTGTCAGCCATTTTACAGTACTTAGTTTCTCGCTTGCCAAGGAGTGCGCATGCTCGCGGAGAAGTTTGATGAGTGATTGACAGCTGACAAGAAAGCGTCCGGTATCTGAGTAACGGCTGTAAACAAGAGAGCGTTCGGAAGGAATTTAAAACACAGGCCGGCGGATTTTTTAGGTTCAGAGGAACTTAAGTTTTTTAAGTGACATTCGGAAGAAAATTAACAGTATTTTTCAAAAAAGGAATCGTGGAACTATTAAGTTTTAATGTGGAATAAGTATGTGGATAAATAAAAGGGAAATAGGTAAATATATAAATCGTTTTAAAAGGAATATTGGAGGAAACACTGATTGAAAGATTTATAGTAAATTCCGAAAAGGGAATTGTAGAACTGTAAGTGAATTTTTTTATTGGAAGAGTTAAGACTGTCATTAAGTGTAGTGAATAAAAGAAGAGAGCTATTTACGTTCTAAAGGAATGTTTGAGAAAACTTTGATTAAGAAGTTTCATCAGTATTAAGGACGCCTGATCAGACTATTATTTCTACTAAAAAGAGACAGAATTAAGTCAGGAAGATTTTTATGTGTGCTACATGAGTGATGAAAAAGGATCCTGTAAAATGAAGAATAGAGTCATATATCTTTCTGAAAAGGGCCTTGACAGAGAGAGAAACTGGCTATGAACATTTTGTCATTTTGAAAACAAAGTGTTTAGTCTTAAGTGTAAGTTTATTTTAAAAAGGCCTTGGATCCAATTAATTTGTAGTTATAGTTATGTAATATTGTTTGAAGTATATATATATTGTTTTTGTTATATTAAATGTGTTTATTTTGTATTTTCTTGAGTCAGTGATTAATTGGATTCTGAAAGAAAGAGTTAAGATCATTACACCAATTGGAGTGAACCCTTGTGCATATAATAACATATAGGTGCACTCAGAATTAAAAAAATAATTGTTAGAAACAGAGATCATTCTCTATGGTAGGAATTATATTAAGATATAATATCTATGAATACTCTATCTATATAAAAATCCACCAATTATTAACAGTATCCTTCTGCTTCCAGGAACCAACAGCAAGCGAATATAATGGATCATCTGTCGGCCTAACTTCGAGGAATCATAATTACAAAAATTGTTTTTTTCGTTGTCACCACAATTGTCTACATTCTGTAGCATAGAGTAATCCCTGATATTTAAAACATTGAGGGAGTTTCCCCAAAATTCAAGTACCTATGTACCATTCTAGGAAATGATAATCATAATGGAAATACCCTTTTTAACAGAACTGAATTCAAACAGAAATTTTAAAAATAAGGGCCATTTGAACTGTGTTAAATCAAAATATACAATGTAAAAATAGAATTGCTTTTGTTTTCTAAACCATGTTATTTCAAAATCATGTAAAAAAATTAAAAAAAAAAAAGAGAATTATCTGTGTGTGTGTATATATATATATATATATATATATATATAATTGAAAGGAAAATAGGGAAAAAAATCCTTAGCTTACCTATGTTATGGAATACTATAGGTTTGCATATAACCTTTTGTGGGTGGGAGCAACATAAAAAAAAGTTAGCAAGTATCAGAGAAAGAGGAATGCCTATGACTGTACTTCCATTCTGTTGGTAAAGTTTTCTGTTTAAAATAAACAATCTGGATTATCTTCTTAACCTCCTATTCATCAGCTAAATGTTACCCTTCATATATTCATTATTAGAAAGAAACTTGCACCGGACTTCACATCGCTGCTTTTTTTTTTTTTTTTTTTCACATCATCAACAGCCTTGTCAGTAGTCTGGCACCAATGTTCCCTCTATGCTGTATACATGCATGCTGGTTATAAAGGGAATGTACATGCCAAGTAACTGCATGCACGAAACTTTTGTTTTGAGAATTTCTAATTTACAGTCAATTTTTTAACGTACAACAAAAAACTGGATTGTATAATAAATCATGCTTGTCACTTATTTTATTTAGTAATTTCTCCAATCCAATATTACTCCAACTCATTCTAACTTAATACTTGAATTAGTTACTTTTAGAGTGCACTGTGTAGGCGAACTGACATTGACATCAGCAAGTTGAAGAGGTATATTTTTTAGACTGTCTACTGTCTAGACAGTACGATCACTTGAACATGTGCAAACAGTGATGGATTTTTGCAGCTAAGCAGATTTAAGTGATTTAATTTAGTGCTCAATTTTTACAGGTTATAGTTAGACAAAAAAAAGTGCAACATTAATATGAGAAAGTACATTAGCAAATTTTAGTGTGTCAAACCTTCAAAATGTCACTGTTAAAAACAAAGCAGAAAAGAACTGTAAATTTTAGTGGCTAGATATGTGACATCATTTGTTTATTAAACCTCATCTATATGCAGTGTTTAAGTAGCTGAAAGAGTAAGCATTTAGGTTGCTCTTATAGTAATATTTAGCATGCAATGTACAAGATCTTTGAACAAAAATGTTGTCACCAATTTTAGTCACATCAAATTAACAGTTTGTTGCTTGAAACTTTTGCTATTGTGAGCACAGGCTGCTGTATAATTGAGTCTGAGACCTGAAACTTGCATGCCAAATGTTTTTTCATGTACACATGGGCTGGCAAAAATTATAGGGAACATTGCCTGGCACCATTAATAGTCTTGTACATGAGATAATATTCTCTCTAATTTTTGCTGGCCCATGTATGCATAAAAAACATTTTGCATGCATTTTGTGTTTGTGCTTTATTCAAAGGAATCAAAAAACATTTTGTCCTCTGAATAAAGATTAAGGTCCTTTGCAAAAAGTGATTATCTCTTGAAACATTTTGTATAAAGAAAATTGTTAGACTTTCCTTCAAAGTAAAGGAAGAACTATTTCTTCCTTCACTTTGAAGGAAGAAATGAACAGAAAGTGAAGGAAGAAATAGTTCTTCTCAACTTTTTTTTTTTTTTAATAATTTCTCTCTCATATCAATTTATGCAGTTAGGGTCTTAGTGTATACCATGCCACTTGATGTCATCCTGTATGTGTAGCTCATGTTTCATTGTTGTCTTCCAGTTATTTGTTAGCGCCTCCGTAGCTCAGTCATTATAGATGAAGCCTTTTGGTCTGAAAGAACTGAGTTTGATTCCTGTCCATGATGTGAGAAACCCTTATCTGGTCTCTTTTGACTAAAGGTGAGCTAGCCGGGAGGTAGAGGAACGAAAATCTCGCTGGAAACGCGAGGTTTTTTGTCCCTCAGAACAGGCAAACTGGCCCATGAACATATACAGATCTACAGTCATAAAATACATACATAATGCCTCACTAGGAGGGCTCAATCAAGTCCTGAGGAATGGGGGGGGGGAACCTGATACGAATAAATAAATAAAAGTTATTTGTTCTCTATATTAGGGCAAAAATTTTGTTAAATAACATCTTATGCAAGTTATTCTTTATTTAAGGATATTTAAGGCCAAAGCATCATTGACTCCTACCTTATGCTATCTTTCATAATGCTTTCTTCCAGATTTGCATACGTTGCTCATCATTCATCCATTTTACATTTATCCTATTAAACCTAACTTTTGGAATATATATTCAGGAAATTTTTATTTTAAATATTTTTTGCCACTGCAAAGAAATGTGGACCGCACAAGTTAGTTGACAGGCAAAAAAAGAGGAGATATGATAGAAACATTTAATTTGATTACAGGATTTTATAGGATTGATGCAGAGAAAATATTTCAGAACTTGTCTAGAGGGACAGAACTAGAGGTAATCCCTGTAAGTTTAATAAAGGTTTGGTTAGTAGGGATGTGTGTACTAGATTTTTGACTTGGAGAGTTGTGACTAAATGGAATGGGTTGCCAGAGTTAGTTGTGAGTTCTATATCTGTTAATGAGTTCAGGGAAAAGTATGATAGATTGAGTGGATAGTTTGGATCTCTCACAATGAGTTGTTGAACTCCATAGAGGTACTGTATAGTAATAATAATAATAATAGGATATTACAAAACCTTAATGTGAATACAACAGTAGGGATCAGCTGTTATTTCACTGATGTTTTAAGGAATTGACAATGCCTTTCACCAGATTGTTCAAATTGTGTTAGCTCTGGATCTCTCACAATGAGTCGTTGAACTCCATAGAGGTACTGTATAGTAATAATAATAATAATAGGATATTATTATTATTATTATTATTATATTAATAATAATAATATCTATGTATAGATTTTATCTATACATAGATAAAATCATAAAAGAATGGAAGATAACTAATGAAGGAGGATTCAAGATAAACCGTAACACCAGATTAGCTAATCTTCTTTTTGCTGATGACCAAATAATCCTTGAAAATAATGAAGATGAACTCCAAAAATCATTATGGAGTCTAAATAATCTGATAAAAACATATGGTATGGAAATATCAACAGACAAAGCAAAAGTCATGGCCTTCAAAGGTGCTAATCCAATAAGAAGCAAAATAGTAATAAACAACAAAATAATAGAGCAAGTAAATACATTCAAATATTTAGGTTGCACAATGTCATATGAAAATGAAGCTGATATAGAACCAAAGATATCAAACTTTTTAAAAGTAACAGGCATTATAATTAAAATTTTTAAACCCAATTATGTACAAAAACACACACGAATAAGAATCTACAATACAGTAGCTAAACCAACCTTACTTTATGGCAGTGAGATATGGACAATAAAAAAAGCAGATTAAAGAAGAACTGAATCATCCGAAATGAAATTTCTGCGCAGAACTGAAGGAGTCACAATAATGGACAAAATGAAAAGCAGCAAAATCAGAAAAAAACTTGGAATTACAACCTCCCTAAATGAAACAGTTATTTGCTATAGAGAAAAATGGAAAGAACACATACTAAGAATGAATAGAAGGAGAATACCTAAACAAATTCAGAGGAAGACCCTTAAAAAGATGGAATTGAGTCCGGAACAGGCCACTTCGCCTATAAGCCTGGAAAGGAAGAAGAAGATAATAGGATATTACAAAACCTTAATGTGAATACAACAGTAGGGATCAGCTGTTATTTCACTGATGTTTTAAGAAATTGACATTGCCTTTCACCAGATTGTTCAAATTGTGTGAGCTCTGGGTGGGTTCCATAATCATCATCATGAAATTCCTGCCATGCACCCTCAAGGAGTGTACAGGATATGATAGTACTACATGAAAAATTTACATCATTACTAACTTCCTATCTACAATTTTCCTCCAAATAAGTCTATTACTTGTCAAGACTCCAACATTATCACATCTTATATTTCTATCAGCTAAGGCACATTGTACCATATCAATCCACCTATATCTTGATCTTCCTCTGGGTCGTTTTCCTGCCAACCTGTGCAGAGAGCATTTGTTTTGCTAATCTTTCCGAGCCCATTCTGTTTAAGTGATCTTACCACCTGAGATTTGCTCTGGTAACGCATTCCTGAATGCTGACAATATCAAGTTCTTTCCTAATATCCTCGTTTTTAATATGATATTGCCATTGATGCCACCTGTTCACGCCTCTAATCTTTCTCAGGACTCTCATATCTGCGGTCTCTAGTCTTTGGTCAAGTGTTTTACTTCTGACCCAGCTCTCAGATCCATAAGTTAAAACTGGTTTGAACACTGTCTTGTATACAGCTAATTTAGTGTTCCGACTAATTTCTCTCTTATTCTATATGAATTTATTCAGTTGACTTCCCACCATACCAGCTTTGTTGATTCTGTTGTCTTCCATATTTAATTTACCATCTTCACTAAAAATCGTGCCTAAGTAGCTGAAATGTTTTACTTGTTCCACAGGTTTTCCATTCACAAAGTAGTTGACATTTTCAACGATTTTGTCTATTTTCATTGTCTTTGTCTTTTTATTGCTGACCTTTATACCATATTTATTACAACAGTTATTCAATTTAGTCAGGGAATCTTGCAAACTTGTAGCAGATTTATTTAGAAGTATAGCATCATCTGCATAAAGCAAAGAGCTGACATTAACATCTCCAATTTTGATATCATGTTTAATACCACTTTCCTTCATAATGTGATCCATATAGATAATGAATAACAGAGGGGATAATGTACATCCTTGTCTCACACCAGATTTAATATTAAACAATCTTCCTGTACTTCCTTCAATACTAATTGCTAACTTACAACTCAAATAAAGACTAAGTATTGCTTGATATAATGCCCCATTGACACCATATAACTGTAGCGTATTGAATAGCTTCTCTCTTGGCACCTTGTCATATGCCTTTTCCAAATTGACAAAACTTAAATACAGATCTTTGTTATATTCCCATGCTTTCTCAACTATTTGTCATAAAGTGAAGATCTGATCTTGACGGCCTCTATTTGGCCTGAATCAAGCTTTTCTTCCACAATTCTTCTCAACCGTTTCTCAAGTATACTGGCATAAATCTTACCACGAACACTCAGTAGAGAAATACCTCTGTAATTCTCACATTCAGTCTTAGTTCCCTTTTTATATATGGATACTATGAGAGCACTACTCCAATCATCAGGAATTTGCCCCCTCTGTCCAGGCCTTCTGAACTATGCAGTGCAACCACTGTAAGACTTTTATACCACCATACTTTAGCATTTTGGGTCGAATGTCATCTATTTCTGCTGCCTTTCCACATTTCAAGCCTTTGATGGCTTTTTCTACTTCAAATATGGATATGTATTCCTCACTGTATGCCTGTTGAGTGTTTTTTACTACTGTACTATCACTACGTGTTTCATTTAGCAATTTTTCGAAGTAATTACTCCATACTTCAATGATATCTTTTTCTCCAGTTTTCTTGTCACCTTTGTCATCTCTAACTCCTTTTACAGCACTCTTTCCTGCATTTCTAAGCTTCTTCAACAACCTCCAGAATATTTTGCCACCTTCTTGATATTTATTTTCTATGTTGTTGCCAAAGTCCTCCCATGACTTTTGTTTAGCTAATTTTACAAAGTGTTTAGCTTTCTGACATTTCACTCTGTATTCTCTAAGAGCACAAGCTGATTTATTTGCCAGAAACTTTTGATATGCTTTCTTCTTTTCCTTCACTGCCTCTTTAACTTCCTGTGTCCACTGTGGAGTTCTGATTTTTCTATCCTTGCAGACAACCAAACCTTGGCGATTCAGTGGCAAGCCTTGAAGAAAACCTGATTGATTCAGCCAGAGAGGCATGTAGTAATCAGGTTTTCTTCAAGGCTTGCCACTGAATCGCCAAGGTTTGGTTCCTGTTCTCAAACTCTTTCATTTTTTCTTCAATAATCTTTGTGTATTTTAGTCTACAATTCACATCTGAGAGCTGCTCAACTTTTATTCCCTTTAAAAGTTTCTTACATGTCATTTTTTTCAATATGAAATTCAATTTTATCCTGTTCAAGACTAAATAGTGATCACTTCCAATTTCAAATCCTCTGTATACTCTGGTGTCTTGCACCAGGGAGAAAACATCACTATCAACAATAACATAGTCAATGAGACTTTTCTTATTCCTTGCCTCTTCTCTCCATGCGAATTTGTGCACATTTTGATGTTGGAACGTTGTGTTAGTAATAACCAATCCATGTCCTGAGCAGAAATCAAACAAATATTTGCCATTATTATTAGCTTTGCTCTTATCTCCAAATTTTCCCAAAATATTTTTGTATGTCTGACAATCATTTCCTACTCTCCTATTTAGATCCTCAACAAGGACCAACTTTTCCTTTTTCATTGTGTCAGATGCTTTCTCTAAAGCATTAAAAAATTCCTCCACGTCTACCTTAGTAGAACCTTCTGTGGGACCATAGGCACAAATAAGTCTCATTGTCCAGTTCCCCATTCTGATATTTGCCCACATCACTGTACTTGAGACTGCCTGCCATTCAAGAAGATTAGCCTCGTATTTAGTTGAATACTATGGCTACTCCTTCTTTTCCTTGATTGTCATTGCCTGAATATAACATTTTGTATTTATTGCTAAAAAGATCTCATCAGTTTTTGTATATGGTTTCACCAGGTTTACCAGTTTTTGTATATATGGATACTATTTTTCATCAGTATCCATACGGGAAGGAGTGATGACAAGAGGCCATCCCTGGAAGTTACGAAAGGAAACTGTGAGCAAGAGGGTGAGGAGTGGTTTCTTTGGATAGAGGGTGGTTGAACCATGGAATGCATTGCCTGATGGAGTGGTGAGAGCAAGAACGGTCAATGAGTTCAAGGAGTGGTATGATAGACTTTGTGTTTCTTAGCGGGGGGAGGACCTCCCCTTGATGAGTCTTGATAGACTTTGTGTTTCTTAGGAAGGACCTCCCGCGATGAGTCTTTTGACTCCATGGAGGCCTGAATAATAATAATAATACTATTTTTGTATATATTGGATACAGTTTTCACCAGTTTTTGTATATATGGATACTATGAGAGCTCTACTCCAATCATCAGGAATTTGCCCCTTTGTCCAGGCCTTCTGAACTATGCAGTGCAGCAACTGTAAGACTTTTATACCACCATACTTCAGCATTTCCGGACGAAATGTTTCAGTCAACCCTATTATGTTGATCTGGTGCTTATCTAATTCCTCAGCTTGCTCCATTTCTTTGCTATTCAGGCTTCTTATGTTGATGGTACTGATCTTTAACTCTGGTGATGTTGAGTTGGGGTGTATTTTCAGATTTGTTTCAGTAGCTGACTTTTTGCTGTTCACCCTGGTTCTCTGGCGAAAACAACGCTGGTCTTGTTTAACCGGGTGATGCCCCAGCCGGTATGAAATTTTGTCATGTTGTACCATCATTTTGTATTTTGGTTTAAGCCAATTAGAATACAATTTGGTTGGCTAAATCCCAAATTGCCAGTCCATCTTTGTTCATTCAGTATCCAGGTGCACCCAACAGGGTGCACCACAAGAAGGTGAGGATTGGACATTAGGTCAGAAGCCCTCGTCAGTTCTCCGCATTCCTTTAAAGGCTATGTGGAGGTCTACTCTCAGTTATACATCTTTGACCCTTAAGCACCTCTGGGTTCCAATGGAGTGGATTGGGTGGGGGCGGGTTCCAAGGGAGTAGAAAGAGAGAAAAATAGTTCCATTGCATACTGAAGGCTCCAAGACTGATTTTGCAAATTATTAACAGATCACAATCTCAGGAGTGATGGTCAAGGTATTGAAGAGATTTGTTAAGGAATTCAGGAATAGGATATTATATAGAGACAGCATGGTTTTGTGATGGGTAGTTCATTCCTTAGTAATATACTCACTTTTTATAATAAAGTGACAGCTGAGTTGGATAAGGGGAATGGCTACACCATGGTACTGCTGGACTTTGCCAAGGTATTTGACAGCACACTTCATAAACTGTTATATAAATCGGAGCAAATAGGGATGAGTTTGAAACTGGCTGGACAGACATCAGAGAATATTTTATAATGGAATAGAATACAAGATTTAGGCCTGTGATTAGTGGGTATATTGCAGTTTTCTTTACCTGGAATACTACTGCTCTTTGATTTGTCCATTAATAACATAGGAACTGATCTGAGAGAAAATATTCAGTTGTTTGCTAATGCATAACTGGGTAGAGCAGTAGTATACTTGTATAAAGGTAATGTACAAATCTTGTAGGAAGATTTAAATACACAGTATGTGCAAAGAGGAAATGGCCATCAGTTGTGACAAAGTGTAAGGTTATGCATGTGGGGATGAAAAGATTACCACCTGTGTACTCTATTCATGGGAACCAGGTTTCAATAAATTTTTTGAGAGCTTAGGAATTTGGAGGTGCTGGTGAACTCTGAATTAAAATTCAGAGGACATATTGCAAAAAAGTGATTAAAAAAACAGCTCATAGAGTGACTTGGTTATTGAAGAAACCAACAAGCAGAAATAAGGAGATTATTATGCCTCTTTACAATACCGTGTTGTAATCCCATCTTGATTATCGTGCACAGATCTAGTCACCAGGGTTTGTTGGGATCCAGAGGTGAGTAACCAAGAGAGTAGTTTGTGATTCTTATGAGCAGGGCTTGACAGATAACACATTCACAAATAACAAGTGTAGATTTTGCAGTTGGCAAGAAGCCAGACTGGTAATATCACCATTACCACTGTAGTGTTCCTGTCTGCCATGATTAAAGATAATTATGCTGTTCTACTCTTCAGTGGTGGGTATCATAGATGTGCTTGTGTATATACCTACATTCACAGCATCCTCTGAGAAGGATTTTAGCATGATGAATACATAAACTCTAAGAGCAGAACTACATTTCATATTTCCAGCTGAGAGAATTTTATGACAATATCCAGCAATAGACCATCAATTGATTTGTTTGAACCAGAATATGCAATTGATAAGTGTAATTTTCTGGAAATATGTATCATATAAAAGGCCAGTGTACTAACAGATATGATTGTAATAAATTATATTTTCCAAAAATTAATATCATTATTAATGTTTTAGTCTTATTCTTATTATCTATCGACTTTTGTGTATTCAAATGATTCTTATGCAAAAGAAATCCCAAACTATTACACAGCACCACTAATCAATTCATTGAACTCCTATTGACTTATTGAAACATATCATTAAATTTTTTTTTTTTTTTTGAAGAAGAAGATTATTTAGGATTGATAAAGAAGAAATGTTTTCATTACAATACTGGGGAAAGAACTAGAGATTATCCTTGGAAATTGAACAAGAATGTGGTTAGCACAGATGCAAGCTAGATTACTTGCTTGAAGAATGGTGAATAAGTAGAATGGATTGCCATTCATTTGCTTTTTGTTGGTGAATGAGTTCAAAACAGTATGACAGGCATTGCATAAATAGTGGTTAGCGTTTGGTGAAATGTCTAGGTCTCCCTTGATGTGGTTCAGATTCCATAAGGATGGCCGTATAATAATAATACTAAAACCGTTTCAACAATACGTAAAAATGAAGGGGAGGGGAAAAAAAAACATTATCCTGCTCTGTTGCTAAATATATATTTGGTTTGTTAGATTTCAATATAAAATGGTGTCATAATGGGAAATGAAAAACATCTACCTAATGTTGCCCAGTAGGAGGGAACCAAGTGTTCCCTTACTTCAAAGAAGCATTTATGAATTTTGTATATGCTATGAGCCACAGTCTTTTGGTCCATTGCTTTTGTTTGAAGGACTTATGGACTGGTGTAATTTGATTATCAGCCATCGAGTTTTAATTATCTGCAGCTACTGCTGCCTGGCTAAGTACATATTTATTTTCCAACCAACAGAATATGAGGCTTGAATTCTTCTATGGGCATGAATGTCTCTAGGTAGTAGATGAATTTAATTACATGTTGTGAGATCCTTACCCTGCTTATTGGAATGAGACTTGAAAATGTTCTATTTATGATCTCCATAGCAGGGTTTCTAGAATATATAAGTAATCTGCCCACAGTGCATTAATTCTAGAGGCTTACAGCCCTTCACAAGTGGGATTGAGGAAAAAAAAGTGGTGGTTCTCATCTTTATCAGTATATTCATAACCTCTTCAGGATGCATTGACAGGTTTGTTTTCATGAAGTACTTTTTAAAAAATAAGTTTAACTTATCTGTTTTTTTCTGTTCTTTTATTTATGACTAATATTATATTTGACATGTGACTGTTTTAGGCATTTGCACTCCAAATGATTTGGATATGTTTCTTCATATGAACAATGCCCGTTATCTTAGAGAGTTTGAATTTGCCAGAGCTC
Source organism: Typopeltis vanoorti (assembly GCF_054136105.1). Lineage (NCBI taxonomy): Eukaryota > Metazoa > Arthropoda > Arachnida > Uropygi > Thelyphonidae > Typopeltis > Typopeltis vanoorti. Next base: position 59,082,623 of record NC_143552.1, on the reverse strand, counting down.
TATCAGGAATTTCAATGGGTGTGTGGGATGCAGTTCGTGAATTAGGTGGTGGTGGTGTTTTGACTGCAGTGACTATTCGCTATCGTAGAAGTATCACCTTGTTTCAGATATTTCGAATACGTACAAAGGTATGGACTTAAGTTTATATTTTAATATATTGTTTCATAAAGTTTCATACTGTGTTAGAGATCATTTATAATAATTCAACATCCTTTGAGTAAATTCTTTAGGCTGCAGGTTCAGAAAGCTCAACACTAAATTTAGGAGTAGAATGTTTTAAATAAATGTAACTTGCTTTGGTTGATGAGCTCCATATTTGAGGTATTAATTATACTGTTGACGAATATGGTTTCTTATTGGAGAAGGAAAGAGCTGAGTAGAAGAATAGAAAAATCAGTCAGGAAAACGAAATAGTAAGTGGAAGAAGGTTAGCGATTAACAGGAGGGAATTATAGTAAGGGATTAGAGATTTGTTTTCATTAATTAATTTATTTTTCATCCAAAAAATGTCAGCCATCTCTTCATCGGATGCCTCTTATAATTAGTCTTGGGCCAGCTATCTCTGATTGGTTACCGGTCAGGATTAAATTTCCCCACTCACTCTCCAAGAGTTAGATAGGGTTAAAACAGCATCGTTTTAACCCTTATAGGGTTAAAATGGTATCACCTACTCTCTATAAGGAATAAAAGATGTTATCTGTTTTTATTTTATTTTATTTTATTTTTTTCAGTAAAGATGAATGTGCTCATTCAGTACATAGCAGTATATCTTCAGTGGTGAAAAGTTTCTTTATATTTTTCTACTGGTATGAAGATATATAATCTCCCTTAAGACTAATGCCATTTATTCCAGTGATGCTCCAGCACCCTGTAGTGGTTCTCGGTAAGATCTGCAAAATACCCCTCTACAGTTGCAATCGCCTCTTGATTTGAAGAAAAATGCTGACCATCGAGGAAGAGTTTTAGTTTCGGGAAGAGATAGAAGTCAGAGGGAGCCTATCTGGAGAATAGGGTAGCTGTTCTAACAATTCATAGTGCAGATCCCTTAATTTTCCCATTGCCAAAACACCTTTGTGGGCAGGTGCATTGTCCTGATGAAAATGTTTTTTTCTTCTGCAAACTGGGTCTTTTCTCACAAATTTTTTCATCTAGTCTGGTTAAAAGATTGAATAATATTCCCCGGTTATTGTTTTACTCTTTTCAAGATAATTAATAAACAAAATGCCTTTAGCACCAATGCCATAACCTTTCCTGCTGATGGAACCGACTTTGTGTTCTTTGGTGCTGAACAAAAACTAGAATCCAAGTTTCATCCATAGTAATAAATTGATGCACAAAATCATTTTTATTCTTGTTAAAACGCTCCAAGCACTGTTCAGAGATTTTTATGTGAGTGTGTTTTTGATGTGCTGTAAGCAAGAGCGACAGAAGAATTACAAATGAAAAAGCACAAAGCTTTTTCATTTGCAATTCTTCATGCAAAATATATCCTACACATTCTTTTGAAATGCCTGCAGTCTCGTCAGTTTCACTCGCTTTGACTCGCCGGTCATTCAATACCATATCGTGCACTTGATTAATGAATTCTGGTGTTGTTACACTTTTTGGACATCCTTCATGTGGATCATCTTCAAGGCAGGTACGTCATGTTTAGATTAAGCAGTCCATTTCTTAATTGTCGAAAACGAAGGAGAAGAGTGCCATAAACTTTTATGAACTTCGAATGAATTTCTTTTGGTGTTAAACCTTCATTTACAAAGAATTTTATAACAGTGCGATACTCAATTTTATCCATTTCAAGGGATACAGACAACACTTTTGCTTCAGACAGCTGTATAAAATAAACTACTTGATAGAATGACTTGCAATTTCACATGGATACTTATGAAGGATGTACCAACTTTTAAAAAAAAAATCTTGCCAATAGTGTTGCCATCTATGGTCGAGACCGAGAACTTTTCAGACCACCCTCGTATTAGAAGTAGAGGAAAATCAAGATGTAACTTGATTTTCCTCTACTTCTAGAGGAAAATCAAGAAAACAACAACAGTAGAAGAATATTGAAAAACTTGAGGAATACCTACAATGAAGTTGCTGAAGATGTAATTGGTAAACAAAAAAAAAAAGAAAAATAAAGAATGGTTAACTACAGAGATTTTGAAGATCATTGAAGAGAGAAAAAAGATTAAATAGTTAATGAACAATACAAATTCAGAACAATTATATAAGATATATAGCAATCATTATAATCAACTAAATAAAAGTGTAAAGAGAGGCATGAGCTGACTAGAGATTTGATGAATTAGAAAAGGAAGCACAACATGCCACAGAAAATGGACAAATTAGACAACTCTATCAGATTATAAAACAATTCATTGGTAACAAAAAAAAAGCAACCTCTTCTTCCATTAGAAACAAAGTAGGAAAGTTATTGACAATTGACTCCAAATTGAAGCAAGATTGAGAGAATATTTTGATGAAACTTTGAATGCAAAAGTAGATACAGGTCTCAACATGCGCAAAATATTACAGCTAGTGTAATACTCACTTTGAACATTTCCAAAAGACAAGATTTCATTAAGTGAAGTCAAAGATCCCCTGAAGACATTAAAATCTAACAAAGCATGCAGAAATGATAATATCGATGGCAAAATGTTAAAAGTTGATTTTAACACAACTACTACCAAGTTACAAAGGTTATACAATGAAATATGGAAAATAGAAAAAATCCTCAACAATGGAAAGAAGTAGTAATTATAAAAATCAAAAAAAAAAAAAAAAAAAAGGAGATTTGACCAATTACGAAAATTGGAGAGGAATAAGTTTGCTTTCAATTCTCACAAAAGTTTTTGCAAAAATTTTAATTAATAGATTAAAAAAGGAGATCAAAAATTTTATTAAGAGAAGAACAGGCAGGTTTCAGAACTGGTTGCTGAACTATCCAACAAATATTCACTCTTAAAAACATAATCAAACAATGTATAGAATTTCAAGTCCCATTACCTAAACTTCATCGATTTTAGTAATCGGTTCGACTCAGTAGATAGAGAGAAACTTTGGAAAATATTAGAAGAATTCAGAATACCTTATAAATTTCTCAACATTACCAAGGATATGTATAATGGAAGTAGATGGAAAACTTACAGACTTCTTTATCATTGAAACTGTAGTTAGGTAGGGCTGTGTTCTGTCTGGTCTATTTATAATTTTAATTGATTGGATTACGAAAACTTAATCATCAAAAGAGAGGAATACATTGGGACTTTGTCCACGCTGGAAGACCTTAATTTTGCTGATGACATAGTGCTCCTGTCCTCTAAGTTAAATGACTTACAGCTAAAAACTGATAACTTTGCTTGCTGTGCAGACACTGTGGGTCTTCGTATGAACAAGAAGAAAACCAAGGTCATGTGAATAAATGAAAAATCAGATAAAGAAATTAAATTAAAAAATGAAACAATTGACGATGTTGATACTTTTACATATTGTGGATCAACAATAAATAAACAAGGCAGCACTGACGAAGACATTTTACAAAGAATTACTAAAGCACAAAATTGTTTCAGGTCATTAAATAAATTATGGAAAGTATCAAGTATTACAGTTAAAGTGAAAATTAATATCTATATATCTATTGTGTGAGCAGTGCTGCTATATGGCTCCAAAACTTGGAAACTTACCAAGGCACGAAGTAATAAATATGACATTTTTTCAAAACAAATGTTTAAGAAGAATTTTAAAAATCTTCTGGCCAAATACAATCACTAATGAGGAACTTTTAAAGAAAACTTTCTCCAAGTCAATATATGAAGAGATTCGCCTAAGAAGGTGGAAATTGACTGTGCATGTTCTTCACATGGGGATAAACAGAATTCCCCAAGTAGCACTGACTTGGACTCCAGAAGGGAGACACTAGAGGTCCCCCAAAATTAACTTGGAGAAGAATGATGGAATCCGAAATAAAGGAGGCAAGATGCACATCCTGCCTCCTTCAGAGCTGGGCAGAAGCACAAGCAGCTGCGAGGGACAGGAGCAGATGGAAAACAACATTGCAGCCTTATGTGCCAGTAGGCACGGAAAGATTTGATGATGATAATAATTTTTATGAAAATTTTCAGGGTTCCGAAAATAAAAAAAAAGATATATTTATATGTATGGTCTAGCAGTCTCTAAAAGTTAAGAAAAGGCGCTTTAGTGCTAGTTAATCATAACATGGTAACCTAAAATAGATGCACAGGTTAATTAACTTATTTCTTATGGAATATGTAGAATTTGACCATTAATAGTGGATATTAAAACTTGGATGGCAAAGAAGTATTTATTTTTCCCCAAATATTTCTTTATATTGATTCTAACCTAAACCTTTTTCAACTGTTTCAAAGTGGATATAATTTTATGTATGGTTCTCAAAAAAGTTAAGAAAAGGTGCTTTAGTGCTAGTTAATCACAACACAGCAACCTAAAATGGATGCACAGTGGACATGTATAATTAGCTCATTTCTTATGGAATATGTGGAATTTGACTATTAATAGTGGATATTAAAATTTGGAAGTTGGCAAAGAAGTATTTATTTTCCCCAAATGTTTCTTTATATTGATTCTAACCTAAATCTTTTTTAGACTGTTGCTGAAGTTGCTGTCATGTTTTATGACATCACTTGCCCTGTCCCTCCTAACATTTCATAGCAGTGAATTCAGAAACTTACTAATGTAGTTGTATGCATAGCCCAAAGAGTTTTATTTTATTGATACAAATTAAGTGGATATTGAATCCAACATTATTTCACAGCTGAATATAGAAACTACAAGAGTTTTGTGCTGAATATAGAAACTATAAAAGTTTTGTTAAAAGTTTATTTTTCACTTGGTTAGACTATAATAAATTTAGTTTAATCCTTTATCCAAACAAAGTTTGCGTCTGAAAGTATCTTCAGGACTGGGGTAAAGTGGTGCAACATCGGGCAACCCCTTGAAAAGGTGGAGCAAGCTACCAACACTCCTATCTCAGTATCTCCCATAATGCAAAACACATCTCCTTGCGGATATGTATAATGTTATGCATTAAGGGAAGGGTCACTACCCAGACTAGTTTCGACCTTTATTGAGGTCTCTTCAGTGGGAGCCAGGCCCAATTTGAGATACCAAGGCAGAAGCATTAGCAAGGTCATCTCCTCCTATAGGAGCTGTGTGCCACCTTTTTATTAAATTACTCTGGATTTAGAGAAAGATGTTAAAAGTTTATTTTTCACTTGGTTAGACTATAATAAATTTAGTTTAATCCTTTATCCAAGTGTGTGCAAACAAAGTTTGCACCTGAAAGTATCTTCAGGACTGGGGTAAAGTGGTACAACACCGGTCAACAAAGTTGCCCAGTGTTGTACCACTGTGGTGTGTGTGTGTTGTACCACTTTACCCCAGTCCTAAAGTGGTACAACACCGGGCAACTTTGCTGCCCGGTGTTGTACCACTGTTGTGTGTGTGTGTGTGTGTGTGTGTGTGTGTTGTACCACTTTACCCCAGTCCTGAAGATACTTTCAGGTGCAAACTTTGTTTGCACACACTTGGATAAAGGATTAAGCTAAATTTATTATAGTCTAACCAAGTGAAAAATAAACTTTTAACATCTTTCTCTAAATCCAGAGTAATTTAATAAAAAGGTGGCCCACTGTTTGGCAGCTCCTATAGGAGGAGATGACCTTGCTAATGCTTCTGCCTTGATATCTCAGCTTGGGCCTGGCTCCCACTGAAGAGACCTCAATAAAGGTTGAAACTAGTCTGGGTAGTGGCCCTTCCCTTAATGCATAACATTATACATATCTGCAAGGAGATGTGTTTTGCATTATGGGAGATACTGAGATAGGAGTGTTGGTAGCTTGCTCCACCTTTTCAAGGGGTTGCCCGATGTTGCACCACTTTACCCCAGTCCTGAAGATACTTTCAGACGCAAACTTTGTTTGGATAAAGGATTAAACTAAATTTATTATAAAAGTTTTGGCAGATCCAAGTGTAAGTTCTGATCATTTTCCTTAGTATTTTCCATAATGTAAAGCACATCTCCTTGCTGACATGTATGATGCTATGCATTATGGAAGGGTGTCACCACCCAGACCAGTTTCGACCTTTGTTGAGGTCTCATCAGTGGGAGCCAGACCCAGATGTAAATACCAGACCCAGTTGAAGTGATGCAGATGTCATTCTTTCCCATGCAAGTTGTCAAAAGGTGTTGCATCTTAAAAGGTACCAAGAATTACTGAAATATAGATAGAGCCAAAGGCTTCACTTTGGCAATGCAAAATTATACAAATTAAGTGGATATTGAATCCACCATAATTTAAACCTGGGTATTTACATCTGGGTCTGGCTCCCACTGATGAGACCTCAACAAAGTTCGAAACCGGTCTGGGTAGTTGCCCCCTTCCATAATGCACAGCATCATACATGTCTGCAAAGAGATGTGCTTTACATTATGGAAAATACTAAGGAAAGTGATCAGAACTTAGTCCACCTTTACCACGAGTTGCCCCTATCCTGAAAGGTTGCTTGCACTTGGATCTGCCGAAATTTTTATAGTTTCTATATTTGGCACGAAACTGTTGTAGTTTCTATATTTGGCTGTGAAATAATGTTGGATTCAATATCCACTTAATTTGTGTAATTTTGCATCCCTGAAGTGGAGCCTTTGGTTCTATCTATATTTCAGTTATTTTATTGAGTTTTTTATGATATTGAATGTTTTTAGTTTATAATATCAGAGAAGAAATCGATTTTATTTTTTTCCATAAGCCATTCATGACATGAGAAAGCTTGAAAGATACTGCTTTCAAGACATGAAAACATAGCAAAAAAATAGTATTATTGATAAAAAAAAAATATAATAATACTAAATCATCACGTATCTCTTATTAATTGTAACTTTTTTCTTCACAGTCTGATTAATGTAAGTAGTTAACATATTTACTTTAACACTGGTAGTTATATCATATAAAAGATAACCATAGCATTAACAAGCTTATAAATTGACCAGATCTGGGGATTATGATATATTAAGTATTCGTGGAAGAGCATACCCAAGCAGAGATATGACGGATATTTGTCTGATTCGTGATCCAGTACAATTTTAAGGACATGATCATAGTTATCATTCTATATCATTGATTGCCCTTTTCCTTACTCCCTTCTGTCATTCTTCAGCAGCACACTGACTGCTCTGCTTCTCTAAATTATATTTGACAAATTATATTCTTTTTTGATCCTTTACCCAAGTGTAAGCAACAAAGTTTGTGCATGAAGTATCTTAGTGACTAGGCACTGACTTCACATTAATTCTCTCAGTATCCCATAATGTTCATGCATTATGGGAAGTGCCACTACCCCGACCAGTTTCAACCTTTATTGAGGTTTCATCAGTGGTAGCATGATCCAGGAAGATCCCCAGTTGATCAATACAGAAGTCATATTTTACATATATAAATAATAAAAAGGTATATTACCTTATTATTAAAATATTCTAAATCAGAGATAGTTATAGAAAGTTTTTTCACTTTGTTATAAATTAAATTAAAGATGCCAAGAAATTATATTCTTGGAGCTTTGTTTTTAACCATTTTCTCTCAGTAAACTTTCTGTAGTAATGGTTAAAAACTTCTTTATAATATCAGAAAAGAAATAGATTTTTTTTTTCCATAAAAGCCATTCAAGACATGAATGAAAGCTTGAAAGAAACGTCTTTAGAAAGAGCTGAAGTAAGTGAAATTAAACAGTACATAAATCGCCAAGATTTGTGTACCTTCTTAGGGATTGGTTGGATATGGGCTAATTTCCAAGATGCAGGATTGACAGTGGAGGAAATGGGAGTATTATAAAAAAAAAAAAGTTTTATAGAACAGGAGTCATTTCTGGAGAACAAACTTCAGAATAATTGGAGAAATTCCATCTTAACCAGGAGTTTCATTTCCAGTTTTAATAAAATTCTTCTGGTCTCTTTCTGCTGAAAAATCAAAGGAGCATTTGAGTGAGTGAGTTAGTTTTTTTCCATATTGACAGAAATTGCTTCAGTGATATGCTCAGTGCACATGCATGCTTGGATCAGAAGGTTAAAATCAGTAATCCAATCAAAGAAATGAGGCAGAAAAGTCACAGTGATCATCCTACCTGGAATTCTTATTATACCAGACAGTACATGGTTAATGCCAAAGCATGAGTATTGCTCCATAAGAGAAGAAAGCAGCATGATTGTCTGAATTACCTAGAGGACATACAAGTAAGGTATTTGGAGAGTCGTGGTATTAGGATTAGGTGGTATTCTGGTAGGCACATGAATAATTAGTGTAATTAGTTGGTGAATATAGGTGTCTCAGCACCTCTATTTGTGTGATTTGCTGTTGGAAAAGAAAAGCAAGTGTGAGTCGTGAGCATTAAAATCTCCAAGGAGGAAAACTTACTGTTAGGAAAGTTGGACTGGAGAAAATCAGCATTTAAAGAAAGAAAAGCAGAAAGTTCATAATAGCTGGTGGCATTAGAAGAGTAATGAGATGACAGAATAATCTGATAGTATAGGGAAGAGAGACTTTTTTAGCCGAAGAAGATTTAAAAAAATGGAAGTTCTTAGTTGAAAAACGGTGAAATCGTATATACCAGAGCAAAAATATTGACATATGCTCCCTTTGAGTTCAAAGGGTACAATTAGGAAAACCAAGATGAGTAGCGCTTGAGCTGTTTTTTTCTGCTAGAAAAAAGTATGATTTTGCAGAGTAGAAATGAACATTGTTGAAACTAAGACTATTTACTAAAATAAAGAGCCAAAAGGCTTCAGTTCGACAATGCAAAATTATATAAAGCAAGTGGATATTAAATCCACTTGCATTATTTCAAAGCCAAATGTAGAAACTATGAAAGTTTCATTAAAAAAGTTGACCAGAGAGCTTACAGGAATACACTCGCCAGTATTTACGAGTTGCCCTAGCATAGACCATATAGAAGACATGATCGCTTGCCCAAGCGTCCATATATTTGCCTTTTATTGGTCCATTTTGATAAGGTTTCATACACCCCTCTGACACTTTCAAGTTCCTTAGTACTGAACGAGAGTTTTTGCTCTATTAAGGTTTCTGCCTGGTCTCTGAGGAGAACCAACTAGTTCGAAACAACTGTCAGGCCAGTAAAACCTTATCAAAATGGACCAATAAAAGGCAGATATATGAACGCTTGGGCAAACAATCGTCTTGTATATGGTCCCCACTAGGGCAACTCGTAAATGCCGGCGAGTGTATTCCTGTAAGCTCTCTGGTCAACTTTTTTTTATGAAACTTTCATAGTTTCTACATTCAGCTTTGAAATAATGCTGGATTTAATATCCACTTGATTTATAAGACCATGTGTATTTTTGAATAGAATTTGGTGCTTGGTAGGTTTGCTTTTATTCACATGTAATCTGTTTTTTTTTTTTGCTTGACTTTTCATAGTTGTTTAAATTGAGACGGATGTGGAATATACAGCACATAGCCTAATTTATATTAGTCATCTATTTGATTCTTTAAAGATACTTGTGACATTAGGATTATAAAATATATACACGTTTACACAAGAATAGTATTTCATTTGCCAAATATATCAGTCTGAATATTACAGACCATCTTCAGTGGCTACATAGGAATAGTTTTAAAAAAAGGTGGAATACTAACAATTGATCATTCACAAATACAAAATGATGTCATATCACTAAGTATTAAAAGAGTAAACATTTTTTTATCAGAGTCATGATTAAATTAAAGATATTAATTCAGAAATTCATGTAATAATCTTAAATAACATTAGACTAATATAAGAAATTTAAAAAAAAAAAAAAAAATTAATGTGTTATCCTGATTAAACTTTCCCAAATTTTTGATACAGATATACAGTCATTACGATTCAAGTTAGAACACTGAAGTAAGGCCTCCACACTTTCTTTAAATAAACGTTCAAATTTATAGTGACATCTATGTAGGAGGAGGAGAGTCTTGGACCAAAGGATGTTGTGGCTTGTTTCTATTCCATGCTGAGCTAATCCAGATTTCTCGGGTTTGTTGTGCTGAATGGATGATTGATGCTCTTGAATTATTTTTTTCTATAGAGCATCCAGTTTGTCCAAAGTAGGAAAGATTACAGTTACACGGAACTTGATACACACCAAGTAGAGACATAGTTGAGCATTCTTCTTTAGAAAGGAAAATGGGTGGATAATTTGTTAATAGGTGTATAAGTGGCTGTTAAATCATATTTCTTCAGAATTCTTGAAATTGGTTCTGAAATCCCGGAAATGTAAGGAATTGGAACTTGATGTATTGAATCTTTGCTGTTTTGTGTTGGATTGTAAGAATCGAAAAGATGTTGTGTACTCTTTTCTGAGCAGCCATTTAGTTTCATGTGATGTTTGATAGTCGAATGTTCTTTCTGTAATAAATGAGAAGTTGAATGATTAGTTTCAGCTTGTCGGATTGAACATTTTATGATTCCTGTTTTTTGACAAGGATGATGGGCAGATTTTTTGAGAATATAGCGACCTGTGAGAGTTGGTTTTCCGTAAACTGTTGTTGTAAGAATACCTGAAGGTGAACGGATGAGGAGGACGTCTAAAAATGATAACTCGTTGTCTTTTTCAATCTCCATGGTAAACTTTATACAAGGATGTAAGGAATTGATACTGCTTAAAAAGGAAGGTAAGGAGTCTCTGTTATGAGGCCATACAGCAAAGATATATCTAACCCAAAAGGATGGTTGAGGAAATATAGATGAGAACAGGACTTCTAAATATTCCAAATAAAAGTTGGCTAGAGCAAGAGAGAGTGGACTTCCCATGGCTGTTCCTTCTTGGTTGTAAAATTGTGAATTTGTGAATGATCAATTGTTCGTATTCCACCTATTTTTTAAACTATTCCTATGTAGCCATTGAAGATGGTCTGTAATATTCAGACTGAAATATTTGGCAAATTAAATAATATTCTTGTGTAAATGTGTATATATTTTATAATCAGTCATCTATATCAATTCAAAATTCATAACAACCATCTGCATAAAAGATGTTATGAAGTTAGAAGATATAACATCTTTTATGCAGATGGTTTTTATGACTTCTGAATTGAATAACTTCACTAAAAGATTTTGCTATGAAAATCAGCAATAATAAGACAAACCATAGTTTGATAAAACTAGGTAGGAACACTGAAAAGCCAAAAAGTTTCTTTTCTGTGTTCTGCTTAGTTTTGTCAGTAAAACATTTTGGCTATTGAGGCACTATTTTAAGTGAAGATTGCAAATTAAATATGATAATAGGTATTTAATTCAGATTAACATTCAAGAATAATCAAAGCAGGGTTGCCTTAGGATCAAACCTAGATAACTGGAAGAAGGCTTTCACATAGTCTTTTAAGAATTAACTGACTGAGGCTTCTGTCCTAATGTCCAATTCTCACCTCTTGTGGTATGCCTCTGTTAATAGGTATCCATGTGCATACACTGAATAGATGAGGATGTAATTGCAATTTGGTATGTACCTGATCAAATTGTATTTTATACTGGCCTAATCCAAAGAAAATGATGACACTAAATGTTATGTTGGCGGTGGTGCATTTTCCATTTAAATAATGATCCTGCTTTTTCTTCAGGAAACCAGATGAATAGTGAAAAGTTAGCTACTGGAACAAATTCAAACGCAATATTGGCATTTGAGATAGGCATGTGAATTCAAGGTATGCACCATTAACATAAGAAGTATCAACAGAAAAGAAGTCTTTTAGTAGGCTGAAATATGAG